>NC_040904.2:76784412-77384412 GCF_004126475.2 Phyllostomus discolor | reverse complement strand
AAGTTTGATTTGACAAAGTTCTACTCTTTCTCAGGTGTTCTGCTTGTCACAGGCCTTCCAGAATATGGATCACTTTCAACAGATTCTTGACCACCTTTGAAACATTTGTGTCACATGTTTATTTGTGCTGCACTCAATGCA
The DNA here is from genome assembly GCF_004126475.2 of Phyllostomus discolor. Taxonomy (NCBI): domain Eukaryota; kingdom Metazoa; phylum Chordata; class Mammalia; order Chiroptera; family Phyllostomidae; genus Phyllostomus; species Phyllostomus discolor. The sequence continues at coordinate 77,384,271 of NC_040904.2, read as the reverse complement.
TTGTCCCTGAAGCCTTCTAAATGATCCAAACAGTTTTTGAGGAGGAATGTTCAAGATTAATGCAAAATTTGGTGCAGATTTGTTGTTCTACACACTCAGTAATTTTGAATATGATGTTCATATAGTATACATGATCATTCAACAGAGTCTGACACCCCTATTGACTAGTGCAGTGAAGTCATCATTGTTCACGTATGCACATTCCAGTCCACTCTCCTTGGCTAACAGGTTACATAAATGTTGCACAAACTATTCTTGTTATATTAACAATAGCTAGACTTTTTCCAGACAGATGATAGATAGATGATAATTAGACAGATGTTGGGAACCGCCCTGACTGGTATCAGAAGCTGAAACCCCCGCCTAGGCTAAGGCTAAGGGAACGCCCTTGGAACCGTAAGCAAGCAAGGAGACAAGGGCTTATCTCCCTGGCAGGAATGCTGCTTCTGCTGCTGAACCCCAAAAAGCTTGGTCAGTTAGCCAAAGACGGGTAAGATTCCCCACAGGGGGAATGACCTAAGGCAGGCATGATCACTTTGGGAGGCCCCCCAAAAGAAGGACTTTGGGGGGTGCAGCAAAAGAGGGTGACGGACCCTCGCTCCTCGGCTTGGACATAGCCTGAGTTCTCATGGTCTGGGAGAAAATCTCCTTATTGCCTTAGTTCCCAACTAAGCCTGAAACAATGACAGGGTGGTGCAGCTCTGTGCTGAAAGGGCAGATTCCCCCGGTGATCAGGCCTAAGAAAGAACATGTAAATTACTGTGAAACCTTCTTTGTTTAGAATGCTCTCAGTTGAATGAGAAGGGTCCAAGGAGGAAGTTTGTTCCTCAAAGTCTTACAGCTCTTTGACCCCGACTCAATAGACCAGCAGAGTTCCTTGTTTTCTATAGTTCCTTACTTCCCCCTGATAAGTACTGTACTTTACCTGAATTATTATGCAAAATGAGCCCAATAAAAGCATGTATGGATGGTAAATCAGGGCCCTCCCCACTAGGGGAGGTGGCCATTCTGTCCCTACTTCCCCACAGAAACTAGTCTTGTCTCTGTGCATGTGTATTTGTTTCTCGTGTGTTTTTCGGCGAGCCATCCACAGCGTTCCGTGGTCACTGCTGGCCGGTGACCCACGTGCAACAGGCAGAGAGATAGATAGATGACAAGTAAATAAGAACTCTAGTTAAAAGAACATCTGGAGATCTGAAGACCTATTACTTCTGTTGATAAGTTACTGTTCCTGCTGACTTTCTGAGTTCTGGGCAGTTAACAAATATTAAAATATTTTTAGACCTGTATCCCCATTATCTTACCTATTCTACAAATTAGTTAAGAGGGCTGCTTGGGGAAACCCTGGGAGAAGAAAGTCTCACTTTTCTGACATGCTGCATAAATCTGGCTGAAATCAACTAATCCAAGCATCCTATTAGGGAGAGTGACATCTTTACTTTTATTGGGTTGGGGACAAAGTCCATATGGATTTTTCCATAAAATAAAAGACACATTTTCCATTTTCACCCATAATTTTATTGATTTAGATATTCTCAGTATGTCAGCTATCTCTTATGTGGTATAATTGTTCTCAATTGATGTCTCAACTTAATCACTATCAACTTCAACTGGTCTATCCAAACATAGAGCTTGTCCAACAAGAAATCTCCAGTATGAAACTTCGCAAACCATTTTTGACATATTTGATCAGTCACAACCCCTTCTCCATACATTGTACAATTTTTTTCTTTGTGTTTCAGTTGAGTTTTTTGCCTTTCTTGAAATAATAAAGCATACTATGTTAAAAATATTGCATATTTTCTACCATCTTCAACATTAAAATGGCTATACAAAAATTCACCTATTTTGATGTTTTTCTTTAATTCACACTGATATGACAGTTGTCACAATATAATATAACACAATTGTTTTTAATGATATTAAATACAACTAAGCGCTACTAGATCCATCTTATGGAAAGAAACAAAGAAAACTTTTGGCCAACCCAATATTACCATGGAAATTGGGCCTGTTAGTCAAGAAGTGTAAGTCCATAATCCTGGCTTATTTCTATATAAATGTCAGTGTTTTCCCATTATGTCACTATCCCACCATGCTATATTGAAAATATTAATTACAGTTTTGAAATCTAATACATAAACATAAAATTATATAGATTTATTTGGAACATAAAGATTTTGCCTTTGCTTGTACTTCAGAGAGAACATCACATATCCTGTTTTGTCAACTTTCTACTAAATGGCTATTTTTCATTTTTCTTCCTTACATTAGAACTGTGTAACTCCCCTCAACAATATATATACATCCCTATTTTATTATACAAGTATTTAAAAAACATTAAAGTGATATTCTGCAGATAGGTAATTTAGGAATAATTGTGGATTTACCTTATAACACTCTCAGAACTAGTCAATATGACAAGAGATTGAGCATTGCTGTGTGGTTTTAGTGAAGAATGACAGTAAGGTCTGCTTCAGTTGCCTTGGTGTAATTCATAATTTGAAGCTCTTCAGGCTCAGTTCAGGGGAATATTTAGCTCTGTGAGCTCTATAGGGAAAGGGTTTGTTAATAAAATTAGCAGTCTACATAAAGTGAAAGACTATTTCAAACTACTTAAGACGATAAGTATTTTAGAGTGCTAAAAGAATTTTTGAAGCTCCCATTTGATGTCAATTGATTGAAATGTTAATCTGAAATAGTTGTTCTCTAAGCAGCAAAACAATTTCCCCAAGGGATCTACTAAGTAAGCATTCTTCCCATCCCAAGATGTACAGTATAAACATGATGGCATTAAATTAAAACTGTGTTTTAAAAATATCTGAAGTTCATATATTACAACAATTTAGAAAAAAATTTTCTTCAATTTTTAAATTAACTCTTTACTGTATTGTCAAAATGAAAATGTTATACACACACAATTTACTTATGTTTTTTAAAATCTCTAGCTTAATTTGACATGATTGATTTGATCTTGGTGTTGTATAGAAATATATTATAGAACACAATATTTATGACATTGAACTACATGTTTTAAAATGAGAATAATCTTGTCAAAGATATTTTAGTATCAAGTAATAGAGTAGCACTGTTCTCTTCATTTTTCCAAGTAAAGTTGCAGATTACAAGTTAAAAGTTGTAATTATGAATTAAAAAGCAAATAATACAACAATAACAACATGTAATAACTAGTAGAAATCGGGATAATATAAACTTATTGATAATTATATTAACTAACATAATTATATTAATATCATTGTATGATTATTAATAATTATATTAATAACCTTTAATAAAAACTTCCAACTAATTTGAGTGATGTGAATTTTATATATTTTAAACATATATTAAAACAAAAAGGGAAGCTGAATATCTGATCATAGAAGTGATGGGGAGCTCAAAAGTTGGGAAATTTTAGTTTTCGGTAATAGCTAATAAGCTTAGTATTTAATGCATATAAAAATCTATTGTTTCAGAAACTGAAAGTCCAGCCCTCTCTGACTCCAGGAGACCACAAGCAATTCAACCTTTGTGCTCCAGAGAAGACCATAAGCAATCAAGATGATATCGGAGCCCCTGTGTTCCAGGAAGAGACATCCAGCCTCCCAGGACACAGATAAAGAAAATCAACCAAGACATGGGACATAGGACCCAGATAAAAAATCACTGGTAACTGCTCCCACACTCCCATCTTCTTAGATCTCTGGCCACCTGAGTAAAGTGACCTTAAAGATTCAATCCCTGTCTCTGCCGATTGGTTCTGGTAGTGACAGGCAGCACAGATGCAGACTTTTCTGGTTTCAGAAGTAGATTGGATTGAATTATGGAAGCAGGAGGATGAGAAGGAAAGTGAAGAAAGCACTTTAGATTCTAGTGGATAGCATAACTGCTTCTGTTCTAGAAAGTTATTACTTAGCACGGCAAGGGCTCTATCAATCATAATCAGAGTCTGATATTGTGGCAAGCGTCATCTCTCCCTCAAGAACTGATACAAAGACCGTTTTACTAATAAATTCTTTGTTGCAATATAGTTTTTACATGTTTTTAACTTGAAATTTATAGACTATATATATTGAATTGTATTCTGTATTCTAACAAGTATACCATGTGTTCTTTTGTAACAAGAAGTGACTAAATGGTCTTACATATTTTTCTATAGTAACAGAACACATCTTTTGATCTTTATATTAGTATTTACTTTATTCAACATGGTCTTTCATCCCCACGCTTGTTAAAGGAGCATCACATAAATAAGCATGTTTAATTCTTAATTATTTTTTCTAACTTAAATACATAATATAAAAAAGTATAATGTAACACAATATAACATATCTGGGTATATATTTATATAGTTTCATTATAAGGAAAATCAATTTTACAATAATTATGTGATTGGTTAAGGATACAAACTAGTTAATGGCAAAGATAGACTTTAACCCCAATTTATCTGATTTTTAACTTGTGCCCTTTCAGTGGCCTTACTGCTTTAAAAATCAAGTGGACTCCCCTTAGGACTGTATGACAAGAATTGAGCCATATCCTGAAATGAGGAGGAGAAAGCAATGGGAAAATATGAGCTCCTTCTTATTAGAGGGGTCAATATGATTTTCTTGCATCTACATCTCTTACAGATAGGATCAGAGTTTAATCTGTGAAGAATTAATCTTCAAACCAAAACTTGGATAAAAGTTAAGAAAGAATATTCTAACTAAAGGTGTCGAAAATCAGAAATAGCAAGTTATATCACCAAATCAATTAAAAAAAGCACTTAATAAGAATTTATTGTGCATAAAAGAACAGTTTGTGAGTAGAACTTTCAAAGTCCAAACTCACATGAAGCTTCAGGACATGAAGTTACAGGATGGCTTATAGAGAGATGATGGTGGAGCTGTTTAACCTTCACAGTGATTTTTACAGTGAGGGTTTCCAGATGGCAAGAGATTGGTGAAAAGAGATTCTCTTATACCATTTTTAAGAAGATGACTTAGCTTTATTTTATGACTATTATATACATTCACAAGGATGATAATATTAGAGCCAAGAAAGAGGCACACAGTACAACTTGGGCATTCTAAGACAGGCTTCTAGTAAAAGATGTTACCTCCAATGTTCCATGAGGAGGTAAGGTCAGATTAGCATGACAGAGGGAGAAACAAGTGTTATGCTACATTTAGAGATGTTAAACTCCAAAGATATCGGAGGGAGTCCCCTTGTGGGCTCCCATAGTACATATTTTACTTCTTGCCAGAAGCTATGATTACTTAGGACAAGAGAATCTTTCTCTCTCTCTTTTCTTCTTTTAACAGGTGGGTGTGGATTTTTATTCTCAGTGCATAACAGTACTGATTGCTGTTCATCAGCAACAAGCTTTCTTGCTTCCAAAAGAGTATCCCTTTTTTGCATCTTTTAAAACTCCTATTCTTTCTGTCTCAGTGGAACAACATATTTGAATTTCAGATTTGTCAGTTTATAACATTTTTCCCTAAGAATCATATAAATGCATGCAAAACAGTGTACAGAGAGCTTCAATAATATCAGAATGCAAATGCAGACTGGGTGTGCTGTTAAGCCAAGCTGCAGACTTGGCAACACACGCTGGGCACACACTGATTCGATGTCACCATTTGCTTATTGATGTCATGCAGACCATAGTGGCCCATCTTTTGTTTTGTTTTTATTTCTTATACAAACACAACAACAAAAACAGACACACAAAAACAGTGCTTGCTATAGTAGTTACTGAAAAAAAAGAAGAAACTCAAAATTTCTATGCGCATGCTGATTTGAAAAGAATAATGTAGTTAGATTTGTTAGCACATATGTATGGCTTATTCACAAAGGACATATATACCTATGGGGGAAAAAATGAACCAAAGGCCAGTTTAGTCAGGAGTCACGTACCTCCCTCCACCTCTCTTAATCAAGAGAAAAGGGGATAGCAGGCCTAATAGCAGGGCTAGGAAGGCGAGAAAACTGACAATGAGCTCAAAGGATGGGCATCTGGTCTACTCTGAGGAAGGGACAGGAATGGCTTAAGAACAGCATGCATTTCTAAAGGCCTCATTGCAGTGGGGTGGTCCTTTGTTATGAAAAGTGAGACGTGTGTCTGGGCTGCTGCAGTGCATAGGCCAAAACCCGGGGTGGTAGGGTGCCAAAACCCAGAAGGAGTCATTGTCTACTGAAGACCACTCCTCTTCCGACTCCCCAAGGAAGCCTTGTGGCCACCCCACCAGTCTGAGCACTGAACCAGGGTAAGTGCCCTCATCCCTCAACTTCCTGATCCTTGGACTCCAACTCCAGTCCCCCTCTGCCTGAGAGGCTGCTCTCTTACCGAAAGTAGCGCTACATCGGGGATAGCCCTTCTGGGAGAAACTGTTCTCCCTCCAGGATTCAAGAATGGGTGGAGACGTTCCCTGGCCTTGAACTCCATTTCTGTCTAACTTGGTCGGTGACTTGAGTTTCGGGACGCCAATTCTCAGTCACCGATCTTTCATCCTTGGGACCAGGAATGGGGGTCAGGGGTCCAAACCAGACCCTAAGTCACCTCTAGGGTGTCTGACCTCAAGCAAAAATGGCTGATTTTTCTATCCACTACAGCCTGGCCGTTATATCAGCTCAATAATCGCAAAACCTGGCCTCCTGAAGGTACTTTCAATTTTGTTACCCTTACTGACCTAAATAATTTTTGCAGATGGACTGGCAAATTGTCTGAGGTCCCCTACATTCAAGGCTTTTGGGCCTTGCACTCCTGCTCTAATCTGTGCACCCAATGCTCCACAGCTCAGGTTCTCCTAGCCCGAGGGAACTCTGAACCCATAAAGCCTCCTAAGCCTACTGCCCCAGAACCTCACTCCTCCTTTTCTGATTCCTCGAAAAATCTTGCTTCTCCTCCTTCTCCTCCTCCCTCTCAGCTCCCACTGACGGCTACTCCAGCCCCAGCCCTCCCCTCTCAACTGGACTTTCCCCCTCCCTCTGAAAACCTTCATTTGGTTTTCTTTCAGTGTAAGGAAGCAGGAAAGGAAGAAGGCTCTGCCTTTGGTGTTTCAAGGTACCTGTGAGCCTACCAAGCTCTTCTGGGTTTTAGACAGTGAGGTAATTGACAAAATTTAAGTGTATTTGCTCCACTATGAAGCTGAAGAGGAAAATGAAACCCAAACATAAGAGCCCACAAGTGCTAATGGGATTTTTAGGTGGTCTTTCTATAACTTTCAGAGATACAAGTCAATTCAGAGGTCAGGGGCACCTGCAGGAAGGACCTAGCCCTAAAACTGTCAGTCAGAGCTCACACCAGCCTTTCTTTTCCCATACTTAGAGCTGTATCCCCCATATTATATATTGCACAAAACCTTTCTAGGGGAGGAGGAGTCCCAGCTCACTCTTGAATAAAAATTCTGTAAAGGAAATTACATGACAGTTGACTTAGTGTATTTATAACTGGTTTCAGACCAATAGACCATAATTCCTTTCTCCAAACAGCCATCTTTAGACATGGGGGGGGCAGGATTCATTGGATTCTAGACTTTTTAAACATAAATTTTGCTGATATGGAATTGAGTACATTTGTGCTTATGTGCCTATGTTTTCCTAACATAAGTTTTTTTCTATTTGGTTTCAGGGATCCAACTGGCAGTGAATAAATATGGCATAGGTTAATGAAGCCCTTTCCCAAAATGGTGCTTTGGATTTAAAGACTTTGATGGGGAAAAGGGGGTACTATTATCCCCAATTGCTCTTTTGATAAGTCTAGAAAAAAATGGGAAGTAAATTGGATGAGAAAGAAAGCATCCAGCAAGAAGGGAGATCCAACATAAATGAATGTGTACTCCCAAGAAGGTGGGTGCCAGTTCTCTAATAACTGGTCATTAGGGTCAGGAACCTTGGTTGTATTTTATTTCCTAATGAATGGTTGGAAGAGTGGTACCCAAGACATGAACATCTCTTTGGTTGCAAGGATATTCTGATTTGGGGTTTGTATTTTTTACTTCCAACAAGAAGGGTTTTCTGTTTGTTCATTTTTGTTTTTATCTCCTCTTGCCCCTGGGGTTCCAAGAGAGCTTTTTAAAGATATCCTTTGCAGTCAGAAATCTTCTACCTTAAGTTGTATGCTCTGAATATTTACTCTTCATAGTTCCTTATCCATGCCTATGAAATCTCTTGTCACATCTCTTCTTGGATAATTCTTTTCTTTCATTGTAATATCCTGCTGGGGCTCCATGCTCTTTCCACTTCTTGGCTATGGTCTTGCAGTTATGTGTTAGACATCAATTCACAGTAATTGAAGAGTGAGAGATTTATTTTAGCAATTTTGAAAGAAGTTTTAAATAGGAATTTTTACAGTTCATGAGAATAAAAGTATTACTGAGACCATCTTATTGATGAAGAAACAGAGTTTCAGAAAGGTAAAATACTCATTGCCCATGTAGCTGGTAAGTGCTCACAACACAGCAGGAGAGCAGGGTAACCTTGGTACCCTCCCTTGGCTTCTATGTGTCTGTCTGAACCTTTACAGGGGCAGAGTGAGCTGGACCATCTAAGAAACACCTTTCTTTCATCACTGCAGGCTCAGAAGATGCTCTCAGGCTATTGAAGTGAAAACTTAATCTTCAAATACAAGAGTTGAATGGCTGACTTATAAAGTTTCTGTTATTTCTGAAAGTAGGCTATTTTACCCATTTACAACAAAGGGAGGTATCCCAAGGAAAAGGAGAAGGCTCAGGGACTAGTATAAGTTTGGAACATTCATAGTACAAATAAGCTTGGAATTAGAATAGCTTATATCATAGTTTTTCACTTAAATGAATATGCTGCTGAACAGAACAGTGCAAATCACAAGTGGGAAGGCATGAATGACCCTGCTATAACCCTTGGGATTGTATGAAGGATGGTCAGAAAGAAGAAACAGTACAGGGGAGATTTGGGGAAAGTCACAGGGAAGAAGTTGAGGTGGTATTTAAGGCCCAGGAAGAAGTACTGCAGGGGAGAAGAGCACAAATGCCATTCAGGGGTAAGTCAAGGAGAAAAGAGCCCTGTGTTTGTTCTGCAATCAGTGACAGGACCCAACCCAGAAAGAGGCTAATTAAAATTCCTGGCATTATCTTCTGAGGTGTGTTACAGTTGTTACACTATATGAGTGGATTCAAGTGGTATAAAGTATAGGCAATAGTAAATATTATCATGTTCCACCTAGATTTGCCACTGTGTTTCATTAAATGGTTAAATTCATTTTTAAAACTCAGTCTTTTATTTGCTTTCCTTTTAATAGGTTGCCTGGTAGTGAGTTTGTAGGGGAGAAGGTATCTATCCCCTATAAATTAAGGATAAATAATTAATTTATCATTAATTATTGAAACTTCCTGATAGCTACAAAACTATCATAATATGGATAAACCATATTATTGGGTTGGCCAAAAGGTCATTAAGTTTCTTTCCATATGATGGCTCTGGTAGTGCTTAGTTGTCTTTAACTTCATTTGAAACAATTTTGTCTGATTGTATTATGACAGTTGTTATATCAGTGTGCATTTAAAAATTATCAAAATTGGTGAATATTTGTGTAGCCATTTTAATATCGAAGATGGGAAAAATAAGTAATATTTTTGGAATATTATGCTTTATTATTTCAAGAGAAGTGAAAATGCAACTAAACTGCAAGAAAAGATTTGTGCAGTGTATAGAGAAGGTGCTGTAACTGATGGAACATGTCAAAAGTAGTTTGCAAAGTTTCTTGCTACTATTGATATTTTGGGCAAATAATTCTTTGCTATGAGGCTGTCTTATGCATTGGAAGATGTTTAGCAGCATCCCTGGCCTCTACCCACTACAAGCCAATAGCAGAGATAGCTGACATACTCAAAACATGTAAATCAATAAAGTTATTGGTGAAAATGAAAAATGTGTGTTTTCTTTTACAGAAAAAACTAAATGGACTTTTTGGCCAACACAGTAGTTTATTCATTTTGACACACTTGATTTTTCCTTTGGAAATATAACTGAAATCCACTCTGGCCAGTGTAGCTCAGTAGATTGGAGCACCTTCTTATGAACCATTTTGTGAGTTTGATTCCTGGTCAGGGCACATGCCTAGGTTTTAGGTTTGGTCCCTAGTGGGATGAGTATAAGAAACAACCGATCAATATCTCCCTGTCTCTTCCTTCCTTCCCCCCTCTCTAAAACCAACAAGCATGCCCTCCAGTGAGGATAAAAAATAAAGAAAGAAAAAAAGGAAATATAACTGAAATCTGAAGCACTGCAGCAAGCAAGTCATACACTGAAATAAATTGTTATGCTCACACCTGTTGTCATCTACATTGATACAAAGTGAAAATGCTCAGGCCACATGGAAATCCTCCTTTGAGAGCAAGAAAAGGAGATTATTAGCTGCTTTCTTTCACTGTAATAATAATTATCTTTTTACTGACAAGTTAATTTGGCCATATGTAGAAGGTAAAGAGGCTGTTATAAACTGTCCGCTCATGGGAGAGATTTCCTTGTGGGAAACAGGACCTTTAAATCTTCTCAGCCAAGAATAGAGACAGGAAGCAACCCCCCCCCTAGTGCATTACAAGGAGTGATGGTAAGCAGAACTCCTCCCCCTGTTTTAGTCCCTCAGGTGCCAGGTTCTGTGTTCTACTTAATTGGAACACAGCACCATATTGATGATTGTGTCAAGGGATCATGTTCAAGCTGGCATCACAGCAATGTCCTCCAAAGGCTCTTCTATTTCTCTAACCGACTGGTAGCCTCTTGAAGATAAGTCCTGTGGTAGAAGCAGATCCTTGGATCAGGTATGTGATACCATGCATCCCTTTTAAAATGCAGTTCACTTCCTCTATAGTTAGGTTATGCGAGATCCCTTGTCAGTAGATCAAATACTGTGTAAGCTCCCAAAGTGTGGTACTGCCAGAAGACCTGTGGGAAGGAAAGTTAAATCCATACTTAGAATATGTGTTAATTTTAATCAGAATGAATCCCTGCCCCTTCCAGTGTGGAAAGAAGGGTCCAATATAATTAACCCATCAGCAAATGGCATCTTGATCTTTTTGAGAAACTGAATTGGGAGTTTGCTGTTAATCTCTGTTGCCAGCAAGTTCAACATTAGACAGTAGTATTAGTTATATTGGATCTGGTGACTAGGCTTGTAGAGTCACAGATATCCTGTAGTTCTGTACCCAAAGCTCCTGCATTCATGAGCTCATGTGCCATCTTGGAGTGGTCAGTAACGGATGGCTGATGTCTCCTAGCTGAGACATTCTGCCTCCTTGGCTGTTTGTGGTTGTTCTATACTAGATGCTCTCTGGAGGGTGATAACATTGAAAAAAAATACCACTATTGAAAAAAAACAAAAGTTCAAACATATTTCTACCTTGAAAATACTAACAGTCAAGCTATTTTTAAGATGTTCTGGACCAGTGGAAATGACAACTGGAAGGGTCCCTCTAGAGTAATCATATCAAATAAGTCCATATTACAAATTAGGAATATTTCTGCTAAAATATATTTAAATTATTTTTATAAATTTGCTTCTAAAATAATTTGACTAGATGTATCATTTTATTTACAGTTGGTTAAGTTATTAGCCACCATTTTGCATATTCAGGGATTTTTTTCCAAAGTAGGAGCAACAAAATCAAATTATTTTTAAATATTTTGATATGCTAAAAAATTAAAGTAACACTTTTATATGTTATTTTTGTAGAACTTTTATAGTTTATATTTTTCTGGTATTAAACTGCTTTTTTTGTATTATGGAAACCAAAATGTATTTTTCAAGCCCCCCAAAATTTTTAAAAATGTATTTGTTTATTTTAGTAGGGCATGCATAGCTTAGCATCCTATGTTCTGTGTGACTCATGGTTAAATAGTTGCTGTTTGTAGTGATCATGACCTCTCCAATTTATTACTTTCTTCTCACTAATTACTTACTATTTATTTCTTTATGATTTATTTTAATCTTCACCCAAGGATATGTTTATGGATTTTAGGGAGAGAGGAAAAGAGAGAGAGAAATATTGTTGTAAAGGAGAAGAAACATCAATTGGTTGTCTCCTGTATGGACTCTGACCAGGGATTGAACCCACAACCTAGGTGTGTGCCCTGACTGTTAAGGGAACCCGCAACCCTTTAGTGCACAGGATGTTTCTCCAACCGACTGAGCTACCCAATATGTTCTATTTACCATTTATTTTATTCATAACAAATTTTCCCTATCCTTTAACATTTAATGTATTTTATTTTCTATATAACATTAAATATATTTTAATGGAAGTTTGTTGACTTGGCAAATTTACTAAACTTGAATTTTCTCTTTAAATAAATCCCCTTAAAATTCCAAAAAGTGGTCTCTAATGTATGTACTTGGAGAATAATTCACTGCAGTATACAACTGTTTTCCGGAGTTGGTTACCTTTTATTTACTAGTTCTGAGGGTTTTTTATTTGTGAGAATAAATACTCAAAACTAGAAAGATTTCCTGAAAAAAAATAAGAGTTGGTCTGGCTCCCAATTCTTTCTTCCTTTGACTTATCATTTATTGGTGTCTTTATGATGTAGTTTTGTTGATAGAATTCTTCTAGATGACCTACAGCACATGTGAAGATTTTCACATATATTATAAAACTGTCCATAAAACTGTCACTAACACTATAAACCACATATTATTCATGTTCTGAAACTGCAAAGATGAATAGGACTATTTTATAGGCAGGGTTTGCTTTGCTTTGGAGAAAAATAGAAATGACAGCAGTATAAATAATACATACTTCTAACAGCAGTTTATACAGCTAGTCATCAGAATAAAATGTACAATTATAGACATTAAACTATTGGGAATTAAATATACAAAATTAAGTGTGCAATTAAGTCATTGGGAATTATTAATCTATTATATTTTTGAGATATGGGGCTATATATTTACAGTTTTTCTCTACCACCCTCTCATAGGGTTTATCATTTTTTATGATGACTAGAATAAGGAGACACGTGTGAAGACACACTTATTTGGCTATAGAACAAATTGGAACTTTTGTTCTTCTATGACAAGGGAAAAGTTTTTATCAGCCATTGTTTTTAATATTAAAAATTAAAAGGCTAAAGTAAGGTAGATGAGCAATGGAAACAATTAGTGTTTGAACTTAACAAGATTTACCCCATGGATAATTAATAAAAGTCATGTCCTTACCTACTATTCCCATGTCAACGACATGAGAAACTAGTTGCACTAGAAATTTGCATTGAAAATAAAACAATTTATTGGATACATCTAATACAAGAATTAGAGCTTTCTAAACACATTGTTTCAGAGATTTTCAGTTTTCAAGCAACAATTACTAGGTGCAACACACTACAGGTTATTTAAAAGTTACTCCCCCTTTTTATTTTAAAATGCAAAAAATATAGTATATGGGCCTATAGAAATACTAATTTTGTGCAATTCATATATTCATCAGACTGTTGAAAATTCTAAGTAATTAATTAAAATGACATGTTTTAATTAATATTAAGAATCAGAATGTTTTTACTGGAATAACATTGTTTTGCCATTTACTCATATATTTCTTCCACATTCATATAATTTTTAAAAATATGTATCAAGTATTTCATACGTGCAAAACAAGAACTATGTTCAGGAGAACTTTTAAGTAGATAAGCTCAGTTGCATTGCTTATAATGTTTATACTAGTGTGGACATTAAAGCATAGAGACTAAATTAATAGCTATAAAAATTATAATGTAATATACAGTGTAAGTAAAAGACCAAAAGAAGTTGAAAAGAAAGAATTATTAAAGAATGAGCCAGAGTATGTAGCTATAAATGATAAAAGGACATTTAATCTAATTACTAAACAAGGGGATCATTTTCAACTGTAAAGATGTTCTAGGACCAAACACAGAAGCAAACACATGGAGATGAGAAAGTTTAAGGAGTTCTAGAAACACCAAGTTTCATGATTTGGCTGGAGGCAAGTAATGGGCAAAGTTTTAGAAAAACTAAATAATAGTTGAACCCTGGCTATAAACAAGAAGAAGGGAGAACATGTAATATTCTATCAAGGATTCCTTTATATTCCATACCTATTTATTGAAAAACCATGACATTGTAGGCTTTTTAATTTTTCTGAGAATGGATAGAGTCTAGAAGTCGGCAAAGTGTATCCTCCTCCATAAAAATATAAAGCTAACTATAGTAGGAAGGTTATGACATTTCACATAAAACTCTAGTGTAAGACACAAGACACAAATTCTTACAAGATAAGCACAAAGATATCTGGGTGAAAGAATTGGAAAAACCTTTTTTAAAGAATATATATTTGAGATGAATATTTGAAGATTTTAAAAGTTGGCTGGAGGTAGAGGATAAGGGTACACTTCTGGTCTGGTAATAACTTACACAAGCTAATGGAGGTAAACTTCTGGGATGACCTTTCGTTAAAACTTAATGGTTCTACAGTCAGTCCATCGGTGGTTACATGCAGTGCCCTGGAGGCAGTGTCAATGTAAGAAACATTCAAACCTATAGAGAATTTTTGGTAGTTTTTGAGCCAAACTGATGACAACTGCCTGGGAGCAATATCTCAACAGAATGAGAAATGCTCTGGAGAATGGTAATTTAGCAACTTACTTTATACATTAGAATTAAAGGAAAAGCCCTAACAGGGTTACATGAAGTCCATTGGTGATAGATTAAAAGAGGTGGGAGAAAGCAGAGTCTGGGAACCTCTGGGATTGGACAAAGGGTAAAATGATAGACACATACTTCTTTTACAAAAGTGGGTAAGAGATAGTTAGCAATCAACAATTAACAGGACAACAATGATGATAAGAGGATCTGTGGTCTCAGCTTGAACCCAAGAGGTTTGGGAGAAAAGGGCACCTTTACATTCCAAGTGTATATTATCATAGATGCAAAAGATAACAGAAAGGCTCAGTTGAGGTAAAGATTGACCTTTATTAGGGAAAAATACTAGCCTAGGGCATGACTACTCACCATGATCTGCTTTTAGTTAATAAGTTTTAATTTTAGATGGTCCATTGTGCTTCAGACCCTCCATAAGTCTGCCTGCCTCACAGGCCTTGCCTGAGCTTGTCAGGTTAATATGTGACTCCTCTTCTTCCACAGCAGCAACTTTTTAAATTGGAGTGTATCCATATTATGGATTTATTTAGGGGATGGGAGGATTTGGATTTAATTCAGTTACTAAGAAATGAGAAGTTGCTGATACTCAGACAGTAACAAAACTTAATTTGTAATCATAAAAGTTTAATGATTAAAGAATAAACCAGGATGTAAAGAAATCTTATTGAAAATGGTAAAGGTGAATCATGAAGTTCCCTCTTCCAAAACCTAATAAACTGATAAAAAATATTCTTTACCACTACTACTAGCATCAGCCATGAGTGTTTGCTTGAGTTTTTCATAGGTTTTATTTTATAAAAATAATAAATAAACAAAGAGAAGAGAAGCTGCAAGTGCAAACTTTAATTAGGAAGTTATATAATACCTTGGGGGAATTAGGGAAGAATAATTTAAACTATAAAGAGGGCCATCTACAATTCTCAAAAGTAAAGCAAAGCAAAAAGTAAACCAGAAATGGACTAACAGATGAAAAGAAACAATAAATACGGTAGTAAGAAAAATTACTGCTGTGGAAAATTCAAGCAGTGATGATTAGCAAACTTCCCCTGGAGTGCAGAGGAAAGAGAGCCTTAAGATGAAAACAAAGAGAGAGCATGTGATAAATATATAAGAAACCAATGTAGCTCAAGCAGGGGTGGACAGGAGGTGACCATTTAAAAGAAAAAACAACAAAACAAAATAACTAATTGGAACAGAATGAAATAGGTCTTAAGCAAAGAAATGTCCCTGAGTAAAGGAGGGGATGACACGGGGAGGGGGAAAACAACTTAAAAATATCCAAGTTAATTATACACAAAGTGTCAGAATCTGAATCTCATTTCAAAGGACAAGGGAGGGAAATTGATGGATTGTTATCCATCAATTGTATTATTATTCTAGTTGTGTTTATGTATGAAAACAAAAAAAATGTATTTAAAATATATAGGGCTTCAGAAAACATCCTACACACTGGTAAGCAAGCTCTTTGAAGTCACAGATAATATCTATCTTATTTATTACTTTATAACCAGCAATCTGTGGGGAAGCTAATAAATAATGGCCCTCTCTACCCCCTTTGTTATATGCCATCGAGGTTTTCTATGGGTTATTCTGCATTCTGTGATAATAATAGGTTGTCATAGAGGAAATACACAATGTTTCAGATGATTTCAGATGTTTCAGATGTTTCAATGATTTCCAGGGAGGAAAACAAGGCAGGGCAATGGAGATAGGGAATGCTGGGAGCACAGGATAGTTGTATTTAATAGAAAATGACTAGGAAAAATAAATAAGTGGAGTAATCTTTGAGTAGAAATAGGAAGAAAGGGAGAGAATTCCAATCAAAATAGCTTTAATATTTCCTCAGCTTGACTAAAGATTAGATAGGCTTCTTCCTGTTCCTGAACACCCTTTTCTTAAAACATATACTCTAAAATCTTCTAATTTTAACAAATTATAGAAATAATCTCTGAAAGTATAGATGGACCTTGAGAAAATTATTGTTATGGCAGAAACTCCCAGAAACTCAGTTCTTCTCACCTGTGGAGTAAAGAATTAAAAATCAGCGAGTCTATTAGGGTGCAAGCAGGGTTTATGGGTGAACCATTCTCATGGAAGAGAATGGGCCTAGCTAAGGTGGCGGTGGGAGGCTGAAAGGCATACATTCAGGGTGAAGCAGGGTAAGGGCAGCCAAAGGCCAGGGTGGCCAGTGGGCTCATGGCCAGAGGCCAGATGGCCTGAGTCCAGGTGGCCAGAGACCCAAGGGTGTCAAGCCTGGCAAACTTTTGTCCCAATGACTTATATAGTTGGTGGGATTGGGGAAGGGGAAAGAAGTTACATATTGATTGACAGGTAAATGTGGTGTGAGTTTTCTAGGACAGAGGCGTGAATACCCAAAAGTGTTAATTGGGCTTCTTCCTTTACGTATTATGAGACCTTTTGGGCTTTTCAGGCCTTGGGATGGAAGCACAGTTTCAAAGGCTGTCTTTCCCAGGGAGTGAAAAAGATACATAGAATTTCCAAGAACTGCTGAGTCAGAGGGTGGGACATGTATCCCTCCTCCTCCCCCACCAGCCTTGGTTTGCTATCAATCCTACCTAACATTACGTTAAGTGAATTAACCACTCAAAAGCAAAATACCACGTGATCTCACTTACATGTGGAATCTGATGAATATAATAAACTAAGGAACAATATAGTAACAGAAGCTTAGCCACATGGAACAGAGTGACAGCTGCCAGAAACGAGGGGGTGGGAGCATGGGATGGTGAAAGGATTAACCAAAGAACTTTTTTGCACAACCAGAAGACAAGGACAACAACGTGGGGATTGCCTTCTGGTGGGGAGAGGGAAGGCCCGGGTGAGGGAGGGAAAGGGGAGAAAAGTGAAAACAACTGTAACAGTTTAAACAAAACAAAGCAAAACAAAACCCCTTATAATTATAAAACCTTCCTCTGCTCCTTTGTGATGCAAAGCTTCTTGCCAGATATTCAATCCAAAATGTCTTTCTCAAGGACCTGGGAGCCATATGTTTGAAAGATGATTAACAAAGAAGAAAGTAAGTGCCTCTGTCTAAACTTCTCTGGGAGGGTTGGAGCCTCACTTGGGCAGATAGCTGCTCCAAGCTATAAAACTGCCTCTTGTCATGAAGACAGAAAGTTTATTTTCAAAAGTTCTACATATGGGGTTTTTTATATTGGCATTTGGAAACTGGTGCTAAATACAATTTAATAGTAATTGGTAAAATGCACTATTTATTTCTTATTGTCCTGGATGTGGTATCAGGATATGAATGCATTTTCCTTAGAAGGTTAAATCTCTGAAATAAGAGTCTCAATATTAGGAAAATGGCCACATTCAAGTGCAGACTCAACAGGTAAGCAGTGTAGTGTGGGGCTATGGGACTAGTCTCTGACTCAGATTTTCTCCCCACATAACTTTATATTTAAAAAATAAAAATGTGAATGCAACTGTTACAGAACAGGGCCATGATGAGGTACGACATACTATTACCAAAAGTAAGCCCCACTAGGTTTGCTTGTCCGCCGCCAGAGGAAAGACATCTCTCAATGCCAGAGATTTGTGAAAAGGAAAGGAAATGTTTATTTAAAGCTATGCAGACTTAAAGTAGTAACCTAATGTCTTCATCAAAATCCCAAAGTCCCTTAAAACACCCACAGACACATACAGTCCTTCCTTCTCCCTCTGCCCTAATCTGGATTACTGTAACTCAAGAAACATTGCAGTCCATGATTCAGGCTCCTAGCACCATCAGCTGTGTTGCTGTCAGGATCTCCAGTTAGTCCAAAGCCACGTGGCACCTTCTCATGGCCCACCAACCAAAATCTTTGCACCCCCTTTCTTCCAGGCAAAGTCTCTCCTACTTCTTAAGCCATGTGGCCAAAGAGGGCACCCTAAAACCTCGTGGCTCTCTCCTGGCAAAGCTGTGGGGGTCCCCACTTGGGCCAAAGCTGTGTGGTTCTGCTTCACATGGCTGCCAAGTGGTGGTTGCCTGCTAAAGTCACATGGTGGTTCTCCCTCACATGGCTGCAGGGGGTCCCTACTCTGGCCAAAACCATGTAGTTCTCCTTGCAATGGCTGCCACGTCTCAGTTTAAATCCCTGAGCCAATCTTCCTCTGCAGCCCCATTTCTGACTCCTCCTACAATCAGTTACACCTGCCAGCATTCCTGTATTATTCAAAGTTTACTGGGCTGTCATAGTGAGTCTGGGCAGGCATTGCCTCATATCATGGAGCCAATCTTCTCCAAGCTCTTACACAGGCACTGCAAATAGGGGGACCTGCCCCCCAGTTACATCTTGGGTGGAAGTCCATTCCATCCCCCTGGCTCAGGGCATGGCCACAGCTATTTAACATATCTACCCAACCAGTTAAAGGTTATAGATGTGTTAAATGACCATGCCAGAGGTTAGCTGCAAAGCTGCTGCTTTACAAAACAGCTCTGCATGTTCCTGCTCCATGTGTCCTTCCACCAACTCACACCTGTGGGAGAAGGGGTGAGGACATCTTATATATCTTTCTAATATTTCCTGGACACTTTGAGTTCTGGACCCCATTCCAAATCCCTATTTGCCACCCCCCGCCCTTGGCTAAACACTGTTTCACAACTATTCAGATACAAACAGTATAAAATTTTAACTAATTTGAGACATACATAGGAAAATTTAATTAAGTTTGGGTTCAGGTAAAAATGACATAAAGGAAGTTTATTTGGAAGACAGAGGAGCTGAAATGGTTTAATATGATGTGCTTTATGGAGAAAAGGCTGAAAGTGGGTTACCTGTGAGACACTGTGGGCATGACGGTGTTGAGCACTCGGAGTAGTTGAAATCAAATTAAAAGTGTTGGAAAGGAGAGAGGGTCACTAAGGAAAACATTTCCTATGTGGCAGTGTTACAGTCATCCTGTCAAAAAAACCTGTTTTCAGCATAGTGCATTAAGCCAGTCAGCATATTTACCTAGTTTCTACAATCATACAGCATATTAATACCACTGCAAGTTATTTTCTTGGATTTCATTATATTACCAAATTAAGTTTCTTGTAATGATTCAGTAGCATTCAATAAATTATTACATATATTCAATAAACATGCATATTTCCCCAGCATAAGGTTACAGATGCCTTCTTATAACATAAGCAGCATTAAGAAATCCTATAGCCTAATGATCTGACCTAGAATCAGTTTAGGCCTGTCTAACATACACATACTTACCCTGTTGTCTGGGCTAGAGCAGCCCTCCTAAATAACAACACACATCTAACAACAATTTGTGTCATGAGGTGGAGGGCAGCAGAAGAAGACCCCCTTGGAGTATCTACTTTTAGTCACAATTTACTGAGTCAGTATACCTGTCACTCTACTGCTATGAGTATTGGCTTCTCAAGGCTTCTCCTGATTACTGCTCTCAGCTAACAGGAACCACCTCTACTGGGAATTTATCCCCTTACCTCTCCAGGACTGCCCAATGCCAAGCATAGCCTGATACATGGGTTCAGAAGTCTAACTTCCTTGCCTCAAGGGGAGGGAGGAAATTGCAGTGCTTACAGGCTGAGCTTTGTCCTGCAGGTCAGTCCAAGGCTGTGACTTCATCATTTCTCATCTTTTTCTCCAATTACAGTCTGCTCTACTCCATAATTTAAGGGATTATCCTGAAGAGCATTGTGCTCCCTCAATTAATCTCCTGTACCTCATCTCACACCCTGTTCTTGGGAACTTCACCTGAAAAGATGATTTTTCATGTTGCTTGTGGATCCACCACAGTAGCGCTTCGTTTCCTACCTGCAACAGGAGACACCGTGCTCCCACTCCAAGACTTCTGTATTGCAACTGGGGCACATGATACTCCAGGGCTCATTTAGTATCTGAGAAAAAGACTTGGGGAGTAAAATGTGGAGAATTAACACCCTTTGGGTCAAACTTTGGCTAATCAGAAAGAGGCTGCTGTACATAAATTATTCTTTCTTCCTTCTTCCTTCCCTTCTCCTGCTCATGATTGAGATATGGGAGTCTGTGTTTTGCTCCTCTAAGTACCTTCCTAAACACAATGTGAAATCAAGCAATCAGTTTGTCAAAAGTGGGTCTCTCTTCTATTCTCGCTCTCTCTCTCTTCTCACTCTTCAGCCAGGGATACTGGACTAAATTATAATCTATGATAAAATTTGTTTTTGGAATTTTTTGTGAGTTTAAGAATCATGTATTTTCCGCACAATAACCATTGTTCTATAGGTGATAAAGAGGGCAAAGGGAGAAATGAAAACAAAATTCTAGGGAAAAGAAATTTTAAAATTGAAAAGAATTGAAGGAACCCAGGGTATTAAGAAAGTGACACTCATACACATGGAGAAAAGTAACATGTATACCCTATAAAAGAAAAATCAAGAAAAATTGTACTTCTCATTGTTGGAAATCAAATTGATGTTGAACGAGGTTCAGACACAGGTTAGCATGACTGAGGATAGCTGGCTCATTGGACTCTTTGGGTGAGAGATGAGCAGTCTTCCGGGTAAGGACACATTTTTATTCAATGAAGGATCATAGTATATACTAACTTACATACAAACATAAAAACGATGCCTCTACATGAGACAGATACCATTCTGAGTGCAACACAGTATCTATCACTCAACTCATAAGAAGGTGCCTGAGTCTTCTGAATATTCAGAGTAAAGAGGAGAGTTACCTGCTTGTATACAATAATTAGGAGCATAACTCTGAATTTCTTTGTAGCCTGTTATAAGTGCAGCACCAAAGAGAATTAGTGCACACTTCCTGTGTTTGGGGGTAACAATGACAGGAAGTGGGAAAAAAATAAAAGTTGAGTTTAAAGGCCTACCATACAAGATACAATACAAGGATGCAGGATTGGATATAATTGTTTAAAAGATTTTATTTATTTATCTTTAGAGAAGGAAGGGAGGGAGAAAGAGAGAAACATCAATGTGCGGTTGCTGGGGGCTGTGGTCTGCAACCCAGGCATGTGCCCTGACTGGGAATCCAACCTGCAACACTTTGGTTCACAGCCTGAGCTCAATCCACTAAGCTACAGCCAGGACTTGGATATCATTTTTAATGCATTTTAGGGGGAAATTATTACAACCGTTTAAGTGGCAGAGGTAATGACTTTGCGTAACTTTGAAAGCATCTTCAGTTTCTAAAAGGATATTTAAACTTTTTTATTTTAGTAATTTTGTTGTTGTTTTATTATTCTTATTTTCTGCTCTGTGGCAAGCATTTATCCTTTAGATTGAGCTGTATGCTAAGAATCTTTTGACCACATGAGAGGCCCAAAGTGTCCACTAAAAACCAGTAGGTAGCAGTAAAACAAGAGACAGGACAGGAATGATGGAAGATGATGGATATCTTGTGAAATGGAATAGGAGTGTTTATAAATATAGTGAGACTGCTGCCAAGTTCTACCAAGGGAAAAAGAAAGGCATATATCATGAACAAAACTTGTAAAAAATCAAGTCAAAGAGAGAGGGTGTGAAGGAAACACCTTCAACTTTCTTACAGCAATTACACTTTTTTATTTGGTCTTTTTGAAATATCTCTCTATAATTTTCTAACACATTTGCATCAAAGAAAGAAGATTGGATTGTTACCTAAAAGAAGGAGAAGAGGGAGTTAATTGACTCTGTTGTCAGGTTTTCATCATGAAGTCAGAAATGTGAAAATCCTCATTCCTGTCAATCATAGATAACTAACCTGAAGTAAGCACAGGAGTCCAAGCTGCCAGAGTCCGGACTGTTCATAAGCAGGGGTCCTTGTGTGCAGCTGCAGAGTCTGGAAAAGTGACACTTAGGCTAATGAGGAAAAACAGAATAAAGGCCAACGTCACAGCAGAAAGGGTCTTAAATGCACAGCTGTGTCAACTGCTGTCTCTTTTTCCACCTGCTCTTCAATTGCATGTGAAATTTTTCTCTGTGCAGTTTGTTTGCTTCCCTACAGGGTCCCCTAACATTTCCTAAGTCCAGGCCAGCTGCTATTGATTATTTATTGTGAGTACCCATATCTCATATACTGTATCTGGTAAAATTTATTTTTGTCCCATCAGTAGGCCCTGAGCTGAAGTTAACTGTGTTTGTCAAATCCCAAAGTTCAGGTAAGATACAACATCACACTAAGTTATAAAAGTCCACTTTATTAAACATGACTTGGCTTGAAACAATATGCAAACATACACACCATTTATTATGAGTATATAATAGGCAAGGCATGTATGGGAATTTTAAAGGAGAATAAATGAAACCATTTTCTTTTTCATGTTTGGAACAAGTTGAATAGGTACGATATCCATGAGTAGATAGATGGCTATTTTGCTGTTAATGCTGATGTGGCTTTTGGTTACAGCCAAATGGGTACACTCATACCTTAACATCATTAGAAAGACTTCCTATCTTAGTCAGAACCTGACAACTTGGATTTTTCATGGGGTGGGGGACCCAGTATTTTACCACATAGCTCACTCCAAAGAATATGCACTTTCTATAGATTCCATAACAATAATGATCATGTAATACAATAATAATGATAATAATATTAAAACAATAGCAACAAAAATATATTCTCATAATGTCCCTTCAGAGCTTTAAGTGCTGTGGCTAGTACTCATACTCTGGTGAAGTCTGAGAAAGAAAAGGACACTAGAGTTTTTACCTCAGTTAGAACTTATTCTTCCCTCCCCAGAACCTTGAGGAAAGTCTACCACCCCACTCCGCTTATCCCCCACAACATGGCCAGGCTCGTCCAGGCAGAGCCAGTGGCACAGATGGAGTAGACCAGCACACCCGGGACTTGATGAAGGACACCTGCATGGGGCAGCATTTTCACCCAGCTTCTGTTTTATCCTCTGATTCTAGGAAGTGTTCGGGCAAAGCAGCTGAACAGGAGTCACTTCTTATCACCCTGACAGCTGTTTTCTTGCGAGAAATTTATATGACATAAATGTATGAGCACACCTTTTTTTATACACATAACTTTAGCTTTCTGTCAACATTTACTTCAACCAATCTTTTAAAAGACCAAATTTCTTTTTTAATATTTTATTTTTTAAATCATTTTTGTTGTTTTATTATAGTTGTCTCCATTTTTCCCCTTTGCCCTCCTCTGCCAAGCCTGCACCCTACTCCCACAGTCAGTTCCCACATTATTTCTATGTTCATGGGTCACTCATACATGGTCTTTGACTAGTCCCTTCCCCTTCATTCCATGATTGTCCCCCAACACCCTTCCCTCTGGTTACCTTCAGTCTGTCCTGTCTTTTCATGCCTGCAGTTCTGTTTTGTTTGTTAGTTTATTTTGTTCATTAGATTCCACTTATAGGTGAGATTGTATGGTATTTGTTCCTCACTGACAGGCTTGTCTCATTTAGTGTAATGCTCCTCAGTTCCATCCATACATCTTACAGAAGGCTTGTTAGTTACCTCAGTTTTCATTAAGCCATATGAGTTGATGATTTCTTCAGAATATAAAACATTCATTTACTCTTAACTCATACTAAAAGAAGGTTTAATGACTAAAAACATATGATTTTCCTAGATCACTCTTAAATTCCAATGGGTATGTCTCTATGACAATTAACTTTAGATTTTTATTTTTAACAACACTCAGAGCACTGGCAAATATTTTAAAACATTTTAAATTTCAAATTTGTGGAGTTTTTGACACAGTTTAATATGACCATGGGGACTTGAACTATTTTTCATCAGCCTAATAACTAAGGTAGATGTAGGATAATGTAACACTATTTTTGATATTTCAACTTAATTATTATATTGAATCTCCATTTCAACTGAAAAAAATTAGTCAACTCTATGTAAAGTTTTGATGCTTTTTATAAAAATTTAATTATAAACTGTCAATTAATACTTTTTCCTTCTTTTTTATGTTTTCCTGTAGTTTTTAGGAACTTACATAAATAGAGTATCTACCCTCTTTGGCTATATTTGATGCTAAGCTAGTGAGTTGTCACTTGCCCTCTCTGTATTTTTTTTTTGGCCATTGAGCCTATCTTCAGTGCCACCCCCCAAGTTAGATGTGGTACTGCCGTGATCTCCAGTCAATAGCCCTTAAATCTTCCTCATTTTGTCCTCAAGACTCAGGAGAATTTGCTCACCATGCCACTAAGCTTCATTCTCTATGGGAAATTTGAAACTGTTCAAATATCTCTTTTTGCCCCTCTGGGACAGTAGGAGATTTGGATACTTAGGAAACTGTCTTAGCTCTCTGCCTAGAGGTTTTTGTTTTTGTTTTTGTTTTTTTTTTAAACAAGAGAATATTTGAATAAACTAAAACAAGGAAGTGTGCTTGTTTTATTTAAGAGTAGAAAAATCCAGCCAGCAGGAGTGCCAAAAACTGAGAACCAGAGTACAGGTAAGACAGAAACAGTCAGAATTGTGTACAAACTTTTTTTTTCAAATGAAAGATTTTATTTGTGTCTGCTTCATCTTTGTTGCAACCACCATCTACGTAACATTAAAAAAATTATTTTGATGCCAGATTCTTCATAGCTACAAATTTCTATAGAACTGCCTACTCAACCCCTTCATATAAATTTCTCAAATGCATCCATCAAAAACTTGAAAATATCAAATTGTCCCATTTTAATACCTCCTCTGAGTCCCCAGTGACTCTATCTTAGATCATTTGTATTATCATGTAACTGCTGAGTCCTAAAACCTGAGGGTTATCTTTTATATCTCCATTTATTTTATAATTTTACCATGGTGAGAAAACCATCCAAAAGACTATTGCTTACTCTCTTTCACCTAAATATATCCACGGAACTAAGTTTTGTCTGCTTAGATTCACATTGCTTGGTATTTCTATGAGTGCTTCTGAAAGTTAGCCAATTCACCATACTTTCATTTGTTTGCTTTGGTTTTCTACTATTTTGTTTTTTTGACCTAGAATTTGGATTTGGGCATGATTACTGGTTGTCTAGCATGTACTATTATTTCTTGAACTGGAGCATCAAGGATAATGCAGTCAAAAAATGAAAACTTTTATCCCTGATGACAAATATTGTTATTACATCAGTCCTTTATTGTGTGTCTACAAATTTGTTTCCATGAGTTAAAAATAAATGTCTGTTTTATTTAAATAACTTACGTTGTAGGATACGTTCTATATATTTACAGCTACCATAATTCACCAAATATAAATTTGGTACCAAAGCCTCATTTTAGGCTTTGGTTTAATGATCAATGTAGAGAGGGAAGGACAAAAAATTTTGATACTGCAAACAGAAAATCTTTGACTTTTTTTTTTTGACAAAATGCTCGGCCAAATTATTATCTTCTGCACTTTGGAAAGCATCATTTAGGGAATATTCATTTTGTGTTGGCTTACTTTGTGAAGTTTGCTAAGTATGGTCAGAGAGAGATTAATAAGTTTAGAAGTCACTTGATGAGCAAGCATGAGAAGGATTACAAATTTGCTTACAATAGGGTGCTTTCTGCTGAGCCTAAAAATTTGTAGGAATGCTTTATTATGACAATTTTTTGTTATTTATATACAGTAGAATATACTCTTCAGGTAGTACAATTTCATGAATTTTGATACATGCATAGGGCCATGCACCCATCATCATATAGCCATCACCAAAATCAAGTTACAGAACAGTGTTACATACAGAACATACAGTGTTGCATACAGAACATATAGTGTTACATACAGAACATTTTCAGGTATAGAACATGCCTGTAAAAATTTCTCCTACCTTTTTGTTATAGTCAACATTTAAGATTATACCTAACTTTTGCAATTATTAATCATCTCTCATTTCTCATTTGCATTTTATAGTGTCATATAAGTGGAATCATACAGTTTAAAGCCTCTTGAGTCTTGCTTCCTTCACACAATAGAATGTATTTTAAATTTATCCCTGTTTCTGTTGTGAGTGTGGTTTGATCCTTTTTATTTGTGAGTAGTATTTTATTATATGAGTATACTGTGTTGTGTTCATTCATTCATTGGATGAAAGACATTTGAATCATTTCTATTTGTTCAAATTATGAAATAATGAAACTATAAACATTACTATATGAACTTTAGTCTGAATATACTTTTCATTCTTGGCATAACTAACTAGGAGTGTGATTGCTGGCATATATGCTAAATATGTATGTAATTTCATAAAACACTGCCAAAGTATTTTACAAAGTGACTCTTCATTTTACATTTTCACTAGCAATGTATGATTTGCACTCTCACCAACACTTAGTATAGTCAGTACTTTTTTCTGATAGGTGTGTCATAGTATTGCCTTGTAATTTTAACTAGAGGTCCCTAGTGGTGAATTAGTTATTTCTTTGCATGAGCTAGTTCCTACCTATATATCTTGTTTGGTGAAGTGCTCACCCAAATATTTTCTAATTTTTAATGAGTTATTGTCTTTTCTATGGCTGAGTTTTGAGATTTCTTTGTATATTATGATTACAACTTATTTGTCAAGTATGTGACCTGCAAACATTTTTATGCTTTTTGGTATAATACCAAAAGAATTTTTGTACTTTTGATATTATAGCTAAGAACTTTGTATTTAAGCCATTGTAACTTAGTTTCTTCTATATTTCCAAGTAAAGGTTTTGCATTTTTATGTTTTACATTTAGAACTGATAAGCTTGAAGTGATCTTTCTGTTGTTTAGGGTGTAGGATATAGATCAAGGCTTTTCAGTATTATTTTTTGCATGTAGATAACAAAACGCTCCTAACTTTTTACCTCTGTCAAAAAAATATTGACATATATGTGTTCTCTATCCCTGTATTCTTTACTATACTCCATTGGACTATGTGTTTATCTGTTTATTAATTAATTTATCTTTTTATTAGGTCATGAAAGAAGGCAGTGTGAATCCTCCAAATTTATTCATCCTTTAATTTGGCTACTCTTGTATCTTTACATTGCCCTACAAATTTTAGGAGGGGCTTGCCTTTGTTTTTGTTATCAGTTTAAGGCTTTCTGTACTATAAGGGAGAAGAATTTGTGAATTTTGGCTGGTATGATATCTTCCCACAGTTGTTACTCTTCTCCCTCAGGCCTCTACTAGGAGGGATGCCTTCCCAGTACTTATGCCTGAACTACTCTTCATACTTATTACTTAAGTGGTGTCTGTTCTCTTGCTTTCTCCCCTCTTCATAATCTCTCCTGATTTTGGATCTATATTTAACAAAATGGTCCTTTTTTTTGATAAATATTGGAAACATAAACGGAATATACTCCTTTCTCTGATTTATAAAGGTCTTGCATTTCTGAATAACTGTGACCCACAAATTATCCCAGCTAATGAACTCAACTTGCATAATATGAGACAAACAAAAATCTGCCTCACCATCCTTTAGGTGGTCAGTTCCACTCTAGGGAACAAACATAGAGTGTAAGTTGGACCAATTTCATACAATTATGCTAAAGCCCTTCAAGTTGTAGGTTATTGAAGTAAGGTTTAATTTTTAACGCTACATATTTTTACCTTAAAAGTATTCACACATGTAATTTAGAGGAAGTCAAAAATAACATTTCATAATCTGCCAGCCAGATGTTAGTTTGAGACATATAAATTTAAAATAGGAATCAAATAAAATAATTATATCACAATTCAGTTTTCTTTAATATCTTTTCATTGCATAAATGCTAGAAATAAGACAAAATAAAATACTTTTATTAGCATTTACTTCAGTTAATGAAATATTTGACATTTTTGTTTGAAATTATGAAAACTATTTTGAAACCCCTAATTTTTCTATAAGTATTATAGATTGGAAATATGAAATTATTTGAAGTGCAAATATATTTTAAAATCATCACACATTCTCCTAGTATAAAATCCAAAGATAAGTTTCCATTCTATAGCACAGAGAAAGAATTCATAAAATTGGAAATTAATAATATTTATCTGAGTTTCTCTTTGCAGATGCATTTAAAGATTTTTATGCTTACTGAAACTGTTAAAATAACATTTTTATCACAAAGGATCATTGTCAGGTAATATTGTATAACTTATCTCTTTAGATCTGCCTGGTGTGGCACAGTGGATTGAGTGCCAGCCTGCAAACCAAGGGTAACAGGTTAGATTCCCAGTCAGGCCACATTCCTGGGTTGCAGGCCGGGTCCCCAGTAGGGGGTGCACGAGTGCAATCACATGTTGATGTTTCCCTCCCTTTCTCCTCTTTCCCTCTGTCTTAAAATAAGTAAACAAAATCTTTAAAAAAATTATTTCTTTATACCACAGAAACTTATTTTTTATGATTGCCAGAGAAGTGAATATCACATGTTTGTCTGTTTATCTATCTAGTTTATGAAGTTCAGCAGAAACTTTTGTGAGTTATTTCATAATATACCAGTAAAACTATGAAATGAACTTTTAGTAAGGACAATGGATTCTAGTAATGTACCATAAAGGATAGGATAATTGAGCATCTAAGTTAGTAAATGCTAAATATTCAAAGTTTTGGCATGCTTCATGAAAGCCAATCATTCTACAGTGAGTTGTTAATGTAAATTTGACCTCTACGTGTACCACCATAATGAATTGCCTCTTGGAATCAGAGGAATACAGAACATTTGAAGTAGTCTTATGTAATCTTCCATTCTGGAGAAGAAATAAGTGCTCACATATTAATAACATAGTCAAATGCCTCACACTTGGTATTTGTGATAATGTATGAGTAATCTATCTTCCAAGAGGATATTTTAAAAAATGGTAAGGTTTTAGAACATTCATTTTGGCACATAAAATATATATTTTAGTATTTTAGTATCTATAATAATATTCTTGGGGAGCAAATATGATGACTGAATATGTAAAAATCTTCCTAATACATGATCTAATGAATCATTGACTATTTCATCTCAGCGATTTGACTATTTCACTCAGTGATTAGTACAGTCATGTGGACATCTATGACTGCATAAGGACATTTGGTCAGCATCTGACCCCATATATGATGGTGGTCCCATAAGATTATAATAGAGTTGAAAATTCGTATCACCTAGTGAAATTGTATCCACAGCAACATCAGAGCCCAACACATTACTCATGTATTTGTGGTGATGCTGGTGAAAGCAATTTGTTGTGCTGCAAGTTATATGGAAGTATAGAACATGTGATTTAATATGGTACTAAATACTTGATAATGATAATAAATCAACATGCTAATGGCTTATGTATTTACTATCTATACTTATTATTGTTATTTTGGAGTGCACTCTTCCTAATTTGATTTTTTTCTGTACAACAGTAAGTGTGTTTATACTGGCAACACTCTCCTATATCTCATATTTACAGCATCTCTTAATTGCACCATTTTCTCTTGTTCCTGTTTTAATCACATGTAGTTTTGTACAGTAACAAACTGTACAGGTTTGTAGACCAGGAGCAATAAGCTATGCCATATAACCTAGGTGTGTAGTAGGCTATCCCATTTAGGTTCTATAATTGCATTCTATAGTGTTCACATAGTGATGAAATCACCTAAGGACACATTTCTCAGTTGTATCCCAGTTGTTAAGTGGTGCATAACTGAGTGATTAAAATTAATAACTGCAACAGGAAAGTTTTTATATTGCATTGATAATATGAACTCAGTCTAAAATGAATTAATAAGGTATCTAATGTTTATACTTTTAAAGCATTACATTCATTTTACTACATGTTTTATATTACTAATTAGTAGTATTCTAATATTATTTTTAGGATTCATATAATTAAAAATATTTTTACTCACCCTGGCTGGCATAGCTCAGTGGATTGAGCTTGGGCTGTGAACCAAAGTGTTGCAGGTTCGATTCCCAGTCAGGGTACATGCCTGGGTTGCAGGCCATGACCCCCAGCAACTGCACATTGATATTTCTCTCTCTCTCTCTCTATCTCCCCCCTTCCCTCTCTAAAAATAAATAAATAAATAAAATCTTTAAAAATATATTTTTGCTCTAAGTTCTCAACATTTCCAGAAATTCCTTAAGGATCTGAATTTTTAATGTTACAAATTTATTTTGAATATTAAATGCAAATAATAATTCTATAAATTCTCAATTTTCCAACTAAATATGTCTTTAACATCAGCATGTTTAGTATATTTTAGTATATGTTAAAGCATGTATTGTAATAATACATAACATAAAACAATCATACTATAATCATATTTGAGAGATTTGACTTAGGAGACATTGCTAACAGTGGTGATAAAATGAAAGAAATAGTTGTGTTGGTTTACTAACCTATATATTCAGATCCTTTAAATATGTTCTTTGGTAAATTTCAAGTTAAGATGTCTATTTTATTTAAATATTTTCAAAAGCTATGGCAATTTTCTTATTTTTTTTCCGGATGGCTTACAATTTGTCCTTTAATACATCTTATCTTAACTGAGAGAGTAATACCAAAAATAAAAAAGAAAATAAAAATATATTTCCAAGAAGAAACTATATATAACAAGTATGAGTCATTTTCCAAGAGTATCTTATTAAATATCTTCTGAAATACAGATATCCCTACCATGATTTCCAGATGTATGATGGTGGAACTAATACAGAAAATGGAGCTAAAAGACTAGTTCAAAAAATACCTGTTATTCTGAGTGTGAACTTGGGCACGCCATACATTCTTTAAAATTAATTACATGAAAAGTCCATATAGTGGTAGGGCATTGATTTCTGTTTTTGTGATTATTATATGAAATAAAGTATGTAAAAATATTTGTAAATTTATATTATAAAACTGTGCTTGCTATTAGGAGTTTTCTAAAGATTAAAATTCACTCACCTGTTTATAGATCTATTTAAACTATTTGTTCATTTTGGTTACTAAAAAAAGTGTTATATAAATATTTTCTTACTAGAAATCTCTGGCTTAATAAATATAAAATAAATGACACATTCATTAAGTCACATGGTTGTTTTGAGTATTAAAGGGGATAATGTATATAAATTACTTAAACTGATACCTTGCATATATTATGTACTTAATAAAGTGTTAATCATTAGTTCCAATTAAAGATTTTAATGCTTTTGGAATTAGTGTGGTGAGGTCAAAATTGAACATTTTCTCCTTTTAATATATAAAGCACTTCTTCCTTAATCATTTTTTACTCTTCAATAAAGAACCTGAATACTAATTAAATAAGCATGGTTGAATGTGAAAGGCAATTTAAAAATGCCTCCAGAATTTTTTGATACAAGTTAAATTTAATACCAAGTTATGTGGCATATGTAATATTGAAAGTTGTAATCACCTTTGTTCTCTAGTTCCAGATTTATTTGATGAAGGTCTTGCAATTTTATGATATGCTCTGAAAATTAATTATCTTGAAAGTCCTCAAGATTTTTTTTACCTGAAGTGTGCATTTAAATGATTGCATGTTATACTACATCATAAAATAATACTACATCATAAATAATTTAAGAGTATCAGCTGGCATTCAAAACCTGCATAGAGTTTTTACTGAGTCTATGTTCCATTGTTTACCTTATTATCACCATTTATAATTTAGTTTATACAATATAGAAAGATCTTGATTATTTATTTAAGGAAACTCCATACTGTTTTCCACAGTGGCTGCACCAGTCTGCATTCCCACCAACAGCGTACTAGGGTTCCCTTTTCTCTACACCCAGCACTTATTGTTTGTTGATTTATTGATGTCTCATTGTGGTTTTAATTTCTATCTCTCTGATGACTAGTGTTGTTGAGACTTTTCATATATCTATGGGCTATACAAGTATATCTGGATGTCCTCCTTCAAGAAGTGTCTATTCAGGTCCTTGGCGCATTTTTTAATTGGGTTGTCTTTCAGGTGTTGAGTCATATGAAGTATTTATATATTTTAGAGATTAAATTCTTGTCCAAAGTATCATTGGCACCTATGTTCACTGATATAGTTAGTTCCCTTTTCATTTTGGTAATGGTTTCTTTAGCCATGCAAAAACTTTTTAAATTGATGTAGTCTCATTTGTTTATTTTTTCCTTTATGTCCCTTGCTTTAGGACATACATTGGCAACAATATTGCTACATGAAATATCTGAAATTTTACTGCCTTTTTCCACTAGGACTTTTATGATATCAAAATTATATTTAAGTTCTTTATCCATTTTGAGTTTATTTTGGTGTAAATGGAACTGCCTTTTGGCCTAGCAATTCTACTGCTGGGATTATACCCTAAGAATCCTGAAACACCAATTCAAAAGAACTTATGCACCCCAATGTTCATAGCAGCACTATTTACAATAGTTAAATGTTAGAAACAGCTCAAGTGCCCATCAGTAGAATAGTGTATTAAAATCCTGTGGTATATTTATACAATGGAATACTATGCAGCAGAAAGAAAGAAAGAAAGAAAGAAAGAAAGAAAGAAACATGGAACAGACTGATAGCTGTAGGAGAGGAGAAGAGATGGGAGGATAGCGAAAGGAAGGGGAAAGGATTAATCAAAGAACATCTATGAATGACACATGGACGACAGAGAAAGGATTGATTGTGGGCTAGAGGGTTGGGCTGGGTGGATGGAGGGAGAGAGGGAAAAATTGGGACGCCAGTAATAGCATAAACAATAAAATTTAAAAATCTGCAAAAATAAAGGAATAAATAAGTTAATACATATTAAAAATAGAAAGATCTTATAATCAAAAGTAAATATACTTGACAGTCTTGTAAGTTTCTCAGAGTTTGTTTATCAGAACCATAGGTTTTAGTGTTTGTTAAAATAAGTGATTTACATTAAGTTAGATGTGTTCTTTAATAATAATCAGTGACATTTTGAAATAAGATATTAGTAATTGTGAAGTTCACATTCCTGTGAATGTCTGAAAAAATGACATTTTAAGCTCAAACAGTTTTTGAAGTAAGCATGAATTTAGATATTGGCAAAAAAACCTTCCCTAATTCAAGTTGCTTTGTTAACATATCATTCTACCTGTATAAAAATCTTATTATATGTGGGCTTTTTATTTACACTGTCTTTTAGCTTTTGTTAACTGTTTGTGTAGTTTTGGCATTTCTGCTCCAAGGTGATAGAAACCACTGGCCATACTCTCTTCATTCATTTTTAACACACAAATACCTGCTGAAAGTCATAGAATCTTAGAGTGTTATTGCTCAAAGGGACTTAGAAATTGTTTTATGCTGTTGAGGTTTTATTGGAATAAAAACTTCAATTGATTAAATCACAGAAGAGCAGTACAAGTGTAATTGTTTGGTTTTAATCAGGCAGGGGACTTAGAATTCAGCCTTCTCATTGTTCTGTTTCTTTTACCTCCTTAATATTACCTTAATGTGGCCTTAGAGAAACAGACTGCAAGAATATTCTTTAATGATGTAATATACTTAAAGTTCGGAGAGGTAAAGTACAATTGATGGTCACATAGGTATATAGTGACAATCTTGATTGGAATTCAGTTGTCAAGAGTTTGCATATAGTATCTTTACTTCTTTACTATCAGCTACCTGGTGATGCTTTATTCTTAGAAACATGTAGCTTCTCAGCAGCAAACTGTGTCCTGTTTCCTGTTTTATGATGTGGTACTCTAAGCTGGGACATGGCAAACAGAAACAAGTTAGAAATAACACATCTGATATATGGTAGAATTGCTCAGGTATTTTCTAGAAAATCATTTTGCTGCAAAAGCTAGGGCTAAAAGTTATATTTTAAAAGATAGTATCATTGACTTATTTAAATGTATACACAATCATCATCTTTTCTATTTGTGTAGTACAGTTGGATTCTGCTTCTCAGGTATCATGCATTAGGACTTCGTCTATATATCCTCAAAACCATATTTCCCAAATTGGACTCTTTTCTTCTGGGTACATATCTAATTGCTTTTTACCTAGTATCTATTTTTTTAATCTTCTTTGATTACAGTATATTCAATGTTTTTTTTCCAAGAATAACAATAGCCCAAGTAAAAAATTACATATATTAGTTCATTTTTCCTTTTTTTTCATTGTTAATGCTCCCATTTTGCCCCTTTGCCTACCTCCATTCTACTCCCACATCTCATTCCCTCCTGCCATCACCACACTGTTGTCTGTGTTATTCATATATGCTCTTTGGCTAATTCCTCCACCTTCTTTCATCCGGTCCTCCCCAACCCCCACCCTCACCTCTGGAAGCTCTCAGTCTGTTTCATGTGTCCATTCCTCTGTTTATATTTTGTTCTTAAAGTTAGATGTGGCTCGGTGGCTTAGTTTTAGTCAAATGAAATACTCATTACATCTATTAGATAGGACCTAAAGGAAGTCTGGCTAAATGTGGAACAGAAAACTGGATAAAGTATTATATGACCTCTTTAGTCCTATTCTCTATTGATATCCTTACTATCATTTTTCTCAATACAATTTATGCTTAGTCCAAGAGCTATAATGACCTTTTACAAATGTAAATCAGGTGATCATCTAACTCCCCTGTTTATCTACTTTCAATAGTCCTACTTAGGTTAAAATACAAACCTCTCAGCCTTGCAAGTATAGCCTATGTGTTCAGTTCTTCTACATCTCTCAGGACTCTTATTAGTCTTTCCTTTTCTTGCTCCAGTAGGCTTTAAAACTTTTTCAGGTTTTCAAATATACCAAGATACATTCTAATAATTCTGCTTGGAATGATTTTCCCTAGTTCTCTACATGGCTAGTTTCCCCTTGTCACAGAAATCTCAACTTAAAGTCATCTCTTTTGAGAAACTTCCATAACTACCCAACCTAAGTAACTACTCAATCACTCTCTATCCCTCACACTCTCGATCCTCTACATAGTGTGTTGTTTTTCTATGTAGTATACTACTTTGTTATTTGTTTCTTCACAGTCTTATTATAGCAAAGACCTTGGCAATTCATTCTCTACTGAATGTTAGACCATGGCGGGCATTCAGTAAGAATTTGTCAACAAAATGTATGACTAAAACATATATATGACTTGATATGATACTCATCACATTTTACACAAAGCCATTAACCTGTCATATATGTCTCTTTAATTTTTTTTCAATTACAGTTCACATTCAATATTATTTTGTATTAGTTTCAGGTGAAAAAAATAATGGTTAGACAATTACATTCTTTACAAAGTGTTTCCCTTGATATTGCCAGTACCCAACTGGTACCATGCATAGTTGTCACAATATTATTGACTATATTTCCTAAGAACAGATTGATATTTACACAATAGTCATGTGGATGTAAACTATAGCATAAGAAATATGTTATCTCTTAAAAATTCTATAGAAGTGTAAACTCCAAACTGGAGCCATATTCTATTTTCTGTTTCATTTTTCAGGAGGCCAATCTTAGAGTAACCAATTGTCTTTCCCAATTTTGTGACTTTTGAGTCAAGTCACAAAATTATTATTAGTTGATATAAGATGAGGATATTATTTCTTTATTTTATATTTTTCACTTTATACTTTATTTACAGCCTTATTTTCTTCACTGTCTTGGAAACTCTTTCTGATATATTAAATGTATGTCTTTATAATGCAGTTCCCATTAATTATACATGCACACTTAAATTTTTAAAAATTACATGATTTTATGTGTGTGTTTAATTCACATGAATTATATTATATAAATAGCTCTTCATTTCTTATTTTTACTACTCAGAGGTATGCTTGTGATATTTATTCATGTTACTTTATGTACATGCAATTAATTATTTCATTATGCAACAGGGTATTACATTTTAAGCAAATACCATTTGTAATTAGTTTTTCTGGTAATAAAAAATTCTTCAAGTATTTTCTATCATCATATCTAAAATTTCATACTGAAAATTTTACATGTAAGTCTTATAATAAACCAATTATGGAAAAATGATGGATTTACAAAATAAAAATTAAAGATTTGTGCTCAATAAAAAACACAATCAATGAAGTCAATGAACAGGTTAAAGGCCAGAAAAGTATGCTTGTAATATCCACAATCTGTTAGAAAGTCATGAAAGTCAAGAATTTTCTGCACCTGATGGAAACTCAAGAGAAAAAATGGATACAGAATATCGATAGACAACTATCATCTTAGTTTCTCCCTGTGTTTTCTAACACTGGCATTCCTTTATAAATATCTCATACAGCACACACACACAGCCCCCCCCACATTACTCAGCAATAACTGATTAAATAGATACATGAAAAAAATTGTTATCAATATGGATAAATGAAATTATTTGACCTCTTCCATATATAACTAAATCATATCTCAAATGAAATAGAGATAAATGATTTTAATTCAAATTAACTATATATTAAGCTCAACTCTATTACTTAGAGAAATTAAAAATTAAAATATTAGGATAAAATACCATTAATTCCACAGGATTATTAATACAATATCCAGTTAAAAATGCAGAGGTGGACAAAAGTAAGTTTATAGTTTTGAATATGCAAAACACCCAGTTTATTGTTGTATTGTTTATTATTGTATTATTTTCCATATGAACAACTGTAAACTTAATTTTTCCAACCTCTGTATACATTTTAATAAATTTGTTAAAAAGGTTAAAATATCCTTGAACATGTGTTTTCAGAAACTAAGAACCCATGTCTATTTATCTACTTCATTCATGTTGCATTATGTTATGTATTGTCTAAAACAGCTGTTATTGCATATGATTTTGCAATTTTAAAATCTATTTGTTTCATATTTGATAATTTTTGTCCTCATTATTTTGTTTGCCTTTGTATTTGTCGTATTTACATTTTATTATTTCATACATCATTGTATTGCTTAATCTTCTAAAAGTTTTTTTGAAAACAGAATGTTTATTCTTGTCCTTTGACCTTGGCTCTGTTGAATTAATTCATCACTGCCGGAAGTGCCTATGCAGATGACACAGGGGGATGTCTTGTTGAATGGTGGCATTGGAACAAATCTCTAAGTCACAGAGTTGATTGTAGGTTATTGGACACTTTTTAACGTAGTTTTTGCTATTAAAAAGTTCAATAAATAAATATCATTCAGCAGAAAAGAAAATCATAGCTTTGCTTTCAATCATTGAAAATGCCAGTTTTTCATGAAATATGCCTATATAAACAGAAGAACTGAAACCTCAACATGTAATAGAACAGACTATTAACCTTAGGTAATGTTTTGTGGTGCTAATAAAGTCAATTTGTTTAAAAATTATTAAAAGTTCATTTTCCAACCAGCTTTCAAAAGTTGGATGGCAGATAAACTTCATAGCAATTTTTGAAGAAGATATATCATGGCTTTAAAAACTACTCTGGACTCTCAGGTCATTAGTATAGTAAATTATATTTGAAATGAGACCCATATGGAGGACACCAGCAATTCTCCTAGAAGTTTGTCCCTAAAATTAAACTGTAAATGCTATAAATAACTATTGATGAAACTTGATGGAAACCTTGCTTACTTAATATAATGACCCCTGGAGTGAAATTCTAGATATAAGTGACACTTTATTTTTAGATATAAGACCCACACATGTTTGTGTTCAAGGAAAAAAAATTAAGGTTGCCTACTGTCAAATAGAACCAACTAAAATGGGTGTCTACTTCTGAGAATATACCTGAAGAAACTGGAAACACTAATTGGAAAGAATATACACACCACTGTATTCATTGCAGCATTATTGACAATCACCAAGGTGTGGAAGGAGTCCAAGTGCCCATCAACAGGTGAGTGTTTAAAAAGTCTGTGGTACATTTACACAAGGGAATACTACTCAGCTGTAAAAGAAAGTTTTACCCTTTGCAACACCATGGATGGGCCTGGAGAGTACTATGCAAAGTGAAACAAGCCGGTCAGAGAAAGCTAAAAACCATATAATTTCATTTCTATGTGGAATCAAATGAACAAAATAAACAAACAAAATAGAAACAGACTCACTGGTACAGAAAACAGATTGACAGCTGTTAGAGGTGGGTGAGTGAAAAAGGGTGAAGGAATTAAGCAAAGAAAAAAAAAATACTCATAGACACAGACAATGGTGTGGTGATTACCAGAGGGAAAGAGGGTTGGGTGGAGGTAGAAGAGGGTAAAGGACAGATAAATGGTGACAGAAGAAGACTTGACTTGGGGTGGTGAACACACAATACAATATAGAAATGAAGCATTATAGAATGATACACTTGAAGCATATATAATTTCATTAGTGTCACTCAAATAAATACAATAAAAATTAAAATAAAACCTATAGGAGAAAAAGAATTTTGTATCAAGCCAAAATCTTTTACTTAAAGCAGAGTCACCTATTCTTACCTAATAAGCTACTCTCCATAGTAATACTTCTTTAATAAATTTTTAAATTTTATTTTTGCTATTTGTGAATAGGTATTAGGGCATATAGTATATAATTAAAAATCTTCAAAAAGTGTTCATGGAAACTATTAAATCTCCCTCTCATTTCTTCCCCGAGCCACACAGTTGCACTTTCAGAGGCAACCTCTGATACTATTTTTTGTGTATCCTTCCAATGACTTCCTACCCCATATGTCAGGAGAAGGGCATATGGAAGCACTGTACAAGCCAGGTATAACATTCCCATGGATTAGGATATAATGATGGTCTTAAAGGGATGCAACACAGGAGCTCAGCTATTAACAGAAATGCATTTACACAGATAGTAGCTTAAAATACACCATGGTTTGCATCCTCTTTTTTCACTTACAACATTTTGAAAATAATTTCATAATAGTATATATATATATATATATATATATACACACAGTTGTATCATTTTTGGTATCTGTATGGTTTTCCATTTATGGTTACGCTATGACTTATATAATCAAGATTTATTCATGAGAACTTATTTTGTTTCCAAACATTTTCTTTTTAAAGAAATGCTTCAATATTCATATATATATATACATAATTTTGCATATATACTGGTACATCTCTAATATAATTTCCAAGAATTAGAATTCCTGCATCAGAGTAAATGCATTTTTAATTTTGAAATACATTAATATATTTCATTAGTATGTAGTCTCAATAGCCAAAAGTACATTTATTATTGATCATCAATTAAATAGGCAATATATATATATATATATATCAATAAACTTTAATTTGCCTTTCTCTTAGGTTAAAAAATTAAATGTGCATTTCTCTGATGATTGGTGACATTGAGCATCTTTTCACAAGTCTACTGGCCATCTGTATGTCCTCTTTGGAGATGTGTCTATTAAGGCCTTTTGCCTATTTTAAAAATCCAAATTAAAACTACAATGAGATATCACCTCACACTATCAGAATGGCTATCATCAGTAAATCAAAAAACAAGTGCTGGCTAAGATGTGGAAAAAAGGGAATCCTTCTGCATTGTTTTTGGGAATGCAGATTGGTGCAGCCACTGTGGAGGGCAGTATGGAGTTAACTCAGAAAATTAAAAATGGAACTGCCTTTTGACCCAACTATCTCACTTCTGGGAATATATCCTAAGAATCCTGAAACATCATCACAAAGAATATATGCATCCTTATGTTCATTGCAGCATTATTTACAATAGCCAATTTTTGGAAGCAGCCTGTGCCCATCAGCATATAAGTGGATAAAATAGCTGCCGTACATTTATACAAAGAAATAGTACTCAGCCCTAAAAAAAGAAAATTCTCCCTTTCTGAAACCATGGATGGACCTAGAGAATGTTATGGTCAGTGAAATGAGCCAGTCAGGGAAAGATAAATACCATATGATTTCACTCATATGTGGAATCTCATTAACAAACTGAATTAACAAGAAAATTATAGACAGACTCTTTAAATAAAGAATAGGCTGATTGCTCATGGGTATGGGGTTTGAGGGTGGAGGTATCAGGCAAAAAAGAAAAAGAACTCATGGATACAAATAACAGTGTGGTGATTGATCATGAGAGGGGTAGAGGTGGAAGAAGGTATGGGGGACAAATGATAATAAAACTACAATAAGAAGTGAATTATTTTGTAAATATGAAAAATTTACCTAAAAATTCTAATGTTTAAGGCTGTACTTTTATTTTTACAAAAAACTTGTTGATAAGTTTTGAACATTTTTCTATTGAGATGTTACTCTTGTCCTGAGTTGTCCTGCATAGTTTTCTCTGACTTATTTTATGTATTCTTACAATGAGTTTTTTTTTAAGATTTCATTTATTTATTTTTAGAGAGGGGGAGGGAGAAAGAGAAGGAAAGAAACATCAATGTGTGGTTGCCTCTCACATGCCCCCTACTGGGAACCTGGCCTGCAACCTAGGCATGTGCCCTGATTGAAAATCAAACCATCAACCCTTTGGTTCACAGGCTGGCACACAATCCACTCAGCCACATCAGCCAGGACCTTACAATGAATTTTACGCATCATTTTTTATAGCATTGGTTTTATATTGATTTGTGATGATTTTGTTTTCCAAAAAAAATTTATTTTATGAAGTCATATTTTTCTGGTTTTAATTGGATTTGAATTTATGTCATATTTATTTATTGAGTGTGTAAAATGAGAACACAGAGGAAATACCCATTATCTCCTATATTTTTACCCACTTTTTACCATGAAATATTTTCTTTATTCAAAATTTTAAAATAAAGTTTGTTATAGGAATCCAGTTTTATTATTTTAAATATGTCTACTTATTTGCTTCCCAAAATGTATCAAATTATATATCTTTTCCTGACATTAATATCATAATTTTAAGCATAAGATTTTAATATATTTAAGATTACATTTGAAATTTCCATTTCTCCATTTTTTGTTTGTGTGCATTCATGTCCCATATAAAAATATCACCATGATTTTGTGAATTAATACATGAGAGAACAACCGCTTCTACTACCATTTTTTCGGAAACTTCTTTTTCTTTCTTCTTTAACTTTCCATATGATTTTTTATGTAACTTGCTTACTCCCTTACTTATCCCCAACCCTACTGCTTATATAAGAAATATGATATCTCACACAGAAACTTAGTGAAATGGGAATCATTATGATGCTAACATTTTCTATTCATAACATGTCATGAATTTTTTATGTATCTCAGCAGTATAAATATATATATACA
The DNA here is from genome assembly GCF_004126475.2 of Phyllostomus discolor. NCBI lineage: Eukaryota > Metazoa > Chordata > Mammalia > Chiroptera > Phyllostomidae > Phyllostomus > Phyllostomus discolor. The sequence continues at coordinate 77,342,660 of NC_040904.2, read as the reverse complement.
GACCACACACACACTCGTAATGTGTATCCCTACTTATTTTTGTTTCTTTTTGTTTTTAATTATTCAAAGGATATTTTTGCATCATATTTTTCATACCATACAGTGTTCTAGTCATCAGTAAGGAACTATAATTAGACAAGACAAGCTTCTGATAACTACACACTGCTATCTTTAACACAGCACACAGCGCCATCACTTCTATGCTAAGAAGGGAAACATAATTATTCCTAGATTGACAATTTTTTAGAAGTAACATTAAAATCTTTGAAAATTATGTTAATAAAGATTTCAAACTCATTTAGATGCTTTGCTTCCCCAGTCAGCACAATTCCAGTGATTACCAGTTAAGAAAGGGAATTTCCCTGTGAAGAAGGGCAAAGAAGAGAAGAAACTTCAATACGGAAAGTCAAAAGGGGGTTAGATATAGTAATGAAAAAAGAAAAAGAAAGATAAGCATCAAATGAAACTTTCCCTTGATTTTTTTTTGAGTGTAGGGAAAGACTTAGGAGAAAAAATATGCAGTTGTTTCTTAACTATCTATACAAGAAAATCAGACTAGAAAAAGTAACTTGCATTTCAGCCTAAACCCAGAAAACAGAGAAGCAAGAAAATACACCTTCTGGAGATGAAATTAAATTCAGTATAAGCACATGGATTACTAACTTAAGCATGTGCCCTCACTGGTATAGCTCAGTGGATTGAGAGGGGGCTGAGAACCAAAGGGTCGCTGGTTCATTTCCCAGTCAGGGCACATGCCTGTGTTGCAGGCCAGGCCCAGGTCCCTGGTGGGGGTCATGTGAGAGGCAACAACACATTGATATTTCTCTCCCTCTCTTTCTCCCTCCCTTTCCCTCTTTCTAAAAATAAATAAGTAAATAAATAAAAATAAAAAAAAGAATGTGCTATATGCACACACATCTTACCTCAAATGCCCACAATTTTTTTAAAGACCACTATTTAATAGTTTAGAAAACCGATGCTGTTGATAGTGGAATTGCTGAGGGGGGATATTATTGTAGGTGTGGGTTTTTCCCTGTGCTTTGTGGTTTTCTTCTGATATCACCTGCACAACAGCGTAATAGTTGTGGTGGGCAGAGTGAACCTCAGTCAACCAGCTGGAGGGTAGGACCCACCAAAGAATGACATAACAACAGTCAAAACTCAACTACCTCCAGAGAGCCAACATAAATAGTGTAAAAGGCATCCCAACAGCATCAAGTTCAGGAGATCAAGGAGACTACACCACTGATCTCACAGGTCTCTGACCATAGAATTTCACACCACAAAGTCAGGGAGTCAAAACAGATCAATTTAAGAAGCAGAGGCAAACAGGAAGAGTCTTACAAATAATGGGAAGACAAAGGAAGAACCATCAATTGAAAGGAAAGGAGGAATCCTCAAAAAGAAGGCTAAAGGAAATAGAGGAAAGTCAACTATGAGATATTGAATTCAAAACAATGGTTATATGGAAGCTTAATAAGCTCAGTGAGAATTACCAAAAAGTACAGGGAAGCTACGAGGAACTTACTGCAAATTATATCAGCATGAAAAAAGACACAGAAACTATTAACAAGAGCCAAAAGGAAATGAAGAATACAATTTCTGAATTGAAGAACACGGTAGAAGAAACCAAAGCCAGACTAGATGAAGCAGAGGAACAAATCAGTGAGCTGGAGGACAAGGTAGAAAAAAAATTCCTAGAAAGAGTAAGAGAAGGAAAAAAGACTCAAAAGAATGGAGAGGGGTTAAGGGAAATGCAGGACAACATGAAACATAGCAATATCCATATAATAGGAATAGAAGAGAAAAAGAAAGAAAGAAAGAAAGAAAGAAAGAAAGAAAGAAAGAAAGAAAGAAAGAAAGAAAGAAAGAAGGGAAGGGGGAGGAGCCAGAGGGGGGGAGGAGGAGCAGGGGGGAAGAGGAGGAGGGGCAGGAGAAGGAGAAGAAGGGGAGGAAAAAGGGGAAGAAGAAGAGGAAGAAGAAGAAGGAGAAGAAGAAGAATGGATTGAAAACCTATTTGAAAAAGTAATGATGGAAAACTTCTCTAATTTGATGAGAGAAAAAGTCACACAAATCCTGGAAACACAAAGGGTCCCAATCAAGATAAACTCAAAGAGACCTACTCCCAGACACATCATAATTAAAATGGCAAAATTCAAAGACAAAAAGAGAATTTTAAAAGCAGTAAGGGAGAAACAGAAAGTAACATACAGGGGATCCCCAATAAGGCTAACAGCTAACTTCTCAACAGCACCACTACAAGCTAGAAGGGATTGGCAAGAAATATTCCAATAATGAAAAGCAAAGGCCTGCAACCAATACTAGTCTACCTGGCAAGGATCTCAATTAAAATGAAATGTGAAATAAGGAGTTTCCCAGACATAAGAAGGCTAAAAGAATACACCTCCACCAAACCAGGGAAAGATATGTTAAAGGGACTGCTGTTCATAAGAAGATGAACAAAAAGAGTGAGAGAGAGAGGAACACAAGTACAAAGGGGGTAAAATGACAATGAATAAGTATCTATCAATAATAACCTTGAATATGAATGGATTAATGATCCAATCAAAAGACATAGGGTAGTTGAATGGATAAGAAAACATTCGATTCCCAGCCAGGGTACATTCCTGGGTTGCAGGCCAGAACCCCCAGCAACCACACATTGATGTTTCTCTCTCTCTCTCTCTCCCTTCCCTCTCTAAAAATAAATAAATAAAATCTTAAAAAAAAAGAATTAAAAAAAAAAAAGAAAACATGACCCACAAATATAATGCCAGAAGAGACCCACCTTAGAAATAAAAGACCTACAGAGACTGAAAGTAAAGGGTTGGAAAAAAACATGCCAAGCACATAGACAGAAAAAAAAAAGCTGGGATAGCAATACTTATATCAGACAAAATAGACTTCAAATAAAGGGCATAAAAAGAGACACAGGAGGATACTACATAATCCTCAAGGGAAGAATCCATCAAGAATACATAAGTATTGTAAACATATATGCACTCAACACAGGAGCACCAAAATACATAAGGAAAATCTTGGAGGACTTCAAGAAATATGTAGACAGCAACACACTTATACTAGTGGATTTTAACACCTCACTGTCAAAAATGGATAGAGCTTCCAAACAAAATATCAACAAGATATTGTGGAACTGAATGATGAATTAGATCAAGTGGATTTAATTGATATATACAGAACCTTTCATCCCAAAGAAACAAAAATACACATTCTTTTCAAATGCACATGGAACATTTTCAAAGATAGACCACGTGATATGACACAAAGTAAACCTCAACAAATTGAAGAAAATTGAAATTATATCAAGCATCTTCTCAGACCACACTGGCCTGAAACTGGAAACCAAGCCCAAGGGAAAAACTCAGAAACATTGAAATGCATGGTGACTGAATAGTATACCATTAAACAGTGAATGGGTTAAGTATGAGACTAAGAAAGAAATCAAAAAGTTTCTGGAAACAAATGAAAATGAACTCACAGTAGTCTAAAACTTATGGGACATGGCAAAGGCAGTCCTGAGAGGGAGGTTCATAGCAATACAAGTCTACCTAAATAACATACAAATAATTTAAATAAACACCCTAACCCTACTTCTACAGGAACTAGAGAAGCAACAACAAACAAAGCACAGAGTGAGTGGAAGGAAAGAAATAATCGAGATCAGAGCAGAATTAAATTATATAGAGACTAAAAAAACAATTCTAAGGATCAATAAATCCAGGAACTGGTTCTTTGAAAAGATAAATGAAATGAACAAGTCTTTAACCAGACTCATCAAGAAGATAAAGGAGAGGACCCAAGTAAATAAAACCAGAAATGAAGGTGAGAAATTACAACTGATACCACAGAAACACAAAGGATTATAAGAAATCACTGCAAACAACTATATGCCAAGAAATTGGAAAACCTGGGTGAAATTGACAAATTTCTAGAAAAACATAACCTTTCAAAATTGAATCAAGAAGAAGCAGAAAGCCTGAAAAGGCTGATAACGGCTGGTGAAATTAAAGGAATAATAAAAATAACTCCTGATGCACAGAAGCCCTGGACTGGTTTCACAGACAAATTTTAGAAAACATTTAGGAAGAACTAACCCCTATCCTTCCCAGACTATTCCAAAAAACCCAAGAAGAAGGAAAACTCCCAAACTCTTATTATGAGGCCAACATTACCCTAACCCTAAAACCAGATAAAGACACAGCAAAGAAAGAAAAAGTGTAGGCCAATATCACTGATGAACATAGACAAACAAGAAAATATAGGCAAATGGCATCCAGCAGTACATTAAAAAATCATACACCACAATCAAGTGGGATTCATTGCAGGGATGCAAGTCTATAAACATGATACATCACATAAACAAAAGGAAAGACAAAAATCTCATATTCATATCAATAGATGCAGAAAAAGCATTTGACAAGGTACAGCACCCATTTATGATAATAACACACAGCAAAGTGGGGGTAGAGGGAGTATACCTCAACATAATAAAGGCCACATGTGAGAAACCTACAGCCAACATCATGGTCAAGGGGCAAAAACTAAAAACTTTTCTACTAAGATTAGGAAGAGGATAAGGGTGTCCATTTTCACCACTTCTCTTCAACCTAGTATTGGAAGTCTTAGCCATAGCAATCAGACAAGAAAAAGAAATAAAAGGCATCCAAATTGGAAAAGAGGAAGTGAAACTGTCATTGTTTGCAGATGACACGAGAGTACACATAGAAAATCTAAGAGACTCCACCAAAAAAATACACAACCTAATAAGTTAATTTGATAAAGCACTGGGATACAAAGTCAATATTTAGAAAGCAAAGGCATTTTTGTATGTCAACAATAAAATATCAGAAACAGAAATCAGGAAAAAAATGTCATTTACTATAATGAGAAAAATAAAGTACCTAAGAATAAACCTAACCAAAGAGGTAAAAGACCTTTACTCAGAAAACTACACAACACTGTGAAAGAAATTAAAGAAGACACAAATAAATGGAAGCATATACTGTGTTCACAGATTGGAAGAATTAACATCATCAAAATATCCATTCTACCTAAAGTGACTTACTGATTCAACTCAATTCCTATTAAAATACCAAAGACATTTCAGAGATATAGAACAAACAATTCAAAAATTTATATAGAGCCATAAATGATCTCAAATAGCTGCAACAATTCTGAGAAAGAAGAACAAAGTAGGAGAGATCACAATACCTGACATCAAACTATATTACAAGGCCACTGTAATTAAAACAGCCTGGTACTGACATAAGAACAGACATATCGACCAATGGAACAGAATGGAGAGCCCAGAAATAAGCCCAAGTCTCTATAGTCAATTAATATGTGACAAAGGGGGAAGAAGCATAAAATGGAATAAAAATATCCTCTTCAACAAATGATGTTGTGAGATACGGACAAGTCCATGTCAAAAAATGAAACTTGACCACCAACTTACACCATACACAAAAACAAACTCAAGATGGATAAAAGACTTAACTATAAGTCACAATGCCATAAAAGTTCTAGAGGAAACATAGGCAAGAAAATCTCAGATATACCATGCAACAATATTTTCATGGATACTTTCCCCATAGCAAGGTGCGTAAAGGAAAGAATAAACAAATGGGACTTCATCAATATAAAAAGCTTCAGGAAAGCTAAAGGAAACATCAGCAAAATAAAAAGGGAACCAACTGTATGGGAAAATACATTTGCCAATAATACCTCAGACAAGGTTTGATCTTCAAAATATATAAAGAACTCATACTACTCCACTCCAGGAAGACAAACAACTCAATTAAAAATGGGAAAAGGACTGAACAGATGCTTCTCCAATGAGGACATACAGAGGGCCCAGAGACATACGAAAGGATGCTCAGCATCACTAGCCATCAGAGAGATGCAAATTAAAACCATGATGAGATAGCACTTCGCACAGGCCTGAATGGCCACTATAGACAAATCAACGAATAATAAAAAGTGCTGGCTATTTTGTAGAGAAAAGGGAAGCCTAGTACATTGATGGTGGGAATGCAGACTGGTGCAGCCACTGTGGAGAACAGTATGGTATTTCTTCAGAAAACTAAAAACGGAACTGCCTTTTGACCCAGCAATTCCACTGCTGGGATTATACCCTAAGAATCCTGAAACACCAACTCAAAAGAATTTATGCATCCCTATGTTTCTAGCAGCACAATTTACAGTAGCCAATTGCTGGAAGCAGCCTAAGTGCCCATCTATAAATGATTGGAATTCCATTGTGTAAATGTACCACAGTTTTTTGGTGAAGAATGCTGCAAAAAGTCGGAGTTCCTACACTTGGCATCAGCATGGACGGACCTGGAGAACATTATGCTAAATGAAATAAGCTAAGCAGTGGAAAACAAATACTATATGATGTCACCTATAAGTGGAACTTAATCAACAAAACAAACCAGCAAGCAAAATATAGCCAGAGGCATGGAAATAAAGAACAACCTGACAGTAACCCAAGGGGAGGGTGGTGATAATAAGTAAAAGAAGGGAAAGAGTCATCAAGAAACATGTGTAAAGAACCCATGTACAAAGCCAAATGGGGGTAGGATGGAGAGTGGGAGGTAAGGGTGCATGGGGTCAGGGAAAGTAGTGGCAGGAAAATGGAGACCACTTTACTTAAATAACAATAAATAAGGAAAACAATCTTAGAAAATTGGGATTCAATTTGATTAAGTTAATGTATATGGGAACATCCAGCTAAGAATCCTCCCATCTCACCTAGATTTTGTTCTATATTCTATTACATACAATTTAGCACATAATTGTCCACCTATTCATCTCTCTATCAATTGCTTTGTTTTGTGGTATACTAGAAAATCATTCATTCTACCGGTACATGTCTTGCAAAATACTGCAATATTCACAACTTTGTTAGAGATCAATATTTTTCATGCCTCTTTCTCTGATTTTGAACCTACATGAAAACTCTATGTCATTTAATGAGTGTAACCTTTACCTCATTTAAGGTAAAGAACACTACCACACCACAGAAGGCCCCATTATTCTCATTTCCAGTCAATCTTTGCCCCTGAGGCAACCACTGTTCTGTTTTTTTTAACCGTATATTAACTTTGCCTTTTTTAGAATTTCACATGAGGGAAAGCATACGCTCTGTATTCTGCTGCATAAATCTTTCATTCAGCAAAAGCTTTTCAAGATTCATGCATGTAGTGAATAGATCTTCTTTTTCATTATTGAATAGTATCCCATTGTATAAATCTATTGATATATTTTATTCATTCTCCATGTATACCTGGGATGTTTCTAGTTCTGGCTTATTAAGATTAAAGCTTTTATAGATATTTCTGTGACATCTTTATAAAGACAGTTTTTATTTTTTGATAAATACATAGGATTGGAATTGCTAAGTCAGTCATAGTATAGTTGTAAAAGGCTGTACTGTGTATACTCCCATGAATAATAGATTAGAGAAACACAAGAGTAGTACAGCAAGAGTAACAATCATAACCACCATCCTGTGTGTATATTTTTTCTAGTCAACACACAAACCCATTTTCATAGTTTACTTGCTAACTTCCCATATAGCTGTTTGTATCCATTACACTTTCCTCCACATAAGGTTGCCCATGAACCTATCCAGGTCATAATGACAAAAGACCCAAAGAGAAGATACTGTTTTTGGATCTTTCTTGCCCATTGGTTCTCAACAGTTTACAATTTTACTCTCCAGGAGACATTCAGCCATGCCTGGAGACATGTTTAGCTGTCACACCTGTTGGGGGAACTGTTAACAGGATCTAGTAGATAGAAGCCATGGATTCTCCTGGACATTCTGCAATGCATAGGGAAGCCACTCAAAATGTTGGCAGTGCAATATGGAAAATCCTGCTTTAGCCTGAAATTTGTTCTTCATAATTTTCTATCTAACATGCTTTCTTCTCAAAAATGTTAATATTGAGCCTTGGCTGTTGTAGCTCAGTGGATTGAGAGCAGGCTGCCAACCAAAGTGTCTCAGGTTCGATTCCCAGTCAGGGTACATGCCTGGGTTGCAGGCCATGACCCCCAGCAACCACACATTGATGTTTCTCTCTCTCTCTCTCTTTCTCCATCCATTCGCTCTCTAAAAATAAATAAATAAAAATCTTTAAAAAATAAAAAAGGTTAATACTGAAATCATCTGTTTTAGGGAATTTCCCCTTCCTCCAAAACATACCCACACTGGAGAGAATCCTAATTTGCTCTCTTACTTTTGTCCCCAAGAAACAAATTACTTCAGAAACACTTCAACATTTAAACTTTTGGGTTGTTCCAAATTAACATCAGTGATAGCACTGTGAAAAAAAGAATGTGCCCTTCCATCTCTCTGTAGTTCCCAGTCAGAAACAACTGCTCAAAAATGGAAACAATCTTGCTAGTACAAGTATGTTTTGTATCACAAGAAGCTCCATTTGCATGTAGACAATGTTGAGAAGACACTCTTCCCTCAGTCCAGCTCCCAAATTAAAGAACTGGGCACAGCGATAGAAAGACATTTGTAAAACACTATTGAAGTTCTTAGTTTATGTTAACATAGTGTTATCATAATTTTTTTTTCACAAGAGAAGTAAATCTTGCTTTACAATCCTTTAAATGGACCAACCAAGTTTTTTTAAATTTTGTTCAGAAAAAGGTGAGTATATCTCAAAGTGGATCTTTTCAATTAAATTTATTGGAATAACATTAATTAATAATATTATGTAAATTTCATTAATACAATCTATAATGCATCACCCATATTCTGAATGGAGAGCTCATCACCCAAAACCTAGTCTCTTTTGCACAGCAGCACCATAAATTTTGGTATGCTTGCTCTTTTAGGTCCTGTGCTGTTTACAATTGCCTGATAATCTATGCTGATTTCAGATCTTACTGAATTCTGTCAATCTGTCTTGCACTGTGACTAGAAAGCAGGTGTGCCTTGCTGTCAAATAGACACCTTCTCTGCAGTCAGCATTCTTTGGGAAAACAAATGAGTTAGATAAGCAAAACTGAACTTGGAACTGAGAGGCAGAATACTGAACTATTTCCATCAGAGACATTAATGAGTCATTTAACAGCTTGATGTATTCTTCTTTTAGATCTGAAGATCTGTCTCTCTAGTTTACATAAAAATCAACTATTGAGGCACTTACTCTCTGAAGCATTTAGCTAAGTGTGGAGAACAAAAAATTTAAGACTGCATACCTAAAATCCCTTTTCAATGTGGAGTTTGTGAAAATTACTTAATGAAACTACTTTCATCTACTGTCACTCATTTTCTGAGGTCTTGAATTTCAAATTCAGTTTGATAACTTGATTCCATTTGTTCATCCTGATTTGTTTGTTTGATGATGTATCTTGGAGTTTCAAGTTGTTGGGCATAACCTCTTTTTAATTAAACCTGATTTGCAGGAAAGCCACTAGAATCTATTCTTTAAGTTACTGTCATTTTAAGATCTGATTATTTTGTTTTCAAAAGACAACCTGCTTTACTTATTGAATTAAAAAATACATATTTATTATTGTGTCAGACACTTTGTTAAAAGTTAATAATGGCTATATTACTGAAAACAAATTTTTAATGTATTTTATTAATTATGCCATAGCAGTTCCCCACTCCCCTTCCCAGCTACTAACCCTCTAAATGATCTCCATGTCTATGGTTCCGTTACTGTTTTGCTTGTTTGCTTAGTTTGCTTTTTAGATTCAATTGTTGATAGCTGTGAATTTTTGCCATTTAGTGTTCATAGTTTTGATATTTTTCTTAAGTAAGTCCCTTTAACATTTCATATCATAATGACTTGGTGATGATGAAGTCCTTTAGCTTTAACTTGCCCGGGAAGCACTTTATCTGGCTTTCAATTTTAAATGATAGCTTTGATGGATAGAGTAAATTAGGTTGTAGGTCCTTGCTTTCTATCACTTTGAATACTTCTTGTCAGTCCCTTGTAGCCTGAAAACTTTCATTTGAGAAATAGCTGAGAGTCTTATGAGAGCACCATTGTAGGTAACTATCTGCTTTTTTTCTTGCTTTTACAATTCTCTCTTTATCTTTAACCTTTGGAATTTTAATTATGGTGTGTCTTAGTGTGGTTCTCTTTGGGTCCATCTTGTTTGGGACTCTCTGTGCTTCCTTGACTTGCATGTCTATTTCCTTCACCAAGTTAGGGAAGCTCTCTTTCGTTAGTTTTCCAAATATGCTCTCAACTTCTTGCTCTTTCTCTTTGCCTTCCTGCATGCCTATGATTCTAATGTTGGTGCATTTGAAGTTGTCCCAGAGGCTCCTTAGCCTATCCTTGTTTTTTATTTTTATTCTTTTTTCTTCTCACTGTTCTGATTGAATGTTTTTTCTTCCTTATGTTCAAAATAATTTATTTGATTCTCTGCTTCATCTACTCCACTGTTGGTTCCCTGTAATTTTTTTATTTTACTTAGAGTAACCTTCATTTCTGCTTGGGTCTTTCTTATAGCTGAATTCCCAATGAGTTCTTTGAGCTCTGTATCTAATAGACTGCTTATCTTCATTTCATTTATTTTTTTTGCTTTCTGGACTTTTGTCTTGTTCTTTCATTTGGGCCATATTTCTTTGTCTCCTCATTTTGGCAGCCTCCCTGTGTTTATTTCTATGAGTTAGGTAGAGTTTCTTTGACTGCCTGTCTTAGTAGTGTGGCCTATTGTAGAAAAGCATACCAGTAAGTTGGATGGGGCAGAGTCTTAGGTAATTGCAATGGCAGGGCAGCCCATGTGAACCAGGTTGATGAAGTCTCCAATATGGTGTTGCCACTTTGTGGCTCTGTGTGGTTGAGGGCTCAGAAAGGTGACAATACCGCTGCCTGGCAACTGGAGTTTTGTATGCGAGGAAGCTGTCCCCTGGCACTTACCCTGATGCTAGACACTTCAATTACTCCCCATATGCCACTGGTATCCTTCCAGCTATTGCCCCAGTGCTGAAGACCAGAGGTAATGAGGCTGTGTAAGCCCTAAATCCATTGTGGACGCTTTAAGAGGGCACTCCTGAGAATCCCACAGTTTTTTCCACTGCCCAACTCCCACTGCTTTTTATAGCCAGAAACTATGGAAACTTATCTTCCTGGCACTGGAACCCTGGCTGAGTGTTCTGAGTGACCCTCACTCCCAAGGTACCCCTCCCAATTTTTATCTACCACATGTGGGTGTGGGACTGCTCATTCCACATCTCTATGCCTCCACACTTCCATGCCTCTCTGAACATCTACACATCTCCACTCTCCTCGCCTCCTACCAATCTAGATGGATGTGACATTTTTAGTTCCTTGAATGTCAGTCTTCTATACAGCTCTATTTTCTGATGATTCTGGGTGATGGTTATTTTGTAGTCCAGTTTTAATTTTAGCTGTGGTTGTGAGAGGACGCAGGCTGTGTTTGCCTATGTCTCCATCTTCAAGATCTTGATTCTTTTAGTGTTTAGGTTTTTGATGTTAGTTTCACAACAGTGTTGATTACATACAATCCTGCAAAATGAGGAAATTAATGTATGTGTTAATGAATTTACCAATATTTTCAGTCTTTTAGGAAAGTAAGAAGCTAAGTGTTACTGTTAGATATTGACAATTTTATTTTAGTGCAAGCTATTTTTAACCTGCTAGGTCCCACTTATATATATATATATTTATTATTTACAGTCACCTTAAAAATTGATGCAGGAAAGATATTGAATATAGAAATGGGTATAGCTATTTGTTTTTCAAGTGGTGTGTTTTTTGTCCGAAATTCCATTTTGGAAAAGAGTTAACATCGTTGTTGGCTTCCCTGGGGGATGGCAGCTTGATTAGCAACTTTTTATCTCCACTTATAATTTATAATTTAACAGAAGTGTCAGTGAAAATTAAAGGAAGTGTTAAAAATAGACTCCCTCTTACAAATGAAAAAGGCAATACTTTTCCCAGAAAAGATGATAACCTTAGGCACTAAGTATTTTTAGCAACAGGTACCAATGAGATTCTTCACTAAAGCAAAAAATTACCTGTCCAGATAGGATAATAATGAATTTCAGATAGAAGACTCAAGATAGTCCAAAATTAACTCCATATTATTCTCATATCTGAACTCAGTATCAGCCATTAATTAGTAGAAAGCAAAAGAACCTTTAGCAAAGGATATTGGAATTGAAAAGATAAAAAATTCATTCATAATCTTTCACATATATTCTTTGTATTCTAGAATCCCACCCATAATGTAACTTGATATTTAATGTTATATTTAGTAATTCACCTTGTGGAAATATAAAGTCTGATGTATGTTATGTTCGTAGTCTCTCTCCATGGTAGTATATTCCAAAAACAAGTAAGAGGCATTCTAATTACATATGTTAACAATTCTTACAAATAGCTAACAATTACTTCTGACAAAGCACTCTTCTAAATGCTTCACATGTATTCACATTCACTTTTAATTTTACCATTGTCAATAAGAACAATTATTACACATACTTTATAAATTAGGACAGTGGGAATCACAGAGATATAAGGTGGAATTCTGAGAAATTCTGAGGTTGGGCTTTGTTTTTTACATGTTAAAATAGTTTGATTTGGAAAGCCTGTATAGTCTAAATATAAGATGATATTGCTCTTGGTATTTTTGGGGGGGGTGTTGGGGTTTTTCAAATAATTGTTTGTTAAAGATTATATTAAATTAATATTAATTTTAATTACATTGCAATGATTGTTCTAATATGAATGTGAAGGAGTCAATTTTAAAAATATTTCATTTGAATTAGGGTAATACAATACTATAGTTAATATATTTCATTTTATTTCAAATATAGTTAATATATTTCATTATATTTCATTATGAATCTGTTAACAAATTCAGACATTAAGAATTGGCAATTGAGATCAACTAACACCACATAATGTCTTAGTTTGGTTGTATTACCTAGTTAACTATTTTAAGCAGGAGGCATGATTTCTTTATGAAGACACTTTAATATAATTAAAAATTAAAATAGTTATGTAGTGCAATGTTAAATAAAAATGTCAAAACACATTTCATTAATTTTGCCACTACTTTATATGATTCCTTGTTTTAGTCAAGTTTTACTTTTTTATAAAACAATTTCTTGGTTGTTTACTGCTTAATTAAATTAAGAATCAAGGGCACACCATCCTCTCCTGACTCTGGATGCTTCTGTTCTACTTAAGCATAGCGACTTCCCACAATTTCCATCTAGTCTCATGGATTAGCATCTGCTGGCATCTATCTGCTTCTGTTCCTGAAGAAGTGTAGGGGCAGAGAGGAAATTGAATTGAGAGGGAAAAGAAAAGCAGGAGAAACAAGCTGAGGAAAGGTGAAGAGGATTACTTCTTTAGTTTCTTATGGATACCCAATTGGTAAGAAAAAAAACACCAGAAAAAAACTAATGTTATAAGATATTGACATTTTATTACCTACACGGATTCTCATTTCTTCACCTCTAACTCTTCCTACATTTCCCTAAAGCAACTTTTTCAGGGCTTTTACTCTGCTCAGATCCCATAAATGAGTTCACATTCCACATACGAGCTACTGAACCCATGTTCTAAATTAAATATTTTATGCACCCTTATGCCTATTGCAGCATTGTTTACAGTTGCCAAGATATGAAAGCCGCCCAGGTGTCCTTCAGTAGATGAGTGGATAAACAACTATGGAACATTTACACAATGGAATATTACTTGGCCATAAAAAAGAAGAAAATTCCACCCTTTGTGACAGCATGGGTGGACCTGGAGAACATTATGCTAAGTGAAATAACCCAATCAGAGAAAGACAAATATCATATGATTTCACTCTTATGTGGAATCTAATGAACAAATTGAACTAACAAGCAAAATGTAGACAGACTCATAGATAGACAGTAGGATGACAGCTATCAGAGAGGGGTTGGGGGTGAAGGGATGGAGAAAAAGGGATCATGGACATGGCCAACAGTGCTGTTACTGCAGGGGGAAGCAAAGAAAGGAGGATAAATGGGAATGGAAAAAATACAAAAAAAAATGCATGTTAACAAAGGATAGGCATTAGTATAATAAACCCTTGTATTCATCATGAAATTTAATAACTGAAACATTATAGATATAGTTGGAATTTCTTTTGTTTACACTTAATTGATCTATTGTTATTCCAGAAATAGCTAACTATTCTAAATTTGGTGTCTATCATTTCCATTATGGTTTTATAATTATATGTATATATAACAATAAAAAATTTGGTATTTTTGCATGTTTACAAACTTTATATAAATGGAAATCTCATATATATGCCTTTTGCCATTTGATATTTTTATGCTATATCTATGTATTTTTCACATTGTTCTATGTAATTCTAGTTTATTAATTTTCTGGATATTTAGAAATATGCTTCAATACATATGCTCATATGGTAGAGTTTCTCTATGGTATATACCTAATGTATGCAGGGTTGTAGAATATATTCAAGTTTTATGTTATTAAATATTTCTGAATTGCTTCCCAAAGTGTATTTCTCATAAAAATGCTTTTACTTTTATTAGTCTGCAATTTTATATTGGTGAAATTTTTATTTTTGTTTAGAGTAATGGATATTAACTTTTATCTTATTACTTTAATGTATATCTGCTTATTACTTAGATTTTACATGTTTTAACATTTCAATGGATAGGGTTCTCTCTATAAGTTGCTTTTTTATTTTGTCTTTAGATTTTAATACATTTGTAGATTTAGATTTAATACATTTAATACATTTTAATACATTTATTTATTTTGGATATAATCCTTTTCCTGAGAAGTTTCTACCTATATAAATATGGATTAATCAGTTAATCTACTGTCCACATTTCTACCTATCATGAATATCTTCTCACAAATCTGCTATGCTTTACTTCGTATTTCATGTTTTGGAAAAGATTTATATCATAATTTACTCTTATTCTCTTCATAGCTTCTTTAATTTAGTAATCATTTAGACACCTGATCACAATTTCCTGTACTTCATATTCTAACAATTATCCATCTTTTTATGATGATACAAACATTAAAAAAATTGAAATCAATTCTTCTCATTTCAGTACTTGGCTCTCAGTCTTTCTGTTCCATTTCTTCTTGCAACATAAACTTCATGAGCATTCCCAGAGTCTTTTGTTTATTATTCAGTCCTCCATTCATTTATTTACCAAATGTATGGTAAGAGACCTGACTGAGAGGATGGAGTAGAGAAACAACAACAACAGATCAACAAAGTGGTTTTAAAATTAATTTGCTCTTTACATATTTTGCCTTGCATTATAGAATGAAAATGATAGTATAATTGTTTGTGATAGACTAGATGGGTGTTAGTTGAAGCCATACAAGTTATCTCTGATAATAGTCCTTCGATTCACTATTCCCCAGGTACTTGTTAGCATAATACAAGCTCATTGGAGCTCTGGATACAGAATGGGATGATTGTAGAACAAACAAGCAAACAACCAAAAAAATTGAGCATCAGAATAAGGAGTTTAAATTAAATAACCAAATATCCCACTGAGCTTGGATATACCAACATGTTTTTCAGGGTTTACTACTTTTCAGACACTAGTCTTGAGGTTAAAATTACCTGGAGATATATATGTGCATGTGTATGTATGAATTATTTAATAATATATATTATGTTACATATAATATATGAGTTATATATAAGCATAATTTAATTTATATTTTACACATAATTTAATATAATTTAATTTAACTTTATATATGTTACATATATAATTTAAGTCTACTTTCAAGTATAGACTAAAATATTTAATTACAGTTTTCTATTTAAGTTTTATATAATAAGCAAATGATGTTTCTAAGCTAAAACTGGAAAAATGTACTAGAAAGTACTCAGAAGAAAACATGATAAGCCTGAATTTTGATGGATTGGTAGGGAGTTTTTAGGAGAACAAGGCAAGAGTAAAAAGAAAGAAAGCCATTTCTAACAGAAGTTAAATTTTATGCAGACAGAAGCATTTCATTGAAACATCTTCTCAACCAGTAAGCGAGAGATAGTCTTTGATAGAGCAGAAAATATAATAAAAATAAATAAATAAATAAAGCAATTTTTTGATATTGCATGATAAACTGAAGTTGGGAAAAATTTTACAGAGTCAGATAACAAAAAAAAAAAAACAACAAACGAACAAGTTGAAGTCAGATTGCAAAATGTATTTAACAAATATCTATGTATTGAAACCAAAAAAATATCAGTCAGCAGCTATAAAAGGTAGCAACAAACCATCTAACACCAGACAGGCAAAACAACAACAACAAAAAAGTAACAGCTTCACCTGCCTGTTTAAAATGCTGGCCAAAAAGTGACACATGTTTTCTGCTCAATTTAATTGGCAAAAACAAGTCACAAGGTAATGATGTATGAAAAAGGAACAAGAAAAGTCAGTATTTGTCTGGCCAGTTGCCTCCCACCAACATTTCCTCACTTAGGAAATTGGAATACATGTTGTTGGCCAATGGCTAATCATCTCTGCTACACTACTTGGCTTTGTATTTCATGTTTATTTGCTTGCAGTTTCTTTTTCCTGTGAGGTCATAATCTTTACAAAGAAGTACTCTGTAAATAAATTTTACTTTCATGTTGTCCAGTCAGGCCAAGTCAACCACACTATTTTATTTGGTATTTATCTAGGTCACACTTATTTTATCATTTCAAAACTTACTTTTGGTATCTATAAAAAATTTTTCAAAGTAGCAATTTGATCGTTAGAACAATACAATGATAAGTGCATAGTTTGTAAGCTGTTATTTTTAATGATGTCATTTTGCTTATATGCAAATGAATTTTATAGTCACAAATAAATGCCTTACAATAAACAGATGATTCCAAATTATTTTTAACACTGGTCCTTACTTTTGTAACCCTAGAGTGCCCTCTAGGCCTATTCTTTTCGTATTTGTTAATTAATAGGAAAGAATTAGCAAAACAAGCAATAACTTTTTTGTCATACATATTTCTTCCCATCTAGTGATTTTACCTTGTAATTTGGTCACATAGAGATCTTTAAGAAAGATTATGAAACCATTAATTTTAAATTTAGATTATCTAACAAAAAAAGAAGTAAGTTTAATTATTTGCTGGTTGTTTTAATCTAGATATATTATGTAGCCTAGAGAAAGACCTACTCTAATTAAATGTAATGCAAATATCTTTGAAACTTGAGTAAATCTAAGTTACACATACAAATATAACAGTTGAATTTGGATGAATTTCATTTACTATAGTTCTACTGTTAATCTAATTTAAACAAAGTGAAAAATACTTTAGTGGTAATAATCAATTTTATCTACTTACAAAATTTTACATTAAGGTTTACATAAGGTACAATATTTGGTGTGAATTATGTACTCAAGGTGTTTAATAACTGCTTATCTACTAGAATATAGTGTATTTGATTTATCTAATTATAGAAACCAGTTAAATCATTTAAAATATTTTAAATAGTATATTTTAAAATAAACTGAGAATCTAAGGGTTTCTTTTCACTGGTTCTGACTCAAAACATGGCAATTTGAATTGGAGGCTCCAATTAACATAAGAGCAATTTCTAATTCAATATTTGAACCATCGACATAGAGCACAAAGTTGTATGTCCTAACAAGTCCCTGACTGGAGAACCTCAATTATACAAATGACTCACTTTATAATGTGCTCTTCTTTTTAATCACCTTTTTCACATGTACGAATATTATTTTACTATGTAGCAAACTGTTTTGATATTTTCCTTTCATATGACTGCTTCTCCAGTGGACTCTGACCTCCTTGAGGTCTGTTAGAGCTGATGAATAGTCTTTGTTCCTCGAGGAGCTAGCTGTATCTGGAATTAAAAAAATATCTGTGAGCTGAACTAAACTATTATAAAAAGGGAGGTTAATGTGGTGGTAGGGGTCTTCATGGTTTTTCAAGAAAAGTTAAATTGGAAGAGAAGGAGTGGTTTATTGAGTTATACCTAGAGAAAAATATCAGCTAGGAATTCTGAGCAGACTTTGTAAAGTCTCATAGTAGAGTCAGGCATTTGAGAAAACAGAGCAATACTCAGACTTTGAGAAAGAATTCCTCAGGTTTATAGCTTTCTTTATTATTTTTATAGCCTATATGTTTTTCTTTGGATTAATCAGAAAAACTAACAAAGAAAGAAACAAACAAACAAAAAAACAACTTAAGAGCCAAACAAGATTCATGCTCATTTGTAAGGAGAGCAAAGACATCACAGGATTTCACACCAGAGGTTTTCAAACTGTAGAGCACAGAATGCTTTCCTGGACCTATCTAGGAAGACGCTGGAGACCAAAGGTTTTCAACATTAAGCTTCTTGCCCCAGTACTTGCCGAAGTTCACAGTAAGACTTTATGGGAAGAAAGCATTCTCTGGCCATAATTTTGAAACCCATTATTCTTTTTTTTTAAGATTTTATTTATATTTATTTTTAGAGAGGGAAAGGAAGGAGAAAGAGAGAGAGAGAGAAACATCTATGTGCAGTTGCTGGGGGCCGTGGCCTGCAACCCAGGCATGTGCCCCGACTGGGAATCTAACCTGCGACACTTTGGATTGCAGCCCGTGCTCAATCCACTGAGCTATGCCAGCTAGGGTAAAACCTGCTATTCTTACTAAAAGCAAGAATGTTTTATGTAAAGTAGAAAAATATCTTGCTCTTAGTATGTTTTCTTTGTAGATGCCTTAAACTATTTTTCCTATAGAACTCAATTTATATTATTTATATAGAGAAAGGTTTTATGAGGTAATTGCTTCACCATCAATGAGTTTCACAAGTTAAATTTTTCAATCATTGTAACCTGGTGGAAATTTTCAAACAGAAATATTCTCCATGTTGTAAGCAGTGTCAATGAACATTAATGATCATTTGATATCCTCTTCATGGAGTTTAATTGCAGATCCACACTACTACTATTATGTGCCACATCCCAACTTTCTTACAGCAATTTACATGTGCAGTCCCAAGGGTATTGTTTCATTGTATCTTGTCAGACTTTTCTTCAGACTTTTCTTATATTTAAAATAGAAGCTCATTTCAATAATATCAACTCACAAGCAATTGTTGAAAGCAACTGTCTCCATCTGTGAACTGCAATGAGTGATTTAATCAAGGGAAAACTACAGTTAGATTAAACAGATCTCTGTAGAATTGTATTAGAAGAAAATGTTTTTTTTCTCTTATGGTAGGTTTGTATACTTAATCCAAAGGAACAATAAAAATGCCATGGCATATCTTTAATCTGTACTTTAGAGAAGGCTGGTATCAGTTTTTGAATCTGCTAGAATAATGAACAAATGTTTCCATTCCCCACAGTATTCAATGTATTTATTCAAGTAATTTAGTAATTGAAGTAGTTAATTGAAAATTCAAACAGAAAACAATCCCAGTCTATATAACATATCATATATATTAATCTCACCTTTTCCTTTAACTTCCTATTGTATTAAAACTGAAATACAAAGTGCATTGAGGAGTAACTGATTATGTTTAAAAAAGATTCCATGTATATGCATTTTTGGAAATTGGTTGTAAACATTAATCGACTACACTAAAATTTAATATTTTTCCAGTTTTATATGAATAATTGTATGTTTATTAAGGTTATCAATTTGTCATATACTACTACAATATTGTCAAATTACACAAATAAACTCTTCTTAAACAGACAGAATAGCTTTTTAGCAGTCATTTAAAGGGTTTTGAAAATAAAACTGATACCTATCAATTTTCTGTCAACCATCATGTAAGAGTAATCTAATAAGATACACTGCTTAAAAGGAAAATACCATACTTGTTTTGAAAAGTAAGCTGAGAAAAAATTTAAGATCTTAGTATAACCAATCTTTTTTAGAAGCCTCGTGGCACAGGATGTATAGAATGTAAGTAAGTTCACGAGTATTGAGTTTATAAGATAAATAGAAAATATGCACACTCTATCCATAGGATTAGAGATCTTTGAGAATGCAGTAAATGGATCATTCATGACAAAAGAAGTACAATAAATGGTAATGTGTTAACTCCAATAAATTGTTTATTAGAGGTTCTCCCTAAAGGGTATACAATTTGTCAAGACTATCTACTGCTCCATACTATTTGTCAATATCTTCAAATGAATAGATGGCATCTACAAGTGCTGATGGCATATTAACAGATGAGAAAATTAGAGTATTGCAAGGTTTTCCTTTTGTTTATTGCTTTCAACTAAAATCTGAAGATTCTTCCAGATTGCATAACCAGCCATTTATCTTAGTTTATATTTTAAAGATCAGAATAACAAAAAGGGAAATTAGTGACAATACAAATAAACCACATAAGAAACAAGAGTTGAAATAATTTTTAAATTTATACCTTCCTTAAATGTTCTTCCCCCAAAACAAATAAATCAAAAAAAAAGTAAAACAAAACATATGAAAATATGTTACTAGACACACATATTAAAAGGGAGAAAACTATTCTCACATGTGAGCACTGTTGAATATCAATTTCTGTGATAATGGAAAATCTTTGTCTCCTCACTGCTCACTGTGAGGACCAGTAATCACATGTTGGCTGTGAACACTTGGTATGTGGCTAGTACACTGAGAAATTAAATATTCAATTTTAATTTTAATCCATTTAAATTTAGATTTAAATAGTCACATGTGACTAATGACTACCTATTGAAAAGTTCAGTATACTCCTATGTAAGCCAACATCAATTATACTTCTCAAGGCCAATAAAAGTAACTTGAAATAGCTGTTTCTACAAATCATGCAAAAAAGTCTTTGCTGCTGTCCTTGACCATGTCATTTTCTCTTTTGCCTGGTTCAAGGTCCTCAGCTTTGTTTTCATCTTGCCCATTGCACTGAACACATTTCTGTTGAGCAACTGTTAGTGTTCATTAGGACCTGGGCTTGAGTTATTCTCTTTAATCTTGTTTACCTTGATGCATCATGGCACATGATAAAAACACAATAAATATGTGTCAAATGTGTGAAAGACCATGAAGGAATGAATAAAAGACTGGACATCCTATTTAAGTTTTAAATGTATTTTACTAAGAAATTTAAAGTTTTCTCTAAAATTGATTTAATTTCTGTAAGTCTATATTATATGTGTATATATATTTTATACTTAAGTATAATATACATAAAGTATCACATATTCAATGCTTCCTTGAAAATTTAGCAATAGTGCCTATCAATCAATCTATCAACACAAATGTGTGTATACATTATTATCCACCTCTATACACCAGTGAGAATGGGACTCATAACTTGAGAAACTTTACTATTTAACTTAATATACCTCTTTCTAATTTCTGGACATAGACATTTAGCCACATAGAAAGTCCATGGCTTCAATTGTACAACTTAAGCCAGGTGTCAATGGTAAACACAAAAACAATAAAAAAATAATCTCATGTCCAGTTGCCAAAAAGCTGCTCTTATTCCTGGTGTAAATAAAATCTGTAAATGATTTGAGCTCAAAAAAGGAAAATATACAAGGAATCAAAGACTAACAAATAATTCTCTGTGATCTTTCACCCAAAAGAAAAAAAAGATATCTAAAACAAACAAGCAGAGCTTACCATATGGTTAACTATAAAACCAAATCTTCAGTCATTGTCACCATCAATGCAAAATAATGTATCAGTTGAAAGTGCACAAAACCAAAACAAAATACAAAAATAGCAGAAAAAGAAAGAGTTTCCACAATTCTGTTTTCACTTTGGATGGAGACTGGAAAAAAGGTTGTTTGGCTCAAGCAGCCAAAGAGATGCACCTTTGTGGAAACAAAGTTTACTTGGTCTTTTTGGGTAAGTTCTACTAGTAATCTCAGTAGGACTTTCAAAGCTATAAAAGATACTTTTCCCGGAAAAATAAAAAAACATGACTCTCATATAAATATAAAACTCAAAGGGAATGAAAAGCTCAGAGCTTCTGTAGAATCAGATGATTTTGAAGGATACATGCTAAACAATGAATTTTTTTTACTGACAGATAATTTTTCCTTCACACTAGGCACCTTCCTTCAAATAAACCTTGGTTCTGGTTTGCAGGGCACTAGTGCTGGGAGCTACCATTGCCTTCTCTGGAGGAACAGAGATGCAGGGCAGACCCTGCCCCAGTGTACAAGATCCCCCACAAATCCTGGATGGTCAAAATCATTCCTTGTACTTCTAGACACTAAATGGGATCCAGCTTTAACTCAGACAGATGACTGGAAATATGATCTAGCTGCTGTCTTCCATAAAATTAGACTTCTTGAAATCCGTAACAAACAAATTGAAACTAAGTTTATTATATTAATCACTTTGACATTATAATTTGGTTCTCTGTTTACCCCCTTGGAGAACAAACCCAATTCATCATTCCACACACACAGCTTGCCCTTCTATCTGCTGGCCTAACATTCATGTATAAATAAACCAAAAAACTGTGTACTTGCAAGTGATGATTAAACAAGAACTCTAGTCTATTACAGTCCTTACTTTACAAATTAAAATAAAGGTGAAAAAAAACTGTTAAATGGTTTGTTCAGTACAAGAGTTGCAAAAATTTATATTTTATTCCTTCTTTAGTAAGCCCTGTGCTGTCATTAGCATTAAATTAGACATTAAAAATTATACTTTAATCATCTAAGGACATAGTTATTATGTAAAAAGGCATAGACAATATAAAGTAAGTAAAATAAAAGAAATTCAATGTACCATAAATGTCTAGTGCTAATTTAATTTCCATGTTTTTTGAATTATTACATATGAGAATATTGGCTTCTGAGGAACAGCAAGATATTCAAAATCACTGTCACAGAGTTGAAACTTGTAACAAATTGTATGATTCTGACGTTTCCTCAGACATTTTCTTTCTTAAGTTCAGTATTTCAGTAATCGGAAGTCTGAAACGTCCAGTGCAACCATGCTTTTAAATGTGAAAAACAAACTTGGGCTAATCATTACTCCCCAAATTACAACATTTCACACTAGAAATGACCTTCTTAAGGAAATATATTTTCCTAAATAAATATATTTCTCTGTAACAATGAATTATGACAGGACCAAATATTGTGATTCTGAATTGTACTGTAGTCCTATCACATGCCACATATTGCACTCTGAAAATTAGAAACTAATCATTGTACCTACTTGAGGAGTTATATATACTCATTTGGATTTTATTTAAAACAAGAAATATACAGAGAGAGGAATTTAATTTTTACTGTCATTTTGTCTATATCATTTCCAGAATTTCACAATGAAATGCTTTAATGTAGCTTAGTGAGCATTATTTATAATGTCTTCTTTGGGTCCAGTCAATAATTGTAGGAAATTCACATAAATATATTTAAAAGCTTGATTGTTAATGTAATAATATAAACAACTTAATAATTATGTAAGATAAGAATGAAAAAGGATAGTTTGTATTAGAAATCAAGATTAAACATATTTTGCTTTATTCATTTTCTCTGTGTTTTCTATCAAACAATGGCAACAATAAAATTAATGTTATATAGCTGCTGTTCTTATTTTAATAAGCACATTTATTTTTCCAGGATAACAAACATTTTTATTTTTGACACTGAACTGAAAAAGAAAAGTGCCTCATCAATGTTATTTAAAATATTTTAAACAATATAGTGGGCCACTGTTTAATAATAGTTTTACAAAAGTTTAGTAAATATTTCACTTACTGAGGTTTTATCTAACTTCTAATCACATCTGTGAACATATTAAATTATAGTGTTATGAAGGAATTTTTCTATAATTGTATAGATATATAGATTTGTTTGTGGTCTAATTTTTTAAAGTTAATTTAAAAAATGGAAAAATTGATGGTTAGCATGACCACTTGGCAATTCTTTTCAAGTATAATTTGTTTCCAGAGAACTATTTCAAACATAGTATATGATCAGTAGTAGTTTTTCCATTAATATTTTGTAGTAAAGATTTGTTCTTATAGAAAATAATTGCTGATTCATAAATACATATTTTATTATTGTCTAATGATAGTAATATAATAAATACCATTCCATTGAACCTATTCTGTTGTTCTACTGGACAAGTATTTCTTATAGGAACATCTAATTCTGTTTTTTGTTAATTAAATTATTTTCTTCATAAATGTAGTAATTATTATGATAAATCTTTATGGTGCCATTAATTTTATTGTTTCTTGATACTATCTTTTTATCCTTCAAGATTTATTTTTCTGATCTTCTTTTTATCAGTTATTTCATTAAACTCCTGCCCTAGCAGCTATGGGTGCTTACACTAATGGTTCTCAATTGAAACATTCCAGAGCATATTCCATGTCAAGGGAGGTTACATTTCCTGGAGGTTCCTGGGAATTAACCCCTTACTCCTGATGATCTATGTTGAGTGACTGTGCTGAGAGCCAAAAATGTGCATTCCCTTATCTCTACATGAGAGACACTCTCAAGCTCCACGTGAGATAAGAATAAAGCTGAACCACATTCTTAAGAGTTTCTTCCTCTTCTTTACTCTGTGATAGTGGTACTCAGTGATAATCTTTTACATTTCCCTCCATTTTTATTGCAATCGGCAATGTTTAATAGAATCGTTTACAGGTTTATTATCTCTCTCTTCATTAGACTGTTTGGAACACTGTTTATTTAATTTATACTGGATCCTAATTAGTGCTTTATGCAGCATAAGCAACCAATGCATGCTGTGGAGTAAATAAATGATTTAGCATTAACTGAGCCATTCAAGTAGATTTTAAATGTAAAAAAAAGTGTTTTAATTTAGAAATTGAACTACATAAATATTAACTCTGCACATATTTACCATAATCTCTTTCATTATAATTTTTTTCTTGTTTTTGCACTTACAACTTGCATTGTATGGGACATGGAGCGAATATAATTTATTGTACTTGTAAGAACAAATATGATTATTTTGGTGATATGGGCAGTTATTTCTGTATCCACATGCTATGTAAAAAAAGTTAAAGATAATCTGCAAAAATAGGTTTATGTTTTTGATAAGTTCAATTATAACAATTTTTCCTCTGCTACTGCAGTAAAAATATCTATCAGCATTTGCCTAGTTTATTCTATTTTTAAAATATTAGTAGCAAGTAAAATCTAGTTATTGTTTTATCAATTTGTAATATCCTCATACTTAAAAAATATTTCTATATGAATATCATATCTATTATTATTTAGCTCTATTATTTTCTATAATTATTGTAATAATCATGATAAAATTATTTATAATGCCTTTTTATTATAAATAAAATTATAATGCCTATATCTTTCTATATTTATTTTTTTCTTGCTTGCTGGTTTGAAATGGCAAATTGGTCTTTATACAGTATAGGCAATCAGTATAAAATAAGTGAAATGACAAAGGGCAAGTGAATACTTGAAATAGTACTTCAAAAACTTAAAAACAGATATTCTTTTTGATCCCATGATCTTACTTCAGAGAATAGATCCAAAGGAACCCAAAGCATGAATTCAAAAGAACATAAGCATGCCTATGTTCATTGCAGCATTACTGACAATTGCCAATCTATGGAAGCAGCCCAAGAGTCTATCAGCAGACAAGTGGATAAAACAGCTATGGGACATTTACACAATGGAATGTTACTTGGCCATGAAAAAGAAGTTTTACCATTTATGACAGTATGGATAGACCTGGACAACACTATGCTATGTGAAATAAACCAGGTAGAGAGAGACAAATGCCATATGGCTTCACTCATACATGGAATCTAATGAAGAACTGAACTAACAGACTCATAGAGAGCAGGATGACAGCAAAGCAGGGGGAGAGGTTAGAGGTGGAGGGATTAAGTAAAAAGGACAAAGGACTCACAGACATGGATAACTGCGTGGTAATCATGGGGGGAGTGGTAAAAGGGGACTAAATAATAATGAAAATATAATAAAATCATTTAAAACATATGATAATATCATACACAGTCAAAAGAAATTGAAGAACACTTACTCTTTAGCATGAGATTTCTCTATATAATTATCTCCTCAGTTGTAGGTATCTCTTTTCTCCTCATCCCCTTTTAGTCTTAGGAGTGGCAATAACTTCAGGATGTTAAAATTCTGGGGTACACTATGGTCCCTTGTTGCTTTTCCTAAATCCTATCTTTACTTTCACACTTAGTTTCTTTATTAAACTCTTTTAAAATGATCTCAGGTGAATGTGCTATTTGTTTCCTATCTGGACTTTGATACTTTTCAAAAATATAGATCATATTTCCACTGACAAGCAATAAAAGTAAATTTAATAACAAAGGTATTAAACTTATTTGAACTAGGAAAAATATATCTCAGAATGATATTTTTGAGTCAAAAGGAATTCAACCTGTTAAAATTAGGATGTAAAATAACATTTGTAAGTTGTTGTTAGCCAAATGTCTACAAAGAAGAGATCTTTGTAGATAACATTTAATTTGATCTACCTGCATTTTTTATACATTAAACCTGATCCTTAACGCTGAAATAGTTTTTCTCTCTTGAATGTTTTATTTCTTCTGGAGATAACAGAAGGCTTCATCACAGCACCCAGGACAGTCCTAGACCAAGACAGACCAGGCTGGTTCCAGGGGTTTACTCAGGCATAGAAAGCCATTAAATGAACTCTAACTAACCTGGACAGGTGACCAAACAATACTAACCCCTAACTAGAACTTTCATGCACAGACTGGGGCCTTTCAGAACAACATTCAGAATCAAGTGTTGCGTAGTAATTTGCACTTGGTCAGGCACCTTGATCTCACTCAAGCAGACCTTGCCAACTTAAAATTCCTTTATATTTTCTTTCCCCTTACCCATTCTTTATCTTAGATGACTTAATTCCAAGATTATCCAATCAAGACTCCCAAATTGAAATTACTATATATGTATAGTTTATCCTTGCCATTGTTCTTTAAATTTGTCCAAAGATTATTTGGGGAGACTGATCTGAGCCTTGCCTCTGGTCTCCTCACTTGGCAACTGGATGAAAAATCTTTCCCTTTTCTCCTGCCAAAATCTGTTACCTCTGATTTTTTTAATGAGTGTGACAAATATCTAATTCACTGAATTTGTTTGGTAACAGCATGATGAAATGTATATGAATTTGTACATATATTGGCTCTTTGTATTCATGGTACGCTCAATGATTTCATCCAATATTAGTAAGTCTTTGTTTATATAAGTTTAGAGGAGCAATTTGAGCTAAATTGTGTGTGTGAATACATGTAAATAGTGTCTTAATGTCACTAAGTATGTTGGCCTGACACTAATTAGACAGTAACAAAGGTGAAACATTTAAAAATAAATCAGTTTTTCTCTAAGGTGGATTTAATACATTTGATAAATGTTTGAGTTTCCATTATGATTAAGAAACTGAGTATTGCCCCAGCTGGTGTAGCTCAGTGGATTGAGCACCAGCCTGTGAACTGAAGAACACCGGATGGATTCCCAGTCAGGGCATATGGCCTGGGTTGCAGGCCAGGTCCCCAGTAGGGGGCATTTGAGAGGCACCCACCCATTGATATTTCTCTCCTTCTCTTTCTCCCTCCCTTCCCTTCTCTAAAATAAGTAAAGAAAATAATAAAAAAAGAAACTGAGTATCATGTACAAGTTTTAAATTAGCTGCATATGAAAATTCCCGCTATAGCATAATATAGTGTGCTAAAATGAGCCCAGGGAAGAAAATTACCATTTTAACAGAAGAGAAACCATTCTTTTTACATCTTAGTATGTATTTATGTGAATATTCTGTTGTTCTTTAAGATTAGAAGACATCTTTTTATAAGAAAACTTTTCTTGAAATTATTTAATCTCAATCTTATATCACTTTGTATGCCTTTATTAACTGTGTCCAACCAAATACTCTAATTTTAGACTATTTAACTGCATTCATATATTTCTTTTATAACTATCTTAATAAGTGATTGGAAAATACATTTATTTTAAATAAAAGTCTTTAGTCATATACAATATGAAAATTTTGACAGCATATCAAAATTTTACTATCCTTCAGTTATTTAATTGTCACTAAATTATAAATTACTAAATTGTACATGATCGACAAAATTAAAGAAGTCATAATTACTATAATCTTTATACTAAGGTAACATGTTCTGGCTACAAACCATGTTTTACACATGTTATAATACATTTTAAACTTCTGCTCTTGCTCTACTTGATATATTATTATGTATAGGTGGCAATATTTTCTAAACCTTTGGAAGAACATGGGAGATTTACATGAAGCTATCTAGTGGTGGAGCCTACATGTAGCCCATGATGTAATGTCTCCCTAAACAGAGAACAGAGTGGGTTTAGAAATGATAAGTAGGATTGATGGACTCAAATGAAAACTATAATCTCACAAATGTAAGAAGTTCCGGGAATCTCAAATTAATAAAAACAAACAAACAAAAAACAAAACACTAAATTGCATAAAAATTAAATCACATTGAACCGGTGTGAAATAGAAAATTTTAAAAGCAGACAGAGGAAAAGGGCACATTAGATACAGAGGAACAAAGATAATGAAGCTAGGGTATTTCTGTGAAAAAACAATTGCCAACAAATACTGCTGAGCAACATATTTAAATAACTAAAAAATATTGTCAATTTGTTACTCTCTACCCCACAAATTATCATTCAAAAGAAAAGTGAAATAAAATTTTTTCAGAAGACAAATAATTTATGACTAGCAGGCTTGACTGGTAAAATGATGTAATAGAAACCTTATAAGCAGAAAGAAAATTATAGAAATTAGAATCTGGATTTGCACAAAGGTTAAAAGTAAAATAACAGAATACGCTGTATCATGCATACACTAGTCAGAAGAAAACTGGAGTACCTGTATGAGTATAGAATAAATAGATTTTAGATCCAAAAGTGTTAGCAGGAATAAAAAAAGTGACATATTATTTTTACAAACAGGCTTATTCATTAGGGATACACAGTTCTAAAAATATTCACACTCAATAACAGAGCTTCAAAGTAGTTGAAACAAAAACCTATGGGACTTTAAGAAAACAAAAAGACTGATCCAAAATTACCATTCAAGGTTTAAGAATCACTTTCTCAGTATAGCAAAACTAGCACAGAGAAAATCAGTAAGGATGTAGGTCTGAAGGACACTATCACTCAGCTTGACCTAATGGACATTTAACATACACTTTACCAGACAATAGCAGAAGAGTCAGTCTTTTCAATTACACATAAATAAATCATATTCTTCACTGTAAGTATCTCAATACACTTGAAAAGAGTCAAGCCATACTCAGTGTTGTATATAGCCCCAATGTAATTAAATTTGAAATCAATAGTAAAAAGGTATATAGAAAATGCTCATATATAGTACTTAATTAAGTCATTTCTAGAAAATCATAGGTCAAAAAAGAAATGAAATTATAATTTCAAAAATTTTGAACCAAACAAAAACACCACATAAAAGGATAAAAAAGAATATTTTGAATAATTTTATGTCAATATATTTGAGAACATTGACAAATTATGTAAAATATGCAAACTCTCCAGCTCACCAAAAAAGAAGTAAACACATCTATCAAATGTACATTATTAGGAAAACCTCAACACAAAGAAAACTCCAGGCCAGTATGGGTACCAAATTTTCATTTTGAAATTTTGCATTTGAGTATTTTAGATATAAATATAGGTGACTCTAGACCCAATTTTTCTGTGAACTGGAAATATTGCCTAAGAGCCTTTCATGAATCCTTTCCTTTTGCTTTAATAGGCTTTTTAAAATAAATTTTAGATGTATCAAATAATTGTGTACAGACAGTAGTGAGAATTCCCATCTATGCCCCTTCCCTCGTACAGTTTTTTTTCCTATTACTAAGATTCTATTGAGGAACATTTGTCACAATTGTTAAACTAATTTTGACATATTATTATTATTAACCAAATTTTATGGTTTATATTAAGTTGTATTCTTGGTGGTGTATAATTCTGTCAATTTTGACAAAAGTATAATAATATAACTCTACCATTAGAGTTATCATTTAGAATAGCTTCACTATTCTAGTATTTTATCTATTCATCCTTGGCAAACAATAATCTTTTTAGTACATTTATAATTTTGCCTTTTTGTAATGTCATATAGTTGCAATCATAAAATATTTTGCCTTTTCAGACTGGCTTCTTCAACTTAGTAATATACACTTCTAGTTTCTAAAAGTCTTTCTGTGGCTTGATAGCACATTTCTTTTAATCACTCAATAATATTCCTCATATTGATATCTCGTGATTTGTTTATCAATTCACTCATTAAAGGACATTTTTCAGGTGGGAAATTTTTTAATAAAGCTGTTATGAAGATTTATAAGTAGGTCATTGCAAGGACACACCTTTTCATTTCAAATGGGTAGGTATGGTAAGATCATGTTTCACTTTTCAAGAAACTGCCAAACTGTCCTTTAATGTGGCTGTACCATTTTGCACTCTGACAAGTGATGACTAGGATATCTTTTGCTCCACATCCTCACCAGCATTTGGGATTGCCAGTGTTTCAGATTTTTACCATTCAGACAGGTGTGTCATGGTATTTCATTGCCGTTTTAATTTACAGTTCTTTTTTTTTACTTTCCCATGTGCTTCTTGTTTTTAAATTATTGTTCAAGTACAGTTGTCTCTATTTTCTCTCCACCACTCCCCCCACCCCAGCCATCCCCACCTCCCACCCCTGATCCTACCCCTCTTTGGTTTTGTCCATGTGTCCTTTATACATGTTCTTGAGAACCCTTCACTCTTTACCCCACATCATACCCTCCCACCTCCCATCTGGTTACTGTTAATTTACAATTCTTAATGATATGTGATGTTGAACTTTTTTATATGATCATTTGCCACAGATTGGGAAAAATAGTTGCAAAAGACATATCTGCCAAAGACTATTATCCAAAATATACAAAGAACTCTTAAAAATCAACACTAAGAAAACAATCTTATTTAAAAATGAGCCAAAGACCTTAACAGACAGCTCATCAAATGTTTATAGAAGGCAAATAGAATATAAAAAGATCAAAGAAATGCAAGCTAAAACAATGACACACCATTACACATGTATTAGAATGGTCAAAATCTGGGATAATGACAAGTGCAGACAAGGATGGGGAGCAACAATACCTCTCATTCATTGCTGGTGGGAATGGAAAATTGTATAAGTACTTCATATAACATACGGGCACATATTTATAAAATTCAATATTTTCTTAACAAAATGATCTAGTAATCATGTTCCTCACTATTTACCCAAAATAATTGAAAACTATAGCTATCAAAAACAAACAAAAATGCACATCCATGTTTATAGCAGTTTCATGCAAAATGTCGAAAGGTTGGAAATAATTATGATATCCTTCAGCAGGTGAATGGATAAATAAACTGTGCTACATTATTCAGTGATATAAAGAAATGACAATTGGGCCATGAAAAGACATGGATGAACCTTAAATGCATATTACTAAGTAAAATAAGCCAAGCTAAAAAGACTATATACTGTATGTTTCCAATCCCATGGCATCTTGGGAAAGGCAAAAAAAGCTTTGGAGACAAATAAAGATCACTGGCTACAAAGATCACTGAGAGGGTGCAGGGATGAATTGGTAGAGCACAGAGGAGTTTTTGGATATTGATGATATTCTGCATGATATCATAATATTGGATACATGTCATTATTCATTTGTCCAAAGCCATAAAATGCACAACCCAAGAGTGAATGATAATGTAAACTATAGTGTATGGTGATTATAATGTGTCAATGTAGGCTCATCAGTTGTAAAAATATTCCTCTCTGGTGAGGACTGTTGGTAATGGGAAAGACTATGCATGTGTGTGGGGGTGGGAGCAGGGAATATAAGGGAAATTTTCTGTATCTTCCTTTAAATTTTACTGTGAACCTAATACTACTCCAGAAATACATGGTAATAATACTAATAATTAATAATACTATTATTATACAAGAGACACTACTCATATTCATTAGATAAGCATTTATACAAGAGAAATATGAATACAAAGAGATATACACTAATGTTGATTTAATCTTTATTTGAAATATCCTTAAAGGGGAAGTAGCTCAATAGGAAAGTAGTTCAATAATAAAGTATATTTATACATTTTGGTAGAGCTGTACAATAGAATAGTACTCAGAAAAAATGGACAGAAATATTGATATACACAATATTGTGGATGAATCTCAAAGTAATCATGCCAAGTGAATGGAGCCAGACAGGCTAGTAGTACACACTTCATTATTCTATTTATATAAACTTTCTATAAAATACAAATTCATGTACAGTGTCATCAAGCAGATCAGTTGATTTCTTGGGATGTGAGGGTAAGAACAATTGGAAGGGTGGACTACAAGAAGCTGTGAGGATATGTTTTGAATTATTGACATGTTTGTGATCTTCATTGTGGTGATGGTTTAATGGGTGAATAATTAAGTCAAACATATCAAACCGTGATATGTGCAATATATTTAAGTTAATTATAATTCAATAAAGCAGATAAAATTGTGAACTAACAGGTTATATTCTAACATATGACATATAGTAAAAATGTGTGTTTGATCTGAGGGCTAATAAACTAAATGACAGCTTCTTTAGCAAGTCCTCCTTGTACTCCATGAATTAAAATGAAAATAGCTTTGATGTAAATGAGGAGGCATTCTGCACAGAGATACTGCATTTAGAGTATAATCCTGGTTTTAGAATGGCAAATGAATTGAGTTCACTCTGGAATGCAGTGGAAAGCAATAGCAAAGAAACACTCTGAACATAGAGAAGGCAATGAGTCTAATTGAGAGAGAGACACAGATATTTACTCTTCACTACTAGAAACACAGTGATTGAATCACTATTGGATACAAGAAATGCCCTTTCTTAGAAGATGTAAAAAGATGGATTCTAAAATGAGGAGAATGCTGCTTGGTAATAGAAAAAGTTTTGTTTTTAAATTTGTTTATTTCCAATATTATATATACTAAAGAATAATCTATATCAGTTTAGTTCTGTTAATTTTCTTCCTTTTTAATATTTTATTTTAATTTGTTTTTAGAGAGAGGATAATGAAGAGAGGAAGAGAGGGAGAGAAATATCAATGTGAGAGAGAAACATCAATGGGTTGCTTCCTGTATGTCCCAACCATGGACCTGGCCTGCAGTTCAGGCATGTGCCCTGAACGGGAATCAAACCAACAACTTTTCAGTTTGCAGAGCAGCACCCAACCCACTGAACCACACCAGTCAGGGCTGTTCTGTTAATTTTCTATATCCATGTAGAAAACTGCAAATACTGGAGACTCAAATTAATTATAATTTTTTAAAACACAAACTGAAAATGCAGTGATGGAATTTTACACTTGTACAATCAAAAACTGGAAATTTGATACTGTGCATTTCAACTTGTCATTTATCAACAGTTATACCTTTTGGAAAAATAAAATTTAAAAACTGAAAATATTTGTGAAGAAATAAGAACTCCAAGTGTACATTCAAAAGTAAAAAAATAATAAGTAAGAATACTGAGCTACAAAAGACATATTCATGTAGAATCATCCTATTATTTAGTATTGTCAAATTTATTGGGTTAATGCACAGTTTAAATGTGTTTGTAAGTTTTTTAACAAACCAAGTATGTTGATTAAAATTTCCTTGAATTAAGAAATTTGTTTTCATAAATTTGAATCTTTCATACAGATACATTATACATCTTTCAATTTTAAAATGTTTTCTTTAAAATTTCTGAACAATTTTTGAATTTTGAACATAGAGTTCTTACACTTTAACTTTTTTATTTTTTATGTTCTTGTAAATATACAGTTTTTAATATTCAATATTTTGATGTTGGGATATATAAATGCAATTGACTTTGTCTTTTGTGACCTTGCTAAACTTGCTTCATAATTTTGATAACTTTTGATATTTAGGCTTTCCTATGTTTACTTTCATGCCCTTGAACAATAAATGGATAGTTTTATTTTTTCAAAATAAATCATCATGATGCTTTTTATTGTTTATTTTATTTGCTAGGAATTTCAGTATGAATGATGGAAAAAAACAAATAAGACTAAATATTTTTTCAATAGTTTTCAAACTTAGGCAGAAAAGTTTAAGTTTCAGCATTGACTATAATATGATTTGTAACATTTTCATATTTAATATGTATTTTATGAAAATAAAATATTTTATTTTTATTTATTTTAAGTATATTTTATTGATTGTGCTATTATAGTTGACCCATTTATTTTCTCCCATCTATCTCACTCTCTACTCCCCCCAAGCATTTCATCCCCTTAGTTCATGTCCATGGGTCATACATATAAGTTCCTTGGCTTCTCCATTTCCTATGCTATTCTTAACCTCCTCTTGTCTATTTTGTACCTACAATTTATGCTTCTTATTCCCTGTACCTTTCCCCCATACTCCTCCCTCTCCTTCCCCACTGATAACCTTCCATGTGATCTCTATTTCTGTGATTTCTTCCTGTTCTAGTTGTTTGCTTAGTTTGTTTTTGTTTTTGGTTTTGGCTTTTAGGTTCAGTTGTTGATAGTTGTGAGCTTGTTGTCATTTTACTGTTCACAGTTTTGATCTTCTTTTTCTTAGATAAGCCCCTCTTAACATTTATATAATAATGGGTTGGTGTTGATGAACTCCTTTAACTTGACCTTATCTGTGAAGCTCTTTATCTGCCTTTCCATTCTAAATGACAGCTTTGCTGGATAGAGTAATCTTGGATGTAGATCCTTGCCTTCCAATGACTTCAAATACTTCTTTCCAGCCCCTTCTTGCCTGTAAGGTATCTTTTGAGAAATCAGCTGATAGCCTTAAGAGAACTCCTTTGTAGGTATCTGTCTCCTTTCCTCTTGCTGCTTTTATGATTCCCTATTTATCTTTAATTTTGGGTAATTTAATTATGATGTGTCTTCCTGCTTGCCTCCTTGGGTCCAATTTCTTTGGAACTCTTTGAGCTTCCTGGACTTCCTGAAAATCTATTTCTTTTGCCAGATCAGGGAAGTTTTCCTTCATTACTGTTTCAAATGAGTTTTCAAATTCTTGCTCTTGTTATTCTCCTTCTGGCACCCTATGATAAGAATGTCGGAATATTTAAAGCTGTCCCAGAGGTTCCTAAGCTACTCTTCATTTTTTTGGAATTCTTGTTTCTTCATTCTGTTCCAATTGAATGTTTATTTCTTCCTTTTATTCCAAAACATTGATTTGAGTCCCAGTTTCCTTCCCTTCACTTAGTTCCCTGTATATTTTTCTTTATTTCACTTTGCAGAGCCTTGACTTCTTCCTCTATTTTGCATTCATACTCAATCATTTCTGCGAGCACACTGATCTCCAGTGTTTTGAACTCTCAATCTGATAGGTTGGCTATTTCTTCATCACTTAGTTCTATCTTTGGAATTTGATGTGTTCTTTTATTTGGGCCACATTTCTTTGTCTCTCAGATGGCACATCTGTTACATTGTAAGGGGCACAGCCTTAGGTATTCACTAGGGTGGAACAAGCCACTTTTCATGTTGTGATGCTGTATGTAGGGGAGAGGACAGATAGGGAACAATGCCATTTGGTAGGCTCTTGCCCTGATTTCAGTCACTTTCCCTGCTACCCACAAACACATTGGGCCCTTCTGGTGCTGATACCCCATTGGGTGGGTTTGTATATGTTCTAGGATCCCATGGTTCTCTCCAACAACCTCTCCTGTGAAGCTTGGAGTTTCTATGCCACCACAACCCTCACAAGTTTTTACAGCCAGAGATTTTAAGGCTTTAGTTTCCCGTGCTGGAACCCTGGGTTGTGAGATCTTTCTCTCTCCCCTGTTGTTCCTCCAGGATTATCTGCACATGAATGTGGGAC
Organism: Phyllostomus discolor; assembly: GCF_004126475.2. NCBI lineage: Eukaryota > Metazoa > Chordata > Mammalia > Chiroptera > Phyllostomidae > Phyllostomus > Phyllostomus discolor. The sequence goes on along the minus strand of NC_040904.2, from coordinate 77,306,744 downwards.
TACCTGGTCTGTTGGACACCACCTAACCTGCCTGGTCTGTCACCTTGCCATGCATCCCCTCCACCCTGGCTGCCATCTCTGCCCCTCCTACCAGTCTGAATGAATGTTTCTTCTTTAACTCCTCAGTTGTTGGACTTCTATACAGTTTGATTTTCTGGCAGTTCTGGTGGTTTTTTGTTTATAAATTTGTTGTGTTTCTCTTGGTTGTGCAAGGAAGCAAAGCGTATCTACCTTTGCCTCCATTTTAAATTAATAAAAGGTTAATCACAGACTTAAAATTACTTTTCTGCAATCACTTAGACATGTTTTAGGGTTGCATATATATCATAAATTTATCATTTAATAAAAATGTAATAAAGGGGGGTATTTATTTGACTAATATATGGTTTTTCTATGGATTGGAAGTTGTACTTCTCTGATTTTTGAGATTTTCTAATATTTATTAATATTATTACTTGATAGTCATTACATAAACATGCTTACTAAAAATATAATCCCTAATTACTTTACAATTGTTTATGATAGTAATTGTAACAAAATATCAACAAAAGTATCTCTAAAGAAAGCTAAAAGAAAAGCACTTCTAAAACATCAAAATGTGGATAATTTGCAGATACTGTCCATACATCTCCATATACCCTTGGGTCATCAGAAACTTGTCTGGGCTCGTGCACTTCATCCACGTATTGGAGCCTGTTTTATCTGTAGGCACCAAGAGTGTAAATCCTTGGACAATAATTCCTCTTCACCACTTTACCTCAGCTCTTAATGAATGGAGGGTGAGAAAGAATGTATTGTCCCCTTCATGCCCTGAAAGGAGCCACTCTGAAGTGAGACCACTATGTTCACCAGTACTCTTAGCAGCTTGCTTCCCTGTATTATTGAGTCCAAGTTAACCTCCATGGTATTTTTGTTTTCTCATCTTCCTGAAGTCCCAGTTTTCTACCACATTCCACTTGTGGGGCAGGGAGTCTTTAAATAGATGACTGCACATAAATTTTGTATCAGTGTGAGTTTTTGGCAACTTAACCTGAGCCTTGTACTTATTAGCTAATAAGCAGGTGAGTCATATGTACTAATAATGGATTGGTATTTTGCATCAATCAATATTTTGCTAATATTGTCACTTTTGATGCTTAACTAGAGGACTCCAGCATATTGTGCATTTGGTAAGACTAACTGATGGTAGTGCTAGAAACAAATATAGCTATCTAATAACATTTAGACATTAGATAATCAACTGATGCTGCAATTGTTAATGTTATTAAGATGTTGTTATGACACTTATTCTCAGTGTAAATGTAGAATTAAAACTCTTTTCTGTACTTCCAAATTGCTTTTTTAATCTTACTACTATGATATTTTGTTCAGTGTTTTTAAATTATTGGTTAGTAAAATTGTTTCCTTTATAGTCGACTATTAGATATTTGCAAACAGTTGTAATATTTCATGTGTCTGAAAATCAGTACATTTAATTTTTTTTTTAATGAATGAAGACATAAATGAATGAATAGTTCAGGACTTGTGGCTTGTATAGCCTTGAAAACTAGGAGACAAAGTTGAGTCTTAAAGTCATAAATTTAGAATCAAAATAGTAATTAAGGTGCTTGGTCAGCTCTTTGTGTTTTTAAATAGACCTTACCTAAAATTATCATAAAACCCAAAAAAAGTGAAATTCTCTTTTTTCTTATTTTTTACACTTACCAAATGCATCAAACCCAATCTGAATCTATTTTGGCTTTAGTGATTTATCAACATACTACTTTTAGTGCTTAAAGTTGATAGTATGTGGATTGATGACAAAAGGTTGACATTTCATCTTTGACTAATATCTGTGTTGGAAGTAATGAAATTGCAGCAATATGTAGAAACTAAGAACATTTAGTTCTTCCCTAGGACATCTCTGGTTCCAGTGATATCTCTGAAGCATCCTGTTAACAGACTGACATAAGCTAATTTTAAGCTGCTAAGATAATGTCATTTGAAAGCCAAGAGAATGTCAAGAACATTGTATATAAAACTGAATGGAGTCATGGGAAAATTCTTGAAGAGAAAGATAGAGAAATAACTTTGAAAGTAGTATTTTAATTGTTATAAAAATACAGGATATCTTTATGATAGAATCAAGGTTTTGACCTTAAAAATGTACAAATATGTCCATATTATAAATTACAGTTAAGGGTTAACATACTTCTCTTTCACTGGAATTATGGCATTTTCATACACCATAACAAAATAACCTATTATCCCCTTTTCTATTTATTGAAATATCACTTTGGTAATACATTTTTATCCTTAATACAAGTCTTTATTGCAGTATAAAATTTCCATAATTGGAATACCTGTTTAACTCTAATCTTTTTAATTGAAAATATGTGAATTATAAAATAGCAAAATGGAATATACAAGAAATTCTCTTTTATCTTTCTATATAAAAGAAGTCTTTAACAGTCTAATTAGTAATTGTGTTGATAGCTTTGGGAATATATTAAAGAACTAACATTTTTGGTAAGACTTACAAATAATGACAGCTATTTTACAAATATGTAAATTTGATAATCAACATTAGATTCTAGCTGGTATATCTAGTTGAAAGAGCAGAGAAACTATTTTTGTATATTAAACAACTTAAGACTGTCATTATTGTCATTACCAAAATTATATTTAATATACTATATAATATCTTTTTAACTGTCCTAGACTCTCTATTTTTATATGCAAAAGAGAGCATTTAGCAAAATATATTCAACTGTACAAGTTTGCAAATGTACTCACATGTAGTTATACATTTAAAATTTAAAACAATCTGCTGCTTGTAAGTTCAAATATTTCCAAAAGTAATAAAATTTAAATATTCAACACAACCTGTCTAAAGCAAAACTCAAAAATCCCACTCTTTGAGGTATAGCATAATCCAGCCCCTCTTTTCCTTCTACTTGCATTTCCTCCTTCTCTAACTACTTCTCTGCTTGTTTCTGGTCAGCTTCACTGTCTCCTTCCCCTTTCTAGAGTGTTCCAAATATTTGCTTTGCCTCAGCATTTTCACACTAGCCCCTCGCCCCACCCCATGTTCTCCCATCTTCTGACCTGGAACACTGAGAAAAAACCACAGCTCTGTCACTTCAACAATGAAAAGTTTCTCAATCATTATTTTAATATCACAACGTATTATTCCACCACCACATTTTCAAATTATTTGACATGTGCTTTTTACATAGCACTTATCTTCCTCTTATATTTTGTAAAATTGACCTATTTATTATGTTCATTGCATATTTACATGGCCCAGTAGAATGTAGCTCCATGAAGACAGGGTTTAGATCTTTTTTTTATTTTTATTGTAATTTTTCTATTACCATCTATTCCCTTCTGCCCTCTCCCTGACAACTCAATCACCACACTGTTGTCCATGTCCATGCATCCTGTTTCCTTTTGCCCCCATTCCTTCACCACCTAATCCCACCCCTCCCATAGCTGTTATCCTGCTCTCTATCTATGAGTTTGTCTCTATTCTAGTTGTTAGTTTAGTTTGTTCATTAGAGTCCACATATGAATGAAATTATATGGTATTTGTCTTTCACTGACTGGTTTATTTCACTTAGCCTAATGTTCTCCAGGTCCATCTTTACTGTCACAAAGGGTAACATTTTCTTCAATGTTTATTTTTAAGCATGAGGGGGAACCCCCCCAAACTTGGAATTCATTCATAAAAAGTGTGTATTTATTCTTACATGTTAAAACTTCAGTCACCTTCAAAGTACTCTCCATTTGATGCAATACAGCTATCAAGACCTTTATTTTGCTGCTCAAAGCAGTTTTTGAACTTATTGATTTTGATGCCTTTTATGGTTACTTCAGGTTTTGTTTCACTTGTTCCACATCAATAAAATGTTTCCCTTTGAGGACTTTTTCATCCAGGAAACACAAAGTTTCTAAGGCACAATATGATGAATAGGGAAGGTGTGGCATGGGGGTCATGCCATTTTTGGTCAAAAACTGCTGTTCACTCAGCCCAGTGTGGGCAGGTGCACCTGTAAGTCACCCATCATGAAATTGACAAACAAATTGAAAGCAGCTTCAGAACAATTCACTGAAGCCAAATTAAGCCTCTCACAACAACACCAGCTGGTACATTCATACAGAGGGGTTCCTAGAACACTCAACTATAACACAAAGGGCCAGGTCTCCAGAAAATAATTCTGGGTTTTTTTGGTCACCCCTTAAAAGCTTATAACAGGCTCCAAACAGAGTGCTCAGTACACAGTAGATACTCAAATAACTGTCAAATGAATAACTGAATTTTAAAAATAAGCATAAAAATCCAAGCTTAAGTAAAACAATAAATAATAGAGATTTAATTATAGTCTAGGACTTTCTGATATTAAGGACTTGATATTATATTACATGTTTAATTCTGTAAGCATATAACTCTAAGTAAATTTTCACACTTAGACTATCCACTTACTTTCCTGTAAGGTCATTTTTAGTAGCTTTAAGATTAAACAAAATATGCACCTTTACAAAACATTGTGGAGAACATGGCATCCATTTCATTGTGTGTTGACCTATCAGTTAAATAGCTGGAGAAGTTATTCATCCAAGTGAAGTACTCAAATACTTTCACTAAAGATCTGTAAACATTAAATTCTTTCCTATGAATGTGAAGCCGCTTTCACATTTTTCCAACTGAAAATATCCCACAGTAAATAAGGGATGCACAATTCAGTTTCAATTCCATTTGTGGTTAATAACTATGGTTCACAGAGAGTAAATTACAAGGTGACAAAGAAGCCATTTTAATATGGATGTTGAAAATAATTTTGAGATGTTAAGATAAATGTGTCAGTTGAGAGAAGTTTTTCAAAAAGTCTAAAGACTTAAGAGCCATAATATGGTTAGGGAATTGTGAATATTCCAGTAGAATTAGCTCCCATGGTGCTTGCTAGGGAGTAGTGAAAGATTAATCAGGAAAAATGCAGATGGGATTTTTACACCCAATTAAATTATATTTATTTGGGTATTACAAGCACAAGAAGGTGAGAACTAATTGAATAGAATAGAATTTGAAACAATATGTGCTATTTTTAAATTAAACTTATTGGGGTGACATTGGTTATTTTTGACAAGTCTTATATTAGTTACACTGCATATATTTTGTAAAAGTTCTATCTGTGCATATTTATTTTATTGTTGGATAAAAAATATTGATTTGAATTAAGATGAAAGGCACAATTAGAGACAAAGTTTGAAATGTAATACATTTCTAAATAAAGAAATTTAATTCTTTTAGAAATAAAAAAAAAACCTACATTTCACATTGATGAAAATAAAAGTTGTAATACTGCAGTAAGTTTTTGCTATTTTGGTATAAACTTTTTAAGAAACTTGTGGTTGATTATAAAACTGTAAAACAAGATGGTATAAACAAACATTTAAAATTCATTATTTAGCTCTGCAGAGTGCTTTTCAAGTTGATTTTAATGCACAGTACATTTGGGAAATTTACTTCAGTTGTTAAGTGAAGAGTTAATTTCTCTATTCTAGTTATTACTTAATAGTATTTTTTTCTCCACAATATTAGTCTGATATTTGGAAAGTGATGATATATTTTGACTTCACAAATTTATTCCATAGTTATTAAATACTCAAAATATTTCTGAAATTATTTTATTTTATGTGCTATTTGCCTTTTCAACATACTAAATTTTGTTAAATATAGTAAATTTTATATTAATGAATTTCTTGTATTAATTAATCCAGTATATCTGTGGAAAGATGATAAATTGAGCAGTTTTCTGCTATAACTTCCAAGTTATGAGAGGTCATTGAAATCACCATGCATATAATGAATGTTTTTTAACTTTGGATGATATAAATGAATTTTACAAGTGTGCGAGGTAAATAGACTTATAATTAAGTTTTTATAAAACACACACAAAATTCATTTTTAAAAAGGAATACCCATTTAAAATAAAACTAGGTTTTAGGAAAAAAGAAAATGGAGTGTCTATTTTGCATTATTAAATCATTATTTTTCATAATGGACTCTTTAAGAGGTAAGATTAGGATATTATATAGAAAAATTGAAACATTCACATATGTAAATTATTTTGATGATTAGCTGTTTTCCTTCCTCCTTTTAAATTATGAAAAACAGAAGCATAAAAATTTTAAACAAAATCTGATAATACTATCAGAATCAAGAAGAATTTACATTAAAGAAATTGAAGTTAGGGCCCTGAACAGAAGAATAGCAAAATTTATAAGAAAATGAGGAGACTATACAATGACCAAAATAAGCAAAGTTAACATAGCACCTCATAAAAAATGCACACTAGAAATGCTATGGTTCATACCTGAATTCCTCATTCTAGTTTCCAAGAAAAAAAATGCCAAAGTTGGATAATTGGAGTCATTAGACACTGCCTCCTAGGATGTGATTTCAAGAATAGACTACAGCACAAAACACAAAATGCAAGCAACCAGAGCACACTGTAAGTTATAGATTTTTTAATCCTTTTGAATAAGGAAAGAATGGATCCTTTAAGAAGTTCAGGAATAAATATCATAAAGTAGCTGTAAAAACAGGCAAAAGGAATAAAGATTCTCTTCAGTTAAGCAGGGTGAGTTAGAAGATATCCCACAGACACTGTAAATTTGAATTGTAGCATTAGCTAGAATATCCCTTGCAGTGTATGATCTGAGAAGTCACAACATTGAAGTCAGGGGAGCAATATGCAAAGTAGCAGATTTTGTGTGCTGATAATCGTTTTGGCTCTGAGTCTTGACTCTACTATTTTCTTATGCCATAAATATATGGCATCACAAATAGTATAAATCACTCTAAATATTATACATCACTAATAATCTCTAAGTGTGTTTTCTTGCTGGGAGAATACCTACTTGTAGAACTGTTACGCGTGGGTCACTGGCCAGCAGTGACCACGGAACACTGTGGATGGCTCGCCGAAAAACACGCGAGAAAAAACATGCACAGAGACAAACTAGTTTCTGTGGGGAAGTAGGGACAAAATGGCCACCCCCCTAGTGGGGAGCACCCGATTTACCATCCATACAGGCTTTTATTGGGCTCATTTTGCGTAATAATTCAGGTAAAGTACAGTACTTATGAGGGGGAAGTAAGGAACTATAGAAAACAAGGAACTCTGCTGGTCTATTGAGTCGGGGTCAAAGAGCTGTAAGACTTTGAGGAACAAACTTCCTCCTTGGACCCCTCTCATTCAACTGAGAGCAATCTAAACAAAGAAGGTTTCACAGTAATTTACATGTTCTTTCTTAGGCCTGATCACCCGGGGAATCCGCCCTTTTCAGCACAGAGCTACACCACCCTGTCATTGTTTCAGGCTTAGCTGGAGCAAGGGAACTAAGGCAATAAGGAGATTTTCTCCCAGACAATGAGAACTCAAGCTATGTCAAAGCCGAGGAACGAGGGTCCACCACCCCCTTTTGCTGCAGCCCCCAAAGTCCTTCTTTTGGGGGGCCTCCCAAAGTGATCATGCCTGCCTTAGGTCATTCCCCCCGTGGGGAATCTTACCCGTCTTTGGCTAATCGACCAAGCTTTTGGGGGTTCAGTTATGAATAAAGCAGCAGAAGCAGCATTCCTGCCAGGGAGATAAGCTTTTGTCTCCTTGCTGGCTTACAGTTCCAAGGGCATTCCCTTAGCCTTAGCCTAAGTGGGGGTTTCAGCTTCTGATACCAGTCGGGGCGGTTCCCAACATAGAACCATAAATTAAATATGTTTAATATACCTACTATATGTCCAGCATAGGCAAGATACTTGAGGAAAAACAATTACATCATCAATGTCATCATCATTAGTGTAAAAAGCTATTATAAGACATATTCTAGTGAACTAGGTTGAATAATAATAAACAATGTAGGAAAAAGACAAGTTATATATTGGAAGGTTGTTTTAGTGGTTTAAAAACTGATTTATTTTGATGTTCAATAAAATAATATTTTCTAATTTTGTGTATTACTTTTAATGGGGCTTATGAAACAAATTACCACATGTCTAGTATCTGCAAACAACACAAATTTATGATCTTATTTTCCTGGATATCAGTCTTCATTGAGAGCCAGGACTGTATTCCTTCTGGGGGTCCAAGGATAGAATTGGCTTTCTCCTCCTTGCCAGCTTTCTGAAGGCTGTCTGCATTTGTTAGCTCATTGTTCCATTGTTCCATCTTCAAAATCCATACCCTCACACTGAATTTCCTTCATGTTGCTATTTCTTTGGTTCTCCCTCTCTAATGATCTCTTTCACTTATAAGGACCCTTGATTTGTTTAACCTGTTTGGGTAGGGCAGGATAATCTTTCATCTCAAGATCATTTGATTAGTAACCTTAATTTAGAACCTTTATTTCCCTTTGCCATGTAACCTAATACATTTACAAGTTCTAGGAATAGGGATGTGGATGTCTTTTGGGCGTGGGCAACATTATTCTCTCTACCACATTTTGGAAGGAATAAAATAGTGAAAACATTTAAATAAACATAGAGCTAAAACAACTATTTTCAAATACATATAGGAGAATATGAAGTTGAGAAATAAAGACAAAGTAATTAAATGACCACACTCCAATTAGAATAATATTTTATGCATTACTTGAGTTTATTTTTTTTACTTATTTATTTGTTTGTATTATAAAATAATGATATTATGTTCTAAAAATATTAAAATACATTCTTTGAATATTTGGTGAAATGCATCTGTGAAGCTATCTGGTCCAGGACTTTTGTATGCCGGGAGTTTTTTGATTACTGCTTGGATTTCTCTAGTTGTTATCAGTCTATTCAGGCTTCCTGCTTCTTCTTGATTCATTTTCAGAAAATTCTATGTTTCTAGAAATGGAGCCATTTTGCTCAAGTTATCCAATTTCTTGGCATATAATTGTTCATGGTAATTTTTTACTACCCTTTGTATTTCTGTGGTGTCAGCTGTTACTTCTCCTCTTTCATCTCTGATTTTATTTATTTGGGTTGTCTCTTTTTTTCTTAATGAGTCAGGTTAAAAGTTTGTCAATTTTGTTTATCTTTTCAAAGAACCAGTTCCTGGATTCATTGATCCTTTGAAATAACATATAGGACAAGGGTTTAATCTCTAAAATATATGAAGAAGTCATACCATTCCACACCAGGAAGACAAACAATCCAATTAAAAAATGGGAAAAGAACCTGACTAGACACTTCTATAAGAAGGACATACATATGGCCCATAGACATATGAAAAAATGCTCAAAATTACTAGCTGCCAGAGACACGCTAATTAAAACTACAATGAGATATCCCCTCACACCTGTCAGAATGGCTATCATTAACAAATCAACAAACAACAAGTGTTGGAGGAGTTCTGAAGAAAGGGGGACTCTAGTGCACTGTTGGTGGGAATGCAGACTGGTGCAGCCACTGTGAAAAACAGTATGAAATTTCCTCAAAAAACTAAAGATGGAACTGCCTTTCAATCCAGCGATTCCACTGCTGGGAATATACCCTAAGAATACAGAAATACTACACCAATTCAAATGAATTTATGCACCCCTATGTTCATAGCTGCCCTATTTACAGTAGTCAAGTGCTGAAAACAGCCTAAGTGCCCATCAGTAAGTGAGTGGATCAAAAAACTGGGGTACATTTACACAATGGTATAGTACACAGCAGGATGATAGAAGGAACTCCTACCTTTCATGATAACATAGATGAAACTGGAGAATATTCTACTAAATGAAATAAGCCAATCCATGAAAGATAACTACCATATGATCTTACTTATAAGATGAATCTAATGAACAAAATAAACTAATGAATAAAATAGAAACAGAGACATAGAAACATGGAACAGACTGACAGTGGCCAGAGGGGAGAAGGGAGGAGGATAATGGTGGAAACACAGGGAAAGGACTAGTCAAAGAACATACATGAATGACCCAGGGACATGGACAACTGTGTGTGGAGTGACTGTGGGAGCAGGGGGGAGGGTGGGCTGGGTGGAAGAGGGCAAAGGGGAAAGAAAAATTGGGACAATTGTCATAGAATAACAATTAAAAAAAAAGAATTTGGCTGATAGACAACTTGATAACATAAATGTTGCCAAAAGAGATCACAAAGTACATGCACTATAGAAGGAAACCATTCTCATTAAACAAAATATTTTAGTAAAATTTTGCATATTTATCACACTCATCTAGTGAGGCATTAATATTTATCTTTAAAAAAGTAAAAAGATTAGATTGGGAATATGATGACAGAAGGAGACCTGCCTTGGAGTGGTAAACATACAACATATAATACAGATAATCTACTGTAGAATTGTATGCATAAAACTTATATAATTTTATTAACCAATGTTACCTCAATTTTCAATAAAAATAAATTGAAAAAAGAATAAAATAAAAACATTAAAATGCAGAGTATCTATATGAGACTGTTCTGGGTGACATGAGCCCAGGTCCCACTCAGAGATGCACAGGACCCACGCCCATGGATAGGTTCTCCTGTGGAGAATCAAGCCTGCATTGTACCTAAACTGCTATGAGACTTGCTTTTGCTAAAACTCCCTCAGCCTGAGTTGAGGCATTAAACATTTGCTGTATATCTTTAAATTAACTTCCTAAAATCCATGCTAAACCTTGCAAGGATGAGTGTAACCAGTTCAATCACTTCTCCCTTTGCATTTGCAGATATCCTTCTTCTGTGATGTGATTAGCAGCATCCTCTCCCTTGTTTTCTGTAAAAGGTAACCGCCTAAAGCAAACCTGTGCATAGTAAATGAGGACCATCATGTAATGTGCGCAGAAAAGCAATAAAAGTCACTAAAGGCAAGGGTCGGGCTTTTTCTCCTCTTGAGAGAGAAGCCATGATGTCCCTTTTCCTCCACAGGACTTGGTAGTCCCTATGAATTTCTTGTGTCTCATCCACAATGTGGCGGACCCCATGAGCCAGAGTCTGCATCAAGTATCAATAATAAATATTGCAGTTACCTTCTTATTACTATGATGTAGCAAATATGAATATTTTTATTAACCTGCCTAAACTTCTTGTTTTCTTGGAAAATTTATTACCAAAGGCATTACACACCCCTATATACATGCATTTAATACAATTATGGGTTTGTGAGACAAAATATAAAGATATATATCATTTAAAAGGTGACATTCTATTATTTGTATAAATATAAATAACTTTGTTAACCAATATGGTGTAGTTAAAGATTTTTGGTTGTTTTCATTTTTATAATATATTGAGAATTTCTGTGATTATTCTTACTACAGAGAACTTGTTTATTTTAAGGCTTTATTCCAGCCAAGATGGAGGCATAGGTGAATGCACCGTACCTCCATACACAACCAAGATAGGGACAACAATTTAGAAACAGAATAACATCTAGAAATGACAGAAAATTGATCTGAATGGAAGTTGGACAACCAAGAAGTTGAATTAGACCCATGCATCCAGACAAGTAGGAGGGGCTGAGACGAGCAGTCAGGCACGGGTCACAGCTCAGAGAGCAGAGAGTGGTGGGAGCAGGAGCATAGGGCCCCGGGGGGAGGGGGAATAAGGCATCCACACATAAGGCATCCAGGGCAGGCAAGACTGCAGCAGGTTGACCCTGAGTGTGCAAGCAGCAGCTGGCAGACCCCAGCCCAGGGGTGACAACTGGCAACCAGCAGACCCAGTGAGGCGGCAATAGTAAAGCAAGATAGTGCACACAGTCCAGGATCACAGAGCTGGGAAATAGAGCCTCGAGACAGTGTTTGAGGAAACCCATGGAAGTTGAGGAGCACAGAGAGACACCCAACCTCACAGGGGAGGTCCTTGGAGGGTCCCACAGCATGCACAAGCTCGCCCACACAGGAATTGGCACCAAAGGGGCCCAGTTTGCTTGAGGGAAACAGCAGAGGGGACTGAGTTCCCAAGGAGAATAGAGCAACCGCCATTGTTCCCTCTTTACCCCTCCCCCACATACAACGTCACAACCCAGTGACTGGAGTGCCCTGCCCTGGTGAACACCTAAGGCTCTGTCCCTTACTATAACAGGTGAGACCAGACCACCCCCCCCAAAAAAGAGAGATGGCTCAAACAGAAGAACAAATCAAAGCCCCAGAACCCATCATTTTAAGTGACCAAGAGATAGCCAACCTATCAGATGCACAGTTCAAAACACTGGTGATCAGGATGCTCACAGAATTGGTTGATTTTGGTTAAAAATTAGATGAACAAATGCAGGCTACAATAAGAGAAATGAAGGAAAGTGCACAGGGAACCAATAGTGATGGGAAGGAAACTGGGTCTCAAAACAATATAGTGGACCAGAAGGAAGAAAGAAACAACCAAACAGGAAAGAATGGAGAAATAAGAATTCAAAATAATGAGGAGAAGCTTAGAAACCTCCAGGATATCTTTAAATGTTCCAACATCTGAATTATAAGGGTACCAGAAGAAGAAGAGGAAGAGCCAGAAAATGAAAACTTATTTGAACAAATGATAAAGGATAATTTACCCAATCTGGCAAAGGAAATAGACTTCCAGGAAGTCCAGGAAGCTCAGAGAGTCCCAAAGAAGTTGGACCCAAGGAGGGACACACCAAGGCACATCATAATTACATTAGCCAAGGTAAAAATGAAGGAGAGAATCCTAGAAGCAGCAAGAGATAAGGAGACAGTTACCTACAGAGGATTTCCCGTCAGACTGTCAGCTGATTTCTCAAAAGAGACCTTACAGGCAAGAAGAGAGGCTGGTAAGAAGTATTCCAAGTCATGAAAGGCAAGCACCTACATCCAAGATTGCTCTATCCAGAAAAGCTTTCATTTAGAATGGAAGGGTCAAGTGCTTCTCAGATAAGGTCAAGTTAAAGGAGTCCATCGGCACCAAGCCCTTATTTTATGAAATATTAAAGGGACTTATCTAACAAAAGAAGATTAAAAAATACATGTATAGTAAAATGACAGCCAACTTGTAATTATTAACAACCACACCTAAAACAAAACCAAAAGAAACTAAGCAAACAACTAGAACAGGAACAGAATCACAGAAAAGGAGATCACATGGAGGGTTAGCAACAGGGGAGTAGGAGGAGGAGAGAAGGGGAAAAGGTACAGAGAATTAGTAGCATAGATGGTAGGTAGAAAATAGACAGGAGGAGGGAAAGAATAGTATGGGAAATGTAAAAGCTAAAGAACTTATGACACATGGACATGAACTAAAGGGGGGAAATGTGGGTGGGAGAAGGTGTGCAGGGTGGAGGGGAGTGAAGGGGGGGAAATGGGACAACTGTAATAGCATTGTGGCAGGAAAAGAAAAACTCCAAAAGTTTTGATGCTCTGTAACTGTAACACTTGCAGAATTTCACACAGGACTGTAGAAGCTGACCAGTCCTCACCAAGGCAAGGGCCAGTTATCTCAAAGTCGTACACTAACTCCCATGATAAGCTCCTGTGCTCTGTAGCTTCTGCAAATTTCCTCCTGCGTTTTGCTCCTTTGTCTCCCATGTAAGGTAGCTAGACCTAACTTCCTCATCTAGCTTCTGTAACCTTGCTTCACCACGAAGGCAGGAAGCCCAGGCCTATTTAAATCCCTGGAAAGTGAAGATCAGGGCTCAGAATTTGGGATTTAGCCCTCTGGCCCCTGGGAAATAAGGTTTGTGCTTTGTTATCTCCCCACGGGTGAGTGATTTTCCACAACAGCATAATCAATAAAATATATTGAAAAAAGGCTTTAGCTTTAAAGCCTTAAACTAACGTTAAGTTAGATAGAGGGCCTAGGAAGGCAACCCCAAAGTAGACTTCTGCAGTATAAAGAATAAAAAAGTCGCCCTGGCTGGCGTAGCTCAGTGGATTGAGCGCGGGCTGGGAACCAAAGTGTCCCAGGTTAGATTCCCAGCCAGGGTACATTCCTGGGTTGCAGGCCATAACCCCCAGCAACCGCACATTGATGTTTCTCTCCCTCTCTCTCTCTTTCTCTCTCTCTCTCCCCCTCCTTCCCTTCCCGCTCTAAAAATAAATAAATAAAATATTTTAAAAAAAGAATAAAAAAGTCAAATGAATAATAATAATGTAGGAAAAATTAAAAGTCCTAGTGCTGTTTTGAAAGTAAGATATATGATAATTGGGTAAATTGCTCTAAAAGAAACCTGATATAGAAAAAATTGAAAAATTAATTGGAAGTATTTGATTGTAAGACTCAGAAATAAAAAAACTAAAAACATTGTATTTTGAAGTTAAAGAAAAGAAAATAAAATTTAAAATATTTTAAAGGTTAAAACTGAATTAGTAATAAATAAAAATGAGATGGAGATACTAAATTACCAACAGAAATGTTTATGGCATAAAAGTTGATAAATGAAGCAAAAATTAAAGCATGTATACAGAAAAAATATGAAGGCACCATAAGTTCAGACTGCCAATTATGATAATAGGTTCAAACTTTGTTAAGATAAAAATTCATATTTGGGGGAGGAGCAGAAACTAACAAAACTATAACCATAAGTCTACATGAGATACAAGTTAAAATGAAATTAAAAGGTTTAAAAAATGATTTTTAAAAATCTACACACTGGTAACTAAAATATTTTAAAGAATTGGAAATGTTAACATAACATGAAGAAAGTCATCTGATGAATCATTACAAAAAAATATCCATAGCATTTAGTACTGTCAAGAGGGGAAATCCAAAAAAATAATATAATAATCATGAAACTATGCTCAGAATATCATAGTCAAAATCATTAATTTACAAACTGTTAAAAATAAAAACACACTTTAAAAAATATGCATCATTAAGAGGCAAAGATATTCTTCAAAAGTTGTAAGTTACTCCAGCTATTGTATGTGTGCATCTGTGTGTTTCATTTTTTGCCCCTCTCTTAAATTATTTAACTGTGGGTATTCTTTGTGTTTTATGTGTTTACATAGCCTTAATGTCTAATACATAATGCATAATATTTATGTATGTGTGTGCCTGATGCATGATATCAATAAATGTGGAAAACTAAAATAAAAGGAAGGACTTAAAGTTCCAAAAGAAAAAAAGATTTATTAAAAGTAAAAATTAGTTAAAAATAATAATAAGTTTAATGGGGCAAAATAAATCCACACCTGATCCAGCTCTAGAAAATTAACTTTTTTCTGAGTATCTTATTTTTGTGTATATCTTTGTTAAATTATTTTTAAAAATTCAAATATTTTTCCATATTTAATACCTATTTATTTTTACACAATTATTATAAACAAATTAGGACATATTTTAAAGGAGAAAACCATTTGTAATAGTAACATGTGCCAAATATCAAGGAATATGCATAAATTTATATGGCTAACTTGACACAACTTTATTGAATGCCATTTAAATATTAAATAAATGCAAATAACCTGAATGTGAAACAAAAATATTTGTTGAAGCTGTTGATATTCTTCAAACTGATGCATAAACTTAAAGCAATTTCAATAAAAGTTAGTACATATTTTTATATGTTAAAAAAACAGAGCACTAAGAATCAACAAGCTTCTTTTACAGAAGAATGAGGAGGCAAAAATCTATTTTGGGATATTAAAGCACAGTATGAAATCATAGGATGGAAAATAGACAAATTAATTTTAAGAACAGATTACCTTGAAATGTACTCAAACGCATTTAGAATTTGTATGCTAGGATATAGAAAATTAGTAAGAACAATAGAGATTATTCAGCAAATACATCTGAAAGCTAGATCTATTTCCAGAATAAACATAAAATAAAATAAAATAGTATCTTTACTTCATGAAGTTGAAATAAATTAATTCAAAATTTATATTGACAAATATAAAAAACAAGTGG
Source organism: Phyllostomus discolor (assembly GCF_004126475.2). Classification (NCBI taxonomy): domain Eukaryota; kingdom Metazoa; phylum Chordata; class Mammalia; order Chiroptera; family Phyllostomidae; genus Phyllostomus; species Phyllostomus discolor. The sequence goes on along the minus strand of NC_040904.2, from coordinate 77,290,912 downwards.
AAAACTTTTCATAGGAAAGATAGATGGAAATCCTTCTGACCTTTGATTAACATTAATTATGTAGCACCAACTATAAAAAATGAATTATTTTGGCCACATTTATATGAAGTATTTATGTTCATCAAAAATTAAAGTAGAAGTCCTGGCATGGCTAGAGCATTATCCTGGAGGACCAAGGTTGAGGGCTACATCCCCTCTTAGGGCACATACAAGAATCAAACAATGAATGCATAAATAAGTGGAACAACAGATATCTCTTTCTCTCCCTCTCCCTCTTTCTTCTCTCTCTAAATCAGTTTTTTTAAGGGAAAAGACAAGTTACCAAGTGATAGAAGACAACCACAACACTTGCTAACAATAGTGGGTATTAAAAATTTTCAAAACAATAAAGAGCAAGAATTTAAATGTGCAAGATAAATGAGAAGTTGCTAATAGAAGAAGAAAATATATAACAAGTATTAAGACATATTTAAGACACGTATTAAGACATATTTAAGCTCACTAATAATCAGGAAAATCAAAATCCAGATGACAATGAAATGCCATTTTATACCCAATGGTAAAATTTAGACTCTAAAATGTTTAATATTGTGGAGTATGTAATTAGCCTGATTTCTTGTCTATTGCTGGTGGGTGTGAAAATTGATACAAAAACGTTAGAAAAAAGTTTGTCAATGTGTATATTCAGATATATGACCATGATTTTTCACCCCTAGATATGTACTCAAGCTAAACTTTTTCAATTGTATACCAATGGGTGTGGGGAAGAATGTTATGAGTATAACTAGTAAAGGTAAAACATTAACCCAGGCAAAATCCCATGTTCATCAGAAGAAGAATAGGTAAATGAATTGTATATATCCACAAAATAAAATATAACCATATCTGACTATTCATCCATATAATAGAATATCAATCATCAGTCAAAATGAACAAATTAGATCTCCAGAAACAACAATGCAAATAAATCTACCAACATAATATTGAGTAAATGGAAACTGTAACAAAAGTTTACATAGAGCATATTTCCTTTTTAATACAAATTTTAAAATTGAAAGTTAACCACAAATATTTCACAAACAAAAATACATATGAAGTATATCTCTACATAATTGTATACATTTGTATAGAATACAAGTATGTGTATAAACATATATAATTTATATGTATAATATATATAGTATATATGATGATTAAAAAAGACTCAAGTGGGAATGGCAGGAGAATAGAAGAATTTGTAACTTAATGACAATATTCTAACTGTTCGGTTTGGTGATAAGTTCTCTTTGAAAGTTCATGGATATTTACTATTTTACAAACTATTGCAAATCACATATAATTACAAAATATATCTATAGAGTAAACACAAATAATGTATCAAATTATTAATTATGATTAATATAATTCTGTAAAACTAAAATTCATATCATAGTGGAGATATAAATTCATAAATTTTCAAATAATTCTGATGATTAGAGAAAAATGGCAAGTCCTTTTCATAACCACATTTCCTTCATCTAAGAAGTCATATACATATACAGGTATGTTAAAATAATTGTTGTTGTTTAATTGTTGTGGTTTAATAATGGTTTAATTGAGTTCCTTTAAATTTTTTCCTTTGAATTATATTGCATTATAATTAAGCCAAATAGACCTCTCACAAATTGCCCAATAGAAATAGTCTGAAAATTGCGTATATCAACTGGATCTTTATGATTGAATTATATGAAAACATTGCTTATAATCATGCTACATTACTTTTCTTTTGTCTTTAAATATCACTGATGTAATATTAAAACATTTTAATTACTTAAGAACTGAACTGTTACATAATTCAAGTGAGTCATTTCTTGATGATAGTGAAAGCAAATGTCAGAGAAAGACTCATTATAGAAAAGATATTTTGAGGAAAGCAAAAATAAAATGTACATTTAAAAATATGTAATCTGAAATGCCTTATTAATATTAGCTTATTTTTTTAGTGTTTTAGGTTTAGTTGTATTTTCTCAAAATATGTATGTTGATCATCTAACCTCCAGTACTTCTGAATGTGGACATATTTGAAAATAGGATCTTTGCAGATGTAATTAGTTAAGTTGAGGTTATGCTGGCACAGATGGGACCCCAAGCCTATGACTCCAATATAAAAACAATGAATTACAGGTTGAAGCCCTGGCTGATGTAGCTCAGTGGATTGAGTGCAGGCAGTGAACCAAAGTGTCACCAGTTTGATTCCCAGTCAGGGCACATGCCTGAGATGCAGGCCAGTTCCCCAGTGGGGTTCACATGAGAAGCAACCACACATTGATGTTTCTCTCCCTCTCTTTCTCCCTCCCTTCTCCTCTCTCTAAATAAATAAATAAAATCTTTAAAAAATTTTCAGGTTGAAGATCTACAAGATGCAGAGTCTATTTTGGAAGTAGTTCTTAGGGTGACAGGAACAACAGGGGAGACCAAATGGGAATACTAAAGGGGAATGACACCTCAGACATGTGTAGGTACATCAAAGTATATCAAACATAAAACACTCCTCCTAGCCAGTAACCTAAATACTAGACAGATAAACTTAAAACCTCTGGAGGGATTGAGAAAGACAGAAGAGAGAGAGAGAGAGAGAGAGAGAGGGAGAGGACTAGGGAACTCATGGACACAGGGTGGTGATTGCAAGGGATGGGGTGGTGATGGAGGGTATAGGGGAGATAAATAGTGACAGAGACTCGACTGGACGTGGTGAACACACCATATTGTTAACAAGTATCACTCCAATAAATTTAATAAAAAAGAAAAATCAATCAATAAATAAACAAACACACCTCACAAGATAGGCATATTTATCTCAGTCCTATTACTCATAGAGTGTATTTGACCTTCAGGAAAATTACAAGACATTTTAAGAGGTAAGAAAAAACAGTGTCAGTAAACAAGGCAAGCATCACAAATGGATTCAGTTATTACACAGATTTCAAAATTATCTGACAGAGAAGGTATAACACCTGTAAATAATTTGTTACAGGGACCAGTGTTAAAAGTAGACAACATTTCAAGTAATGTTAGCAGACATATATTACCTTGAAGAAAGAAAGAAAAAAGTGTTAAAAATTAAAAATGAAGCAACAACAATAAAGAATACCCGTTTTACTCTCATCAGTTGCCTAGACATAGATTAGGAAAGAAACAGTGAGTTGAAGATATGTCAATAGAAATTTCAAATATGTTTCATATATACAATGATCTAGAAGTATTCAAAACTTGAATAAAAAAAGAAAAAAAGAGAAAGAAGAAAGAAAAAAGACAAGAATATTCATGAACTATGGAAACAATTTTGAAAGAGTAACATAAGTATAATTAAATTGCCAGGAAAGGAAAGACAGAAAGGATCTGAAGAAATATTTGAAGTAAGAAAGCTCAAAAGTTTTCAAAAACAATATAAGGCAACAGACTGCGGATCCAGGAAACTCAGAATATCAACTAGTAAAAATACAAAAACAAAAACAGAACAAAATCCTACTTATTAGGCCTATCATATTTAAATAACAGAAAATAAAAAGCAAAGAGAAAATGTTAAATAAAACCTGAACAGAAAAACACCTTATTTATAGAGGAAGAAAAATACAAATGACAACAGATGTGTTATCAAAACCAGACAAGAAAAAAGAGAGTGTAATGAAATATTTAAAGTATTGGAAGATAAAAAACACCAACATAAAATTCTATATGTAGTGGAATTATTATTTGTAAGTGGAAGATAAATAACAATTTCATCAGTAGAGCTAGCTTATAAAAAGTGTTAAAATATTTTTCAGAAGATAATGGTACCAGTCAAAAAAAATCATACCTATGTAAAAGAGGAAGATTGTGGGAAAAAGAAACATCAAAGTATAATGAAATCTTTTATTTTTCTTATTATCAACTAATATATAACACTTTGGAATAATAATAGCAACAATGTATTTGATGATTATATGATAGGTGATACAAATACAGTGTTATAAAGAATGGAACAGTTTTTATGAGGTAAATGCATTATGCATGAGGCCGCATAATAATATTTAAAAGAAGATTTAGATTAGTTGTAAATATATATTGAATACTATAGGGCTACCACTAAAATTATTTTTTATAAAGAAGTATAGTTCATGTGCTAAGAGAAGAGAGAAAATAGAATTATATGAAATGTTAAACTAAAGCCAAAAAAAGTAGAAAGAGAGAATACAATTAAAAAAGTGGAAAAGTACAACAAATAGAATATAGTTAAAGATATTGATCCAACTATATTAATAATTATTTTAAATATGAATGCTTTAAATACAATAATTAAAAGACACACTCTCAGAGTGGAAGAAAGAATACATTGTCTAGCAGAAACTCCCTTTACATGTAAAGATACTCATAGATTAAAAGTAAAGGGGTGGAAAAAGTATTTCATGCAAACACCAACCAAAAACATTTACAGTTGCTATATTAATGTCAACTAAAGCAGATTTAGAGCAAGGGTAATTTTCAGGGATGAAGAGGGACATTACGTATGATTAAGAGGTAAATTCTCTAATAAGACCTAACAATCATTAAGATGTACACATTAAACATCAGTGTGACAAAGTATGGGAGACAAAAACTGGAAGATTTGCCAGGAGAAATAAATAATTCCACTATTGGAGTTGGAAGTTTCAAAGCCCCTTATAATATAAATGATTGATTCAGCAGACAGAAAATCTGTGAGAATATAGTTGAGCTGAGCAGCACCGTGAATCACCTGGATCTAATTGACATTTATAGACTATTTGATCTAACAACAGCAGAATTCACGTTCTTCTCAAACCCACAGTGAACATTTACCAGAATAGACCATTCTGTGCCATAAAACATACCTAAGTCAATTTAAAAGAACAGAAATCTTACAAAGTATGTTTTCAGATCACAATGGAATTAATCTAGAAATCGATAACAGAAAGATAGCCAGAAAATCACAAAATATTTGGAGTTACAGAAGATATTTTTAAATACACCATGGGTCAAAAAGTCTCAAATGGAAATGATAATAAACCCAGTACAGGTCATATAGGAACTCTCTGTTATCTCCGTAATTATTCAACATCTAAAACCATTTTAAAAAATAAGGTCTTTAAAATAGCTATAGCTAATACATTAACAAAAGATTAAAAGAAAATAATAAAATATATCCTTTTAATAAAAATAACAATAAATAAGGAAAAGCAACCAAATAATAGATGGAACAAATAGAAAACAAATGGCAACATACTAGTTTTAAACACAACCATACTGATACTCATAATAAACATAAATAACCACTATATTAAGAAGGGAGAAATAATCAGATTAGATTATAAAAGGACATGATCCAATTACATGCTGCCTGCAATACATAGATTTTCAATTTAAACCACAAATTCATCTAAATAAAAATAATGTGAAACATATACATCTCCATAATTAAAAAACAAAAACAGTAGTATTTATATTTGCATCAGATAAAGTATATTTTAGAGGAACGAGTATTACCAAAAACAAGGAAGCCTATTTTTATAGTGATGAAAGGATCAGTTCATCAAAAGAACATAAAAGTCTCTTAAGTTTGTGCACCTAATAACAGAGTTTCAAAATTAAAAGTTGAGTTACATAAAAATGCAAAGGAAACAGATAAAATCAAGTTATGGTTACATAATTTCACACTCCTTTCTCAATATTTAATAGAACAAGTACACAAAGTCAATAAGGATGTAGAAGACTTCAATCATAACTAATTTAATCTAGTTGATAATTACAGAACATTTTAACCAAAATCAATAGAATACATATTATTCTTTAGCTTACTTATAACTTTTATCAAAATAGACAATATCCTTGGATATAATACAAGTTTCAATAAATTTAAAAGACTTGTAATCATACCCAGGATATTTCTAGCTAACTAAATCAAAGTAAAAATTAATAAAATGGAAAATATTTAAATTTCCTAACTATTTCCTAACTATTTGTGTTAATGGAAACCAATTCACACAAATTATAATGAACTGTAGAATAATTAAAAATTAGAAGTAAATGAAGATGAAAAGATAACATCACATTCACCTGATGCATCTGAAGTAATAGAGAGGAAATCTCATATCAATGACCTAAACTTCCACTTACATCAATTTTTCTACAAGGCAATTTAAATCATTGTAAGCAAAAGGAGAAAAATAGTACTGAACAATCAGAAGTCAGTACATTTAAAAAAAAGTCAATGAAATCAAAAGGTGAGTCTTTGAAAAGTAGCAATAAAATTGGTTTAACTCCAGTACACTATTTTTTTAAAGAAGACATGAATATTTATATTATTAATGGGAGGAGGCAATATAGATATTAAAACAATTCTGAATTATTGTGAATTCTTTTATACCAATTAATTTCACAGCTCAGAGTACATGGAAAAATTTTTTGAACAACATAACTGACAAAGATCACTCATAGAAATATCACCTATTTGTTAAATGTATTGGACATCTAGTGTCCCCACAAAAATCTTTTCACTTATATTGCTTTGTGGATGAATTTTACAAACTTTCCCAGAAAATTAAGAGGAAAAAAACACTTCCTAATTTTTGTTATGAGTCCAGCGTTGCCAAGAAAAAAACAAAAATAAAACGTTAACAGGAAAGGGGGAGGGTACCCAAAACCTAGATAACAATAATATTCATTACCAGAAAAGTAAACATTTTCAACAAAATTACTAAATTCACTACAGCAATATGTAAAAAGTACAATATGGTATAATCAATTTTGTTTCAGACTACAAATGTAAGTTTGGTTTAACATTGGAAAAATTAATGCATTAAATTTAACTTATACAAAGTAAAAATAAGTGAAAATATTGTCTCAATAAAAGCTGAAAAGTATTTGATAATAATAATAAGCATCTCACATCATACACAAGAATAAATCTAAAATGAATGACTGACTTAAATGCAAAACATAAACCTCTAAAAATTATTGACATTGGTCTATTCATGATTTCTTGAATAAAGGACAAAATCCTAGAGAAAAGTGTAAATTATCCATAAATAAGATTCATCAAATTAAAAATATTTGCAAAACATATTTGAAAGTAGGTTTATATCTACAATACAAAAGAAGTAAATCCAAATTAAAAATGGGCAAATATTAAATAATTTCATCAGGCACTTTATGAAAAAGACACACATGTCAAATAAATAGATGAAAAAACACTCATCATTAGTCATTATAGGGATGGGGATTGTTTGAATGAGGCAAACTACACACTTTCTAGAATGGCTAAAATTATAATAGAAAATTGTATTAATTATAGGTGAAGATATGGAGAAACTTGACATTTCACACATTACTGGCTGAAATATAAAATGTACAAATACTTGGGAAAGCATTTTTTCTTGTTTCTTAAAAAGTTAGATACATTAAAAATATGCTTAGTAAATAAGTATCTGAAAAATAAATATACATGCCAATATAAAGACTTTGACCCAAATATACAGCAGTTTTAATAAATTCAAACTGGAAAGAATCTTCATGTTCATTAATATGTGAATAATTGAATAACCAATGACACATCCACAAAAAGGAATACCACTCAGAAATAAAAAATGTATGTCACTGTTATATAAAATATGAGCAATATCAAGATAATTATCATGCGAAAAAAGCCAGACCACAAATACTACATGTTTTTTCATTGTCTTTATGTAAAATTATGGAAAATGTAGTCTGACTTATACTGTAGAAAGTAGATTAATGATTGGAGATGAAGAGGGGAGAGAAGTGGAGGTTGGATTTCAAAAGGACTAGGTAAAACATGTGGAATGAATGTGTATATGTGTGTATATGCTTGTTAGCCTATGCATTGATGGTTTCACAGGTATTTTCATATTTCAAAATACATGCAGTTTATATACATTGATTATATCTCAATAATGCTAAAAAGTGTGTAAATACAGGCTTTTAAAATCATTATGAGTATGAATTATTATATTCATGAAGAAAGTTTATCTTTAAAAGAGCATATGGTTGGCTCTGTTGAAGATAGCTAAGAGAAAGTTTCTGTTCTGATTATTTTGAATGCCTTGTTATGTTGTTCCAAAGCTGTAAATCCTTTTCTCTTTGTCCCAACTTCCTTACCATGTGTTGATCTGTGATGAGATATTAACCTTGTGGAAGTAATACATATATTATATATTATATTATATACTATTGTGTGTGTGTATATATATGTTTATATGGGTACAAATACTTTTCCAACTCTGATATGTCTAGAGGATTTTTTCATTTGTGTAGTTCAGTACACCAAGCCATTTTTACATGACATAAAGATCTGGTATATGATGGCCAAGTATTAAAAAGAAAAAAATAAGAATTGATAATAATAATAATTAGAATAACAGTTAAATAATCAGATTAGAAGTTTTCACTCCCATCTTGGACTAACTGATAAACAACAACTTTTCTTGGAGCCATCGAGAACTGAGATCAATGGATAAATTGTTACTTTGCAAACATTAAAGACAGGTTTATTCAGAGAAGATGTAAAAACCAAGACTGATTTATGTAGACCATAAACTGTTGCAAGTATAGAAACTGACAAGAACATTTAAATAAAAGTTTTGATGAATTGCTAAAGAATGACCTTAGACTAGCATGAAAATAAGAAACTTCCAAGGGAGTCAGGGATAGGGGTTTCTCAACATTTTCTTAAACTTTCTTTCAGGAATTCAACAAGATTAATATCTAAGTGAATATCTAAGGGAATATCTAAGGAAAATCATATCTTTATAAGTAGGTGTCAACATAAGAAACATCCAAATTTATAAGGACTTTTATGAGTTTTAGGCCAACTGATGGCAATTGCTGGGAAGCAAAATCTCAATGGATTGAGAAAATGGAAATTTTGCACCTTATTTTATACATTACAATAAAAGGAGAAGATGTTAAGTGGGTTATATAAAATAAATTGGTGGTAGATTAGGGTGGTGGGAGAAAACAAAGCTGGAGGTGGTGGAGAATCTTCGAAATTAGATAAAATGTAAAACAATAGACACTGTCTATTTTTTATGCAGGTGGGTATAGGATAGTTAACAGTCAACAATTAACATGGTAATAATAACAACAATGAGGAGATTTGTGGTCTCCCTCTGGTGTGGAGCCTGTGCTTGAGAGATCCAGAAAAAGGAAATCACTTTGACATTCCAAATGCATGTTACTGAATATGCAAAAAAGACAATAGACAGGTTTAATTAAGGTAAATACTGACTACTGTCAGGGATGATTTGAGCCTAGGATATGACTACCCACCATAAACTGCTTTTAATTAATAACCTTTAAATTTCAGACCATCGTTTGTGGTTACTTTTGTCTCTGAGTTTGTAGGGCTGCAATGCAGGCTTATCCTGAGCTTGTCAGGTCAGCATGTGGCCCCTTTTCATCCACAAAGGCAAGAGTAAACTTTGTGAAACATCCCAGAGACTTCTCCATAACAAAACACTAGGTTAGGGATTTATCCAAAAGCCAGCCTCATGCATCCTTCTGCCTCATTGAAGTCGGTGTTGAAGCACAGGGGTCATGGTTTCACATGACTTCAGAGAAATAGAATGGGATTAGATCAGCCAAGCGCAAAATAAAATAAGACAAATCTACAAAGAAACATGTTTATAAAGAAGACTGATATTAGACACAGGTGAAATAAATTACTTAGATTTAACCATAATTCATATATTTTTCCTCCTCTTCAAAGTACCCCCACACCATACAGAGGGCCACAATATAATAATACATAAAATAAGAGTAGACTATAGCTGATGAACTCTCTCTGTGGAGAAGTACACAAAGAAGCCAATGTTACAGACAAACATAAAGGCAATACAGGAAACTGGAGAATCCTGATACTGTCAAAGAAAAATTGCACTGGATAGTATTAAACAGGCAAAACACTATTTTAATCTATTGCAACAATGGAGCAAGATTAAATTCATTTCTGTTGAAACAAAAAGAAGATTTTAAAAAATACCGGAGTGAGCTGGTGGCAAAGTAGTGGAAGATTTTATTTATTTAGGGATGTATTCAAGGTAAGCAAGGTTGATCCATCATTTAAAAATTAGTATGATCCATCATATTGCATCATTTGAAACAGAATAATCATTTGACAAAAGTCTAACACTCATTCATGATAAAAATCTTACTAAATATGAACTAACATTCTTCACCTTAACAAATAATATCTACAAAAACCTGGAACTAACATTATACACAATGATGAAAGATGGAAAGATTTCCTCTATTACCAAGAAAAATCCAAGGATGTCCTATCTCAACACTGGAATTGACATTGAACTAGAATTTTTAGCTATAGAAATGATACAGAAAATAAATAAAATGTATATAAATTAGGAAATAATAAATAAAACAGCTTTTCTTTGCAGATGATCTGGTTGCCATTATTGAAATAGGCAAATAATCTAAAAAATAAACAAACAAGTAAAAGAATTCTGCAAATAACAAGCAACCAGAGCAAGGTTACAGAACATAAATTCAATGTGGACAAATCAATTAGTCTCTCACTTATACTGATAGCCTGGTGGCAGCTTTCCCACCCCTGGGAAAGATAGTAGCAGGTGGAAGTTTTACACTGAACTTATTTATGGTTAATGAAATAATTGGGTGGGGGTGGGGAAACCCTTCTGCCCCCTTCCAATAACTGATTAGTGTGGGACCAAAGGAAGCCAAGCACTTGCACCATAGAGGTCAGAATTGTGGCAGAGGGAGGTATTGGACCAGAGAAACCTGTCAGTCTAGCCTGGGGAAAGGAAGGTATTGGTTGGGGGATGGACCCTCCTGAAATGTGCAGAATTTGGAAAGTTATTTGGGCATTCCGAGAAAGTACCTGGCTCCTCCCACAACTGAAACTAATATAGCCCTGAAGAAAAGGACACCCTCATGCCTACTTCACAAACATATTGGGCAGTGCATTTGCTAGACATGCTCACCCTGGAAGTTGTATCACCAACAGCAGTGCTGGACCCATATGCAGGCTCCAGGAGGAAGCCTGAGCCTGGGAAAAAAGCTGAGATGCCTGGATGACTACTCAGTGGCCACCTGTGGTTCCCCAAACATGCTACTTTAAATGGGAGAAGGATTTACAGAGCCTGCCTTTAGTTGCGGTCTGACTGAGGATGACTGGTTTTTCCTCTGAGTTTTCCAAAGGGGATGATGGGCTTTGAAACAAGATTCTTCCATTCTCCCAAACCATGCAGCAATTGAATAAAAATCTCTTTTCTTTCTCACCAGCCTCTGTCTCTGGAATTTGCCTATAGCAGCTGCAGGCAGGCACTCTACTTTGGTTCAGTAAGAGTATCAGCAATGAAATATTTGAATTTGAACTTAAAAACACAGTTTTATTTACAATAGCATGACAAAGATAATATACTTATATATAAATCTAACAAATGCCTATAGGGTTCATAAGTGGAAAAACTCAAAACTGATAACAGAAATATTTAAATAAATAAAAACTATTCAGTGTGTATGTATTAAAAGACTGAATATTTTTTAGTTATTTCTGCCCAACTTGGATTTAAAGTAATTAAAGTCCCAATAAATTCTTACACAGATATTAATAAATTTTTCTAAAATTCATATAAAAATCAAGGACCTTGAGCAGCAGCGAGATACTGAAGAAGAAAACCACAGGTGAAAAGAACTCACACTGTCAGATTTCAAGGTTTATTTTGAAGATACAGTAATATAGATGGCATAGTGCTGGTTTGACACATAAAAAAATGAAATAGGCTACAGATACTAGAAATAGACTAATGTAAACAGTCAATTTTTGAAAAGGCTTAAAGATAACTCCATGGAGAATGTAATATTTAACAAATTATACTGGAAAAGTAAGCAGAAGAGAAAGGTCCCAGACCTAGACCTTCACTTGTTCACAAAATTTAAAGTAATATATATTATAAAGGGAATATTAAAATAAAAATCTGTAAACTTTTAGAAAATAACATAGGAGACAGTTATGTTGAACTGGGTTTCAGATACATTCTTGTTTTATTTTATTTTATTTTATTAGATAAAATAACAAAACATGATTAATGAAAAAAATGATAACTAGAGTTTTTAAAATTTGAAACTGATGCTCCATGGAACAAGATAAAATTGGGAGATAATATTGTAAAACATATCTCATAAAGTGCTTAAATCCAAAATTTACAAAATACACCTAAAACTTTTAGAAATCAACAATAAAAAATGGACCAAGAAAATATGGACAAGTAATCTGAACACACACCTCACCAAACAAGATAAGGCATATATTGTTTTATTTATTTTGCTTTAGCATGCTTCACAGATACTGGCTTTTCTACCAATCACAGGCCTGTGGTAATCTTGTGTTTAGCAAGTTTCCAGGCATTATTTTTGCAACACCATTTTTGCTTCATGTCTATGTGCCACATTTTGTAATTCTTGCAATACTTCAAAAAACTTTTAAAGATCTTATTTATTTATTTATAGAGATAAGGTGAGGGAGGAAGAAAGAGAGGAAGAGAAACATTGATGTATGGTTGCCTCTCACATGCCTCCAACTGGGGGCCTGGCCTGCAACCCAGGTATTCACCCTGACTGGGAATTAAACCTGTGCCCTTTGGTTCACAGGCCAGAGCTCAATCCACTAAGTCACACCAGCCAGGACTCAAATTTTTAAAATTATGATATTCATTGTCACTGTGGTCAGTGATCTCTGGCATTATTATTATAATTTTTTTGGAACACTAAGAACTGCACACACATAAAATTGTGAACTTAATCAATACTGTGTGTGTTCTGATTGGCCCACTGACAGAAAATTATCCAGTTGCTCTCTCCTCTCCTCAGGTGTTCCTCCCTATTCCCTGTGACACACTTATATTGAAATTAGACCAATTAATGACCCTAAAATGGCTTCTAGGTGTTCAAGTAAAAAGAGAGTCACATGTCTCTCACTTTAAATCAAAAGCTAGAAATTATTAAGCTTAGGGAAGAAGGCAATGTCAAAAGCCAGGATAACCTGAAAGCTAAGCCTCTTACTAAACATTTAGCCATGTTGTGAATGCAAAGGAAAAGTTCCTGAAGGAGATTAAAAGTGATACTCCAGTGAACACATGAATAATAAAAAGGAGAAATGGTCTTATTGATGATATTGAAGAAGTCTTTGTGGTCTGGATAGGAAACCAACTAGCCATAGCAGTGCCTTAAGCCAATGCATAATTCAGAGCAAAGTCCTAACTCTCTTCCATCCTCTGAAGGCAGAGAAAGGAGAGGAAACTGCAGAAGGAGAGTGCAGAGTTAGTAGAGGTTGCTTCATAAAGTTTAAGGAAAGAAGCCATTTCCAAGCACTACTGAAATTTTATGAATAAACAAACATATAGAGCCTGCACTTGACCATAAAGCAAGAGTCAGAAAAAAGTTAGCCTTTTATCATTGTTAACATTAGAAATTACATTCTCTGACTAAAATATGTAAATGATAAATAAATAATGATAATAGCTCCCCTAATCATAAATTCCATCATTATAAATCACAATAGTAATGAACTTGTATAAAAAGAAGATATGAAAGATAATAAAATATTACATATGAAATAAAACTATAGCAAGAAAGTTATAATGCCAATACTTAGAGAAGAAAAGAAAAAAGCTAAAAATATTCACATTATTTAGTTAGTAAAAAAGCAATATAAAAAGTCAAAAGTAGTAGGAGAAAATAACACAGATAAAAACAGAAATTAATAAGTAAACAAAGAATCAATAGGAAATATCAAATCACCCAAATGGTTTATTTGAAAATACTGATAAAACAGAAAAAAACTCTGGGGTCATTGTTTAAAAAAGAAAAAGAGAGTGATGGAGGACAAATACCTATGTTAGAAGAAAAATGAGTCAGAGTGCAGTAGCTGAGCGGAAATGGAATCTGTTATGTCATCATTAAAGATGAACATCTAGCAGGACTGGACATTCATATAGGTAATGAAGAGATAATGCACAAGAGTTAAGTGTAATTATAGGAATAATCCTCGAGTAGGTATATCTTATTTATTATAAAGGGATTATTTAGAAACAGAATAAGTCTAAAATGTGTACTGCTGTTAGGATAGATAGTAAACCAAGGCAGGGAGAAAGAAGAAGACATGTCTCACCCACTAAATCCGAAGTCCTCAGCCTGGTTTGATAATATTGCCAAGTGTTCAACATCATAAGAAACACCATGCTGGCTCTGGAGGAGGGGAGCCCTTGAAATTCTGTATGTATCATTCCCACTATCTGGGAAGGAAAACCTTTGAAACTATGTATTCATCCTAAGTCTAGAAGTGGGAAGAAGCAGGGGTCTACAGTTCCCAAAGAAAAAGCCCATAAAACAACTTTGGTTAGTTGTCTACCTCTGGTCACTATCTGCTTCATGAGGGAGTCCCTAATGCTTACAGAAAGAGTCCATGAATCACTTTGCATAACTTTAATTAACTGCCTCCTGTTATGTATCTTTTTTTCAATAAGGTAACTGAATGTAGTCTGGAGTAAGATAAGGATTTGGGTTAATAGATCCCCATACCACATCCCCGCCCCAGAGAAGCTGGCACCACCTTTACTCATCAACCAATATGTAACTTCTTCACCTCCACCCCACCAACCATGTAAGTCCTTGGGACAAAGGGCCTGATGCTCTTGTAACCTCTGCTCTTGTCACCCCTGCTCTTGCCTCTCTTCCCCACCTCAGCAAGGCCCATTCCCTTCCATGAGAACATATCACTAATAAACCCTGCTTGGGTGCTAATAGACTTGCTGATCTGTAATTGTTCACTGCATCAGCAAGAAGAACCGAGTTTATCCCATAACACTATTATACCATCAATCATAGAAAAAATTATTTTAAAAAATAACTAATGGACCAATTTAGATACCTATATAAATGACGAAGACAATTTTATTCTTTCTCAACAACTTTAGTGTATTTATTAATACATTAAAGTTTTTCAGAATGATGAATTAAAACTTTTTTTGTAAAATTTAAAACAACAAATATAGAATTCAGTCTTAGATTATTAGTTAAGTTTTTTTTATGATGGTCTCTGATATATGCCTGTATACAGATGGCATTTTAGCATGTGAAAAAATACCCCGCACACTTAGGGTACTACATATTAAAACTATAAAGAGATGCCATTACGCAAATATTAAAAGATCTAAAATTCAAAGTACCTGACAATATCAACTGGTGGTAAGCTCAGAGAATACGGGAACACTCATTCATTGCTGGTGGGTTTAGAAATGACTTGAAAACTTATACCCATATAAAAACTAGTAAACAAATGCTTATAGCAGACTCTGTCACAATTGTCAAAGAAAAGAGAAAGCGAGAGAGAAGCCATCAAAATGTTCTCCAATAGTTGAATGGATAACCAAGCTATGTATATTCATACAATGGGTTGCTATTCAGTCACTAAAAAGACATGTTTTATCAACACACAAAAATGCTAATGGATCTTAAGTACATGATGTTATATAAAAGATGCCAGTCTGAAAAGGACATAGGCTGTATAATTTCATTTATATGATATTTATAACTTCTCACTGCTTAAGTATTGTAAGGACTAAGTCAGTAAACCATACACATTGACTTAATTATAAAAAAGCACCCAGGTTCGATTCCCAGCCAGGGTACATTCCTGGGTTGCAGGCCATAACCCCCAGCAACCGCACATTGATGTCTCTCTCTCTCTCTCACTCTCTCTCTCTCTCCCTCTCTCTCTCTCTTTCCCTCCCTCCCTTCCCTCTATAAAAAAAAATAAATAAATAAAATCTTAAAAAAAATAAATAAAAAAGCAGTACAGAAGTGAAGAAACCAAACAAACAGTATCTCAGGAATCTGATCAGAGGCAATATGAGAAGTATAAGTCATGCTGATAGTCTGTTCTTGATAGGATGTGATGAGGACTGCACTTTACTTCTGTGGTCTTGTTCCTCCAAACCCATAATAATCCCAGTATAATTTTTATTGTAGACCGTTGAAAAGCTGGAGAGTCTCCCCTATTGACTAAGATAGTGGTCGGTAGAGGTAGGTTCTTACACTGAGCAAGCTGAAAGCTAGAAAGAAAAATGAATAGGGCCCCAAGCATGCTGAAATCTAACAAAATAGTTGGATAGGGGGAAAAAAGCGTTCTCCTCACTATCCCTGGAAGAACTGGAGGCTGGGCTAAAAGAGGATATGATCCTTGTGATCGGAGTCCACCATTCTCCCAGGTCATGCAGCACCTGCAGAAAACCTTCTTTTTGTGCCAGCATCTGCCTCCTCAGTTTGGCTTTTGTGGCAACAGGAGCCAAACTTCTGTTTTTCTTGGTTACGTAATTATGAGTAAAACATCAGACAAATCTCAATTAAGGGCCATTCCACAAAATATCATCATTAACCAAAATGGTCGAGGTCGCCAAAACAAAGACTAAAAAACCATCACACCAAAAGGAGTCTTAAAAGACAGAACCATCAAGTTAACTATATACCCACTATACAACTCTAAGTTTTAATATGTCCTCCACACATATAGCATGATATTTTTTTAAAATAAAGTATAAAACTTTGTGATTTCTCATGGTATAATTTACTACATTTTATAGCTTACTTTTTTCTCTTCATTATTTGAAAATAGCAAGGTAAACCTTTTTTGATCTTTTTAAATTAATATAGGGTAAATTTTTGGTGAAAGAATGTGACAATTCAAATTGATTATTTGAACTACATTCACACATTTTAATACCATGAGAGCACATCAATTTTCCTACTACCTGGAAAATTTTCCTTAAAATCTGTTAATTGTGGCTCTTGTGCAAATTTTCCATTGAATTTTATTTCATAACAAAATATCAATAACATGTAATTTTTTATTCCTTGGAAAATGTGAAACATTAATATAAACCCTTTTAAAATGTTATTGTGGAGTTTTATCAAGTAATCCAATTATTCTAAGTGTGACTTAAGTTTTCTATTTTATTTCTAATTTTTTCAAGCAAAATTAATGAAGAAAAGTGTTGTTCTGAATAATTAATAAGAGAGACATAAGCCTGAAAATGCACCCAGAGACGCACAGACTCTTTCTTTCTATTTCTCTCTCTCACACACACACAGGAAATATTTATACTTACCTTTTCTTTGTTATCATCTTACCTTTTGAAGCTATCTTCCATATTACCTGACACAAATGGTAAATATAAGTAAGTTGTTTTATTATACAGTATGTCTTTGTTTTGTTGTCTATACCCAGTCTTTCAAGATTTCATTTTTAATAGGCAATTCATCAATTGTGCCTTCTTATATTTCTCAAATCTGATTTTACCAGAACTCATTTCCCACTTGAGAAATGAGAAATTCTTAAATGGAAGTATCACAGTTGGTAGTGTATTAAGCTGGACTTGAGACATTTGTTACTTTGCCCTTTTGTCATAAAAGCTAAGAAGACCATATTTATGCCACACTACTGAAGGGTATGAGTCTGTATAACAAAGGTACATGGTTGGGATTGATTCATCATATACCAAAGCTGCAAGATGAAAATATCTTATCAATATAAAGAAACTTAGTACAATAGAGCTATTATTTCTGAGTAACCGGAAACAAGGCATGTTCTACATGGTTCTGTAGGTACTTTTGTAGCATGAAGCTGAGTAAAGAAACAATAAAAAATAAGATACAGGAACATATATACACATATGTGTATATGTGTTTAAATATGCTCTATTTCCACTTTAGAAAACAAATCTCCCTGTAAGAATGTATTGCTTTGAATATCTCAACCTTTTGACTATCAGTTTTTGTGGGATAACACTGTGTTTGAGACCTCATATGCTATGTCCTTTACTCACCATCAGTGTAACCAGAGGCAATTTTCTCCAAGTATTCATTGTCTCATCTTTAAAATTGAGATGATAGATTAAACTTCTGGCCAAGATGGAGGTGCAGGTAGACACACTGTGCCTCCTTGCACAACCAAAATAAGGATAACAACAATTTAGAAACAAAATAACAACCAGACTGACAGAAAATTGAACTGTATGGAAGTCTGACAATCAAGGAGTTAAAACAGAAACATTCATCCAGACTAGTAGGAGGGGCGGAGTCAGGCAGCTGGGCAGAGAGGGGTCATGGCAAAAAAAAGCAGTGGCACAGGGGTGTACAAGGCAGCAGCTGACAAAACCTGGGTGCACAAGATGGCAGTGGGTGGACCCTGGGTGAGGGGTGGTAACAGGCAGACCCAGCAAGGTGACAATTGTGAAGCAGAGCATAGCAAGCGAGGCTGCTGGCTGACTGGGCAGTCCCACATTCATGCACAGATAAACCAAGTGAGGCTGGGGAGTGACACAGATTGTGCAGCCCAGGGTCCCAGCACTGGGAAATAAGGCCTCGAAACACTGATTAAAACCACCTTTAGGGTTTGAGGTGCCAGGAGAGACTCTCAGCAGCACAGAAGAGTTTGTTGGAGAGACCCACAGGGTCCTAGAACATGCACAAGCCCACCCACCTGGGAACCAGCACCAGAAGGGCCAAATTTGCTTGTGGGAAGTGGCAGAAGGTACTGAAATCTGACTGAAAGTGGAACAAGCCCCACTGTTCTCTCTCTTACCCTGTCCCCACATACAGCATCACAACCCAGTGACATGTGTTACCCCACCCTGGTGAACACCTAAGGCTCCAACCCTCATACATAACAGACATAACAAGACAAAAAAAAAAGGCCAAACAGAAGAACAGATCAAAGCCCCATAGCAAATACAACCAAGAGATAGCCAGCCTATCAGACACACAATTCAAAGCACTGGTGATCAAGATGCTCACAGAATTGGTTGAATTTGGTCACAAATTAGATGAACAAATGAAGGCTATGCTATGTGAAATGAAGGAAAATGCACAGGGAACCAATAGTGATGGGAAGAAAACTGGGACTCAAATCAATGGTGTGGACCAGAAGGAAGAAACAACCAAACAGAAAAGAAAGAAGAAACAAGAATTCAAAAAAATGTGGAGAGGTTTAGGAACCTCCAGGACATCTTTAAACATTCCAACATCCAAATTATACGGGTACCAGAAGGGGAAAAGGAAGAGCAGCAAGTGGAAAACTTATTTGAAAAAATAATAAAGGAGAACTTACCCAATCTGGCAAAGGAAATAGACTTCCAGAAAGTCTAGGAAGCTCAGAGAGTCCCAAAGAAGTTGGACCCAAGGAGGGACACACCAAGGCACATCATAATTTCATTAGCCAAGGTAAAATGAAGTAGAGAATCCTAGAAGCAGCAAGAGATAAGGAGACAGTTACCTACAAAGGAGTTCCCATCAGACTGTCAGCTGATTTCTCAAAAGAAATCTTGCAGGCAAGAAGGGGCTGGAAAGAAGTATTCTAAATCATGAAAGGCAAGGACCTACATCCAAGACTTCTCTAACCAGCAAAGCTTTCATTTAGAATGGAAAGGCAGATCAAGTGCTTCTCAGATAAGGTCAAGTTAAAGGAGTCCATCATCACCAAGCCCTTATTTTATGAAATATTAAAGGGACTTATCTAAGAAAAAGAAGATAAAAAACATGTACAGTAAAATGACAGCAAACTCACAATTACTAACAACTACACCTAAAACAAACAAACAAACAAAACTAAGCAAACAATTAGAGCAGGAACAGAACCACAGAAAGGGAGATCACATGGAGGGTTAGCAACAGGGAAGTGGGAGGAGGCGAGAGGGGGAAAAGGTGCAGAGAATAAGTAGCATAGATGGTAGGCAGAAAATAGACAGGAGAAGGGAAAGAATAGTATGGGAAATGTAGAAGCTAAAGAACTTATGACACATGGACATGAACTAAAGTGGGAAATATGGGTGGGAGAAGGTGTGCAGGGTGGAGAGGAATGAAGGGAAAATGGGACAAGTATAATAGCATAATCAATAAAGTATATTTAAAAATTTGAGATAATAAAAATAACTTATTTATAGTTATAGTGAATTGGCTCTTTAAATAAATAAATACAAAACACATAAAACAACGTCTGCATGGCATAATATATTTACAATAAATAATTACTTATTTTTACTGTCTTGCAGATTTCCTCCTATTGTTACATCACAATCAATAAAGAGTCATTTCTGGTAGTAAGTTCCTACATTTGTAATGATAGGTACTAGCTTTGGTAGTACTGAATTCTGGAATACTGATCCTAAAGTGTTGTTATACTGTGGAAAAAACATATTGACTCCAGATGGAGTCCCTAAAGGTTGTACCTACTTTAGAAAGCAAACAAGTACAACAATTAGCTCCTGTTGGAACACCTGATTGTAATAGCAGGTAAATGGACCTATTAGCACATTATGTGTAGCTAGAACAAGTTATAGGTATGTAATTGCCTAACACAGTTTTTGTGATTGTTATTTAGAAATTGGAATACTGTCAGGATGCACAAATCAATTATTCGAGGTCAGGAGTACTGGTTTATTGTTCAGAATTATTTCACATCAAACCTTGTCTTGTCTGTATGCCAAAAGAGCTATCAGCCTGAAATTCTCTCTATTTAATAATGGTTTTATAAAATAATTTTTGATATGTAAAATAAATTGACAATTGCATTTATTTTTTTGTTTCTATGACCTGAAAATCAGGTACTTGGAAAGATAGATCATTTTTCAATGGTTTGTTCTGCTGTTCTTTTTATCACTGGCTTAGAGCAGGTGTCCCGAAGCCATGGGCCACAGACTGTTATTGGTCTGTGGCCCATCAGGAACCAGGCCACACAGCAGAAGGTGAGCAGTGGGCCAGAGTGCAGCTTCATCTGTATTTATAGCTGCTCCCTTTTACTTGCATTACCGGCCTAAGCTCTTCCTCCCGTCAGACCAGCAGCGGCATGAGATTCTCATAGCAGCATGAACCCTACAGTGAACAGCGCATGCAAGGGATATAGGTCACACACTCCTTATGAGAGTCTAATGCCTGGTGGTCTGAGGTGGAGCTGAGGTGGTGATGCTAGCACTGGTGTGCAGAGATATTTTTACTGCACTGAGACCATAATAAATCAATTGCTTGCAGACACATATCAAAACCCTATCAGTGAGTGGCAAGTGGCAATTAATCTGCATCTGGTGGCAGGCCATAAAGCCACCCCCACATCCCACTCTGGTCCATGGGATAATTGTCTTCCATGAAACTGGTCCCTGGTGCCAAAAATGTTGGGGACTGCTGGTTTAGAAGAAAAGCTATTTTCTAAGGGTTTTTTCCCCACCACATTGGTACTACATACAAAAAGAATAAATCTATTTAATACAATTTCTTTACTTCAAATCTTAGTTAGAGGAAAGAGATTTTGTACCTTTTTCTTCTGTCTGTGATGAATAGATTACTATGTGTTTTTCCACAAAGAAGCCGTGTGTGTGCATGTTATTTAATAGTCCAAAATTTGTTTCAATACTGGAAAGATGGCAGAGAACAATAGTAAATGTCTGTCTTCATGGTTTGTCTAGTCTGTGGGCAGATGCAGGCACTAAACTACTAAATGCATAAAAAAATCTAATATTTTTCCAAGCAATAAATACATAAAGAAAACCAATAATAATATGAAGATGTGATAGAGAATAATTTGGGGGTTCTAGTAGTTAGAAAAATTCTTTTTTTATAGTGCCAATTTTACATAATTTCATTTAAAATAAGGCATTTTCTACTTTACAATAGAGTGCTTATAAACTACATTATTTCCTTTACCTATGCACATAGTCCATATTCATGTACCAAGAATGCTCAGTTTTATTATACAGCAGCTCAACTTTTAAAACTGCTCTGAAACTTGCTACAAATTAGTTATGTCAGTAAAGCCCTTTCTGTGAAAGTGACTCTTGAACTAAAACATCTAATATAAAAGAGCAAGCTACACAAAGTGTTGACAGCAGTACACTCAAAACATCCTGAGGTGAACATGGTTAGTGTGTTTGAGAAACAGAAATAAGCCCAGTGAGACAGCTGGAAAGTAAGTGAGGAGAGATGTAGGAGGTAAGGTTGGAGGAATAAGAGAGTAATAGAGCCTCGTTGAGTATGATACACAACTTCACTTACCACCAGTGTGTGAATTTTAGTGCTAGAAGGCAACCGGATATTAGAACGCAATGTTTGCCTCTAGAGGAACTGTTGTAGGGAGAGACTGAAGAAATGTATGAGGATGTCTATACTTGGCTTTGAGAAAAATAGAATTAATATAGAAGTCTTCATTTTTAATAACATTTTCTTACCCCATTTAATATTAAGGTAATGAGTCTGAAATACTTTGTGGATGCTTTCAGAGTTTGATGTACAAGTAAAGGTTTCATTTTCATATAATATCTAAAATAAAAAATATTATATTTTAATTTATTAATATCATTTTTCTATGAGATGAAATAGCTTATTTAAAAAAATTAAGATCATCATGAAGAAAGTGAGGGCCAAGATATTTTGGTGCTACTTATCTTGTAAGGTATAAATAAATAAAATATAAAAAACAACTAAAAATGGATTCAACTGTCATGTTTAAAACTGGCTTCAGTCAAAATATATAAATTTTCCTCATATTACTCTCCTTTTATGTGCCATTGATTTTGTTTTTCTTAACATCCATAAGCATGATTTAAATTATAAGAATCTATTCATATACTAAATTCATCACATAGAACATTGAGTCAGACAGAAGCAGCAATGATTTTCTACCTTAGTACTCTGTTTCATAAAAAATATTCTGGAAACATTTTTTTCAGTATAGAACTGGCCTTCACTTAGAAATCTACAAGTGTCATTTTGACAGCTGTGCCCTATGCTGCAGTATTTCAATGAGAGATCATATAAATAAAGTATCTTGATTATCCTTCAAAGATAAAAAACTCAAAAGCTTTAACCATTAATGGGAATATTTTAAGGACTAAGTTTAAAAAAAGCTAGATATTGTGAATGATTTTAAGTTTCTTAATCTATGGTTTTTATAGGATTTATAAAATAATTATTATCTATTTATGTACCTATCTCTAAATATTGACAAAAACAGTAATTCAGTGCCATACCTTTACTAACACTGGGACTCTCACTCCTCACAGCTGCCCAGACCTGCTGAAGTCAACTTCCTCTGAGTTCCTTTACCTTCAAGAGGAATCAACGGTCTAATTACAATCAGAGTCTAGGGCATCTACCATTTCCTATTTCAAAAATAGGAAGAATTATTGTTAGGTTTCCATGCCATAAATTAAATGATACATTATTTTCATTGCAAGGTCCCTCCTTATGTATATATTTCCTTTAGTAGCCCTCTAGGAATCTGAGATGACTGGTATGTTGAATTCAGTGATTCTCAGACCTCTGACCCTAATTCTATTACAATAGCATGAAAAGTAACCTGGAACCAATTTGGATATGTTACACCTTCAGGAGTATAGTTATTAAAAGGAAAGACTGTTTATCTGTCTTTAAGAAGCTCACAGATGCTTATATAAACATTAAGCAATATAAATATTGCTCTATAGACAACAAAATACAGGGACACATATCTTATTCTGCTTAGGTATACAGAAAAAGGAGGACAATTTCAACTAGATACAATATTTAAGTTTGACCATGAAGGGTGAATAAATTTTTTCCATATGTAGATAAGAAAGGGCATAATAGAATAAAAAGAGCAAGTTTGAGCAAATATTTGCACATGTAGATTAAAATGATTGGAGGAAGATATGATAAGGGTTGGGAGGATATGCAAAGATAGAATGAAGGAATGCCTTTAATAGGTAATAATCAAGTTTTAGAATCACATTAATTGTCCTAGAATTGAGTGAAAAGAGTGAGGCAAAGAAAAAGGATGTATTTTTATGTTGCAGAGATCATGTTGGATCCTAAATGAGAAAGAAAAGAAGAGAAAAGTGTTTGAAGGTGGTTTATAAGACATTTTCAGAGGTTTGTTTGAAGAATCAATGCAAAGGTAAATGAAGAACCATAGGAAACAATTGGCAATGATTGTCATGGAGGATCATACGTTTTCAAATATAAATTTGGAATTTCTCATGATATAGAAGATATATAATAAGTTTAGAAAAAGTGTATTCTGAAAACACACTTTAACAATGTATCAGGTAAGTTGTGGTTTAAAATATTTTCCTTATTTCTGCAAAAAATAGCGTGGTTTCATTTAATTGACCGTGGATGAGGAGAATGGAAAAAGGTTTAGACGAAGTCCTCAGAGAATTCCTGGGTACTCATTTCCTGTTGTTAAATGACCAGTGTAAGCCAGATACACAGAACAGAAAGTAAGCTTCAGTGGAAATCATCACATGGTAAGAAGAAATGGGAGCAGTGGGTCAGCCTTGGGATGGACAGGGCAATCACAGTATTTCTGAGTCCACGAGGTGAGAAACAACAGAATCTCTCCATGGAAAAGATTTGTCTAGGAGCCCAGATCAGTGTGAAAATCGAGTAGTTGGTGCTGCAGAAACATTTCTTTGGTCATAGCTTCTGTGCATGGGGAAAGTTCAGTAATTTTTTCTTCTCCCTAAAGTCCATTTTACATCTGTGTCAGTAGAGCAGTTCATTTTAACCAAAACATAAATATACTTGTGTTGTTTCAAAATCTCAGGAGAGAGTACCTTAATATAGTGTCAGAGCAATAAGTTGCCCATTAGTAAATGTCTAATGCAAAAGAGGCCAGGATCGTCAAAGGGAAACCAAATTCCACTAGGCAAAGCAGGTAGAAGTTTAATCATTGCTCTATATAATATTATGGTGGGTGGGGGAGTGTTTATTCCCTAAGCTTTAAAGTTGGTTTCCTCCCATATCATATAATGATAAGTACCAGGATCAGAAATGTTCCTTTATCATGAAATTAATACACTACCTGGAAGTTTTCCTAAAGCACCATGCATTAAATAAAAGGGACATATATTTGCTATAATTAACTAAGAATATTCATAATAAAAAGTAACAGAAAATCATAAATAGAGACAGATAGACTTCTTGAAAACATGAAATACATTTGATAATTATCCAACATTTTTTTAAATTGAATAAATAGCCAGGGGATATATTGATAATGTTTACAAAGCCAAATACAAAAACATAGTATTCACAAAATTTCTATCTATTGAAATCCTGAGGGTATTTTTGGACCATCTGATCGGTTGGTTTCCCTCCAGCACCAACTGATTTTTTTTTTCTTTCTGACTGGCTGTCAAAATATTGTAACATAAAGCATTCTGAGATAGGTAGTCAAGTGCATTGCTAACTTGAGACAGAAAATGATGATGTCAAAGAAAATGCCCAGAAGACATATTTATAATTTTATAAGAATTAGTAGGATAAAAATGTCTTATGGGAATTAGATGTATACAGGAAAGATTAAAATACATTTATTCATCCATTATTATTAATGAATTTTACTCCCTGGACATTGAAATAAAATTCTTTTCTAGTCCCCTTGTAGACCAAATAAGTTAGGAATAATTTTAATAAAAATACTGAGTATAGCCCTGACTGGTGTAGCTCAGTGGATTGAGCATGGGCCTGTGAATCAAATGGTCACCAGTTCGATTCCCAGTCAGGGCACATGCCTGGACTGCAGGCCAGGTCCCCAATGGCGAGTATGTGAGAGGCAACTACACATTGATGTTTCTCTCTCTCTCTCCTTTCCTTCTCTTCTCTCTAAAAATAAAAATAAATAAATAAATAAAATATTTTTTAAAGAAAAAAGCCACATTAAAAAAACTGAGTATAATATCTAGAGGGAAAAAAGCTAAGTATCCTCGGGACCTATAGCTATTGAGTGAGGTATTGTTACACTATCTCAGGCCATCTGTGACAAAATACACCCAGGGTTTTTGTTAAAATGTATGTCCCTGGTGTCCAACCTCTTTTATTCAATTAGAATATCTATAAAAATAGAATGTGCATTTTTAAACAAACCGGTAATGTTATTCTTATTCACACTAAAGCTTAAAAACCTCTCATACAGATTGTTATTGTTGGTTTGCTTTCCCACTGTCTTTTTATAATCAATATGGATTGAAATACATCTTGGAAAACCACAGTCTCTGTAAAATGAGTCTATACTAAGCATACACAATGCCCAATTATGAAGCAAAGGTCACCGTTAAAACAAACAAGAGGTGGCTCCAAAAACAGTCTAAATGGAGCTCTGGTTGAGCTACCTGTATGACCTATGAAAAAGGGCAAGGACAATGAGCACTGATCTGATTGTAGTTTAGAGTTTGGACTGGAGTGTTGAAGACAGGAAATAGAGAAGAGAAAGAAATATAGAAGGGTTGGTCAGAGTGTGCTATAAAACTTCTCAAGGAAAATAAAATATTTCATCATAGTAGTTCAAGGTTATGGGCAGAAATGTAGGAAAAAATCTGCAAATAAGAAAATTAATATAAAATACAGAATGTAAAAAAGAATTGCTGAGAAAGCTTCTATAGTATAAGTGAATGAAAGGGCAATGGAACTCATACACATCAAATTGTCATTAACTTGGGAAGCAAGTAGAGAGACCTAAAAAACAATTCATTCTAATATTGGGTGTGCAAGTTATATCATTAAAAGAAATATCATAGCATATAAGGCTATTTAAAATATGGCTTAAATTTGGGAAACACAGTAAACACTATGATGATATTTTGCATCAGCATAACAAATATGCATTATAGAAAAGTCTCCTTTTAATACTGGTGATGACTGTTCTGAGGGCTTGCTACCCAGAAGGGTGAGTTATAACGATATGATGGTTGCAATACATTACTTTGGTAAGGAAATGCCCTGACATTTAGGGGGCAAGCAGTTAATTCTCTATAAGCAAGAGAGCCATAATTTAGACAGCAGTGAGTGGGGAAAATGACAGAATTCTCAGAAGTAAATTCTGGAACTCAAATGCATTTCTGCCTAGCTCCTGTTTGGATCCATCAATAAATATTTTAAAATATTATTACTCTTTTACACTATAATCCAGATTATGAAATACTATATGAGCTACCAACCACACAAAGTTCAGTTCTAGACTCTGCAGAAGAAACAGAGCTTCAAAAACATAGGCACTGATCATTTATTGATTTGCAATTTGCATGTGTTCAATCATTATGCGGTTTGTGTTGTGTGTACCTAATTACCAATGTGATATAACATAACATAATAAATATAATATAAATAATATAATATAATAAATATAATATTGGGTTGTCCAAAAAAATATTTTTTTCTATAAGGTGGCTCTAAGAATGCTTAGTTGTCTTTAACTTCATTTGCGACAATTTTGTCAGATTGCATTGACAACTGTCCTATCAGTACTCATTAAAAAGAATCAAAATTGGTGAATTTTTTGCAGCCATTTTAATATTGAAGATGGGAGAAAATATGTAACATTTTGGCATATAATGCCTTACTATTTCAATAAAGGTAAAGATGCAGTTGAGACACAAAAGAAATATGTGTGCAGTGCATGGCGCTGTGACTGATTGAATGTGTCAAAAGTGGTTTGAAAAGTTTTGTGCTCGGGATTTATCACTGGGATTTCTCACTGGACAATGCTTCATGGTCAGGTAGATCAGATGAAGTTGATAGGGATCAAATTGAGACATTAACTGAGAACGATCAACCTGATAACAAGCAGGAGATAGTAGACATACTCAAACTATCCACATCAATAAAGTTATTGTTGAAAATGAAAAATATGTCTTTCACTTTATGTAAAAAATCATATTGACTTTTTGGTCAATATAATATAATATAATAAATATAATATAATACTGATATATGATATATATATACACATATTCATCATACACCTAAGAACAGTGACCAGACTGATTAAAAAAAATTGACATCACATATATGAAATTAGAAGGTGATTTTATTTAATGAAATAATAAATAAATGAAAAAATAATAAAAATAAATTGTCAAAGCTGATGTCTGTTTTGCCTTACTGTTCATGAAGGTATTTGAACTTCATGGTTGTATAACAGCATGACAGAAAATTATTTTACATCATAAAAAGTTTTGCAGTTGTTGCATTATAGGCATATTATATGCATCATCAAACAACCAATCTATTTAATCTGTAAGTATTAAAGATTATGTAGAAGAGGAAAAATTTACTTGTTGGACCTCAGTTTAAAGTCATCACACTCTACTTAAAAAGTCATTATAAAATCATAATGAAGGTTTTATTTAAATTAGTCTTCTAATTCTCCCTAACACAAGTATCCTGGTCTTCATAAAAACAGGAAATAATCCTGATTTATAGCTTTTCTTATAATCAAGTTAAACTACAAAATAATAGGCATGCTCAGATACAATCAATAGAAATTTTCTGCTAGGGCCATATGATGTTTGCCATTATGTTTTGTTTACTTCAGTCTGTTTTGAGAAATTCAGAAGTATCTTAAAATCTTTCTCTAAAGTGGGAGACCAAAGAAAATATCTACATTTTTAAAATAAATAATATTCCAGACTTGGGAGAAAAATAAAGCAGGCTACCTATTCCTGTGTGTTATGTGGCATTGGATTAGCTCTACCCTATTCCCACTTACCTAAAATTTTTGGATTTTATTTTTAAAATATATTTTATTGATTATGCTATTACACATGTCCAAATATTTCTCCCTTTGACACTTCTGCCTGGTAACCTCCCTTTCACTCCACAATCCCCCCTTAGTTCATGTCCATGGGTCATGCATATAAATTCTTTGGCTTCTCCATTTACTGTACTATTCTTAACCTCCCCCTGTCTATTTTGTACCTACCAATTATACTTCTTAACTACTAAACATTTTCCTTCATTCTCCCTTTGCCCCTCCCACCTGGTAACCTTTCAAATGATGTCCAAATCTATGATTCTGTACCTATTCTTGTTGTTTGCTTAGTTTTTTTTTAATTAAGTTGTTGATGGTTGTGAATTTGTTGTCATTTTAATGTTCATAGTTTTTATATTCTTCTTTTTTAAAATAAGTCCCTTTAATTTTCATGTAATTATGACTTGGTGATGATGAACTCATTTAGCTTTACTTTGGGAAGCACTTGACCCTTCAATTCTAAATGATAGCTTTGCTGGATAGAATAATCTAAATTGTAGGTCTTTGCTTTTCATCACTTTGAATACTTCTTGCCAGTCTCTTCTTGCCTGTAGTTTTAAAAAAATTATTTTATTGTTGTTCAAGTACAGTTGTCTGCATTTACCCCCTTACTCCCCCACAACCTAACCATCTCCACCTCCATCCCCTGATCCTACCCCTCCTTGGTTTTGTCCATGTGTCCTTTATAGTTTTTCTTGAAAACCCTCCTACCTCCCCTCTGGTTACTGTCAGATTGTTTTTAATTTCAATGTTTCTGGTTATATTTTACTTGATTGTTTTGTTGATTAGGTTCCACTTAATATGAAAGTTAAAATCACAATGATATACCACTTCATACTGGTGAGAATGGCCATCATAAACAAATCAACAAATAAGTGTTGGAAAGGGTGTATAGAAAAGGGAAATCTAGTGCAAAGTTTCTTTTGGAAAATCATCTGATAGTCTTATGGGAACTCCTTTGTAGGTAACTCTCTGGTTTGCTCTTGGTGCTTTTAAGATTCTCTCTTTATCTTTAACCTTTGGAATTTTAATTATGTTGTATCTTGGTGTGGTCCTCTTTGGGTCCAACTTGGTTGGGACTCTATGCTTCCTAGACTCGTATGTCTATTTCCTTCATCAGATTAAGGAAGTTTTCTTTCATTATTTTTTCAAATAAGTTTTCAATTTCTTACTTTTTCTCTTTTCTTTCTGGCATTCCTATGATTCCAATGTTGGTATGTTTAGAGATATCCCAGAAGCTTCTTACACTGTGTTCATTTTTTTTAAATTATTTTTTTCTTCTTGCTGTTCTGGTCGAATGCTTATTTCTTCCTTTTGTTCCAAATTCTTAATTTGAATCCCAGCTTCTTCCCCTTTACTGTTGTTTCCCTGTAGATTTTTCTTTATTTCACTTAGCATAAACTTCATTTCTTCCTTTATGTTGTTGCCATACTCAGTGACTTCTTGGAGCATCATGATCACCAGTGTTTTGAACTCTACCTGATAGGTTGGTTGTCTACATTTTGTTTAGTTCTTTTTCTGGGGTTTTGTTCTGTTCTTTCATTTGGGCCATATTTCATTGTCTCCCCAATTTGACAACCTCCCTGGGTTGTTTCTGTGTATTAGGTTGAGCTGCTTTGACTCATGTCTTAGTAGCATTGTCTATAGTAGAAAAGGCACCAGTAAGTTGTATGGGGTGGAGACTTAGGTAATCACCAGGGTAGAGAAACCTGCTTCATTGCTTTGTGGCTCTGTGTGTGGAGAGGGCTTGTAGAAAGGACAGTGTGGCTGCCTAGCTTCTTGAGGCTTGCTTGGGACGCATCCCCTTCCCAGTCACTTCACCTGCTCCCTGTGGGCCATTGGAACACTTCCAGCCATTGCTCTGGTGCTGAATCCCAAGGTGGTTGGATTTGTGTATATGCTAAGAGCACATGGGTCCTTTAAGTAGAGTCTCCTAAAAATCTGTCAGTTTCTTCTGCTGTTCTGTCCCCCACTAGTTTTTACAGCTGGAAGTTATAGAGATGTATTTCCTGGAGCTAGAACCCTGGGCTGTGTAGTCTGGTCTTAGGGTTGGGATCACTCACTTCCAATGTATACCTTCTGATTTTTATCTACCACACATGAATATGAAACTACCAATTCCACCTCTACCACCACCTCCATGCCATACCATGTCTCCTCACTTCTCTGAACGTCTGCACACACTTATGTGGTTTATAGCTTGCCCTCATGGCTTTTTTTTTAGTACAAAGAATTAGGTATATTCCCATATGGTAGTATGCAAGATTTGAACTATTTTTTTTTTACTCCACTCTCCTATCTACAATTATTTTCCTAAAATGCAAATATGACTAAATCATTCCCCTCATAAAAGTCATCAGCAATGCTTCATTGGTTTAGGATAAAATCCATAGTATTCAATAAGGCAGAGAGGGCCTTTTATAATCTGATCCCTGATCAAATCTGCTCAGCTTATTTATTGCAACATATAAAATATGCATATACATACATATGGACACTCATATTTTAGTCCACAGTTTATATTATCACACTTACTACTTGTTATACATCTTTCTCTGTATAGTCCATGTAACAAATTTTTCAAACTTAAGAAATTATCTTAAAATCAATTTTTTTGCTAATTTTCCTATTGTTTACAGTGTAACTACCCTATTTGTTTAAATTATTCCTTATTCATAGCTCTATCCATGTACTATCATGGTATTTTGTGATTAATTTACTTTTCTCCCACCCCATAAAAAATAGGAATGGTGTGTTGAATGTCTTTTTATTATCCCAGCTTAGAAACTGCAGAGATGCTCTAACATATGTGAAAAATGTAAATCTATATTTATTGAGCACCTCATTTTCTCCTCAAAATAATATGTCTGGTTATTATCCTTGTAATTTTACAGATGAAGGAAATATTTAATTAATGTTATATAAGTAATAGGAGTTACTGAGAATTGGACCCAGTTTTTGACAATTCCAAAGTTCTCTTTATGTTTTATCACATTGCTAAATTATGCAACTGAATGAAATTTAGGAACTTATTTTACTCATGATGCTATAGCTTCACTGGAAAATAGGCTTTTGAGGGCAATATTAAGGCAATAACTCTTCCATATTTCTAAACAATATGCCATTTGCAGAATCATGATACATCTTAGGTAAGGTGAAACCATAGTCATGGTTGGAGGCAGTAAATCAGGGTTGATTCCATTATCTATCGTTTATTTATGATGAATGAGCTCTTTTTCCTTGGGTGTTTGAGCAAAGTTGTTTTACTCACCCACTGATGATTTATTTTGGGCGATCTACTTGTTTAATGAAGATTTATTACAGAGGATCCACTATCCACCTTGATTAAATATGTGCAGTTGGCTTGTCCAGAGGTGAGCAAGGAAAATAAGTGCATATGTACATCTTATCCCAACCTGAAATCACTGAAACTAAGTAAAAATCAAGTAAGGCCATATTGTGCAAAACTATAGGTAGCCCCTTTGCAATAGTGTATGTATGTGTTCATTATTTTAAGACCATGTCTTAAATATTATAAAATTATTTAAATATTTTAATATTAGTGAACAATGATATTTTAAATTGAAATAGTGATGTTCTAATATACATTAATTAAGAAATTTATAAATTGATTCAGTAAATTGATTTCTAATTATTTGAATTAGCTTTGTTTAGTATGTGAACTGATGAATGGTTAAAATGAACATGTATTTAATATTGTAAAAATGTTTTATTTTCATTGAGTCTACTTTCTAAATAAATGGATTCATTCATGTTTTTGTCAACCATTTAAAAAATCACTATATATTTTCTTTTTTCCCCAAATCACACCTGCATAGTAGTTCCCCTTATTCATGTTTTTTTTTTCCTCAGTTTCACTTACCCACAGTCAACTATGGTCCAAACATATTAAATGAAAAATTCCAGAAATAAACAATTCATAAGTTTTAAATCGCACAATGTTCTGAGTAGTGGGATCAAATTTTGAGTTGTCCAAGATTGTAAAGCCTGGGATGTGAATCCTTCCTTTGTCCAGAGTCTCCACCCTGCATAAGCTCCCTGCCCATTCATTGCTGAGTAGCTGTCTCAGTTATCATATTGTGGTGCTTGTATTCAACTAACTCTTTTTTCACATAGCAATGCCACGTTTAATTTTATTACAGTTTATGGTTATAACTAATTATTCTACTTTGTATTATTTGTTGTTAATCTTTTCCATGTCTAATTTACAACATTTTGTAAAGTATATGATTGTCTAACCACTATGTTGTATGTCTGAAACTAATACAAAATAATATTGAATGTAACCTGAAATTGGAAAAAAAATTAAAAAAATGAAAAAAAATCAAATTGTAAGTGTGTGGGTATAAGAAAGTATATTATATGTAGGGTTTGGTAATAGCCACATTTCAGGCATCTATCCATAGATAAAACAGGGACTACTATATTGACATTTTTTGATCCAGTCAGCAAGTTTTTATTAGATTTTCATTTGTGTTCTAGGCTTTGGGCTGTATGCCAGAGATACAAGATCAAGGAGAATTAGTTTCTGTCCTTAAGGGATTTAGGATTAGCAGAAAGATACAGACATGTATCAGTGAAGGGCAAAAAAAAAGTATTTCCTGTGAAATTACAGAAGTAACAGAGGGCACAGGGTGGCCACCAGAGAAGGTGGCCCACACTCCTCCAGGGCAGTTATACCAGTGGACTTCACAAAGGAGATCACACAGGCACTGAGCTGAGAGATGAGTGGTGCTCCACAGGTTGTGGGGAAGGGATAGTGGATCACAGAAAAAGGAGCAGCTTGTAAAAAGTCCTCTGTAGAGCCCAGCAGGTCTTGCTTTGTTACCTGCAGGCAGCTCAGAATGGGGAAGATAGTTGAGGCAGAACAAAGCCCAGAAGCCAAATCCCATTCACCTAAACCACTCATGGCCATTGCCACCACACTTCCAGCTAAGACAGCTTTAGCAAGACTGTTTTGTCTTTCTAATCCACAGGAAGGTCCAACTTACCCACAAAGAGAAGACACACATGTGTGTGCATACATTGTCCCTGAAAGTAAGAGTCTTACATGGTCAGTTGGGGAACTGTCCCAGGAAATATAGCTTTCTTGAATTCAGTCATATAACAATAGAGGTTCAAGCAGTAAAGATTTGGTTACATATATTTACATTTATTTCTCTCTGATATACATATCTTCCACTTCTCCATGTAGAATTTTATCCAGTTTTTAAAGTCATCGTTTTCCCTCCCAAATTGTTAGGCTCACTTAGAATCAATCTCTGTTCCTTTTAAAGATAACCTTATTCTGCATATTTCCATTGTATAGTCATCTCCCTAAAGCTGAGGCAAATCCATTGATAACTACTATAATCGTTGATTATTACCCACTAACAATGGTCAACAATCAGACATAGAAGCTTGTCAAAGAAGATTTCATATGTACAGGATCTAAAACTACTAAGAAATATATGTATATATATTTGTGATTAATATACATATTTATAGTATCTAGTGGTTGCCTTCACCTATTTGATCTTTTTGTCTATCATGGGAGGATGTTAACTAGGGTTAGTACACATCCTCTTCAGAACACTGCTGTTCTCTGCAGTTCATCATGGTTGCTGAGGTGACTGCAATTTGATTCATTGTTATCATTCTTTTCCAGGTTCCACTTGTACTAATCTACCTTCACTTCCTATATCTATACACATATCTCTATTTATGTCTTAACTATATATTTACCTGTATCTACATTTATATCTATTTATTCATCCTTAAATTTTTCTTGTAAATTGTA
The DNA here is from genome assembly GCF_004126475.2 of Phyllostomus discolor. Classification (NCBI taxonomy): domain Eukaryota; kingdom Metazoa; phylum Chordata; class Mammalia; order Chiroptera; family Phyllostomidae; genus Phyllostomus; species Phyllostomus discolor. Next base: position 77,256,473 of record NC_040904.2, on the reverse strand, counting down.
GTATATAAGCCTTTCTTTAGGTTTTAGCAGAATTTCAGATTTTCTGAATTTCTCAATATTGTTGGTAACTGCAACAAAAAATTGCAGGATCCTTAAAATATTAGTATTTGCTCAATTCATCCCAGTTTTTCTAAATTTTTAAATATTATATTTCTCCTTATTTATATATTCTAAATTTTCTATCATGGTTCATCAAACGTCAATGTTGTCTCCTCATCTTATACAAAAAAAAGTCAAAAGAGAAAGGAAATATATTAACCTCTGCTTTTACAATTTTTATAGGTGTATTTCTTTTAATTAATAAGTAAAATTTTTATTTTTTTGTTAAAAAAGTAAAAGAAAGCATTTCTATTTGCCCTTGTTAGTTGCAATTCTTTTGTGATTATGCATTACTTCTCTGAATCTATGCTTTCAATAAGTATATATCCCAAAAGCATTTTGTTCTCACCACAGTTCTCAGAAATGCTTTCCATTTATTATAATGGTCCATTTTTCTTTTTAAAATTAATAAACTTTAATTTTTAGGATAGTTTTAGGTTTGCAGAAAAATAAGTGGAAACTATAGTAAATTCCCTTATACCCCTACTTCCAACTCACTCACAGCTTCCCCAACTATAGGCATCCTGCACCAGAGAGGTGTATTTGCTGTAGTCAATGAACCTTCGTTAACATATTAACATCGCCCAGAGTCCATGAGGGTTCACTCTTTATGTTGTGCATCTATGAGTTTTCTCAAATGTATAGTGACATGCACCACTATTACAGGATAGTTTCATTGCCTTAAAGATAACCTGTACATCACCTATCCGTCACTTGTGCCCTTTCTTTTAACCCCTGACAACCACTGTCTTCTCACTGCCTTTATAGTCTGTCTTTGCAGAATGTCGTATAGTTGGAATCATTCAATATGCAGCCTTTTTAGATTGACTCCTTTCAGTTATCAATATTCTTTTAAGGTTTCTCCATGGCTTACCATAGCTTGATAACTTATTATCTTCCTTTTTTCTTTTTCTTTTCTTATTGTTGTTCAAGTACAGTTATCTATAGCTAAACTGCTCAGAAGGCACCTGATCTTGTAATTTCTCTCTCTTATGTGTGTTTTTAAGACTTTTTTTAAAAGAACAATATTAGGGGGAAAGAGCAAAATTGAGGGGAATATACAAAGACTTCCCATATAACCCCTATCCTGATATCTATTACAATCAAGGAATGCACTTTGACACATTATAATCATCTTAATTAAAATTCTAATATCTTCTAGAGACACCCTCATAGACACACCCAGAAATAATGTGTTACCAGCTGTCTGGGCATCCACCAGTCCAGTAGAGTTGACACGTAAAATAGCCACCACACGTGTTTTAGGAAAACAGTACCTGATGTGAATTTCGGACCTACGTAAATAAATTAGGTTTCCTACCTATGAGTGTGACTGTCTGAGGTGTTGGCCAGCAAAGCTGCATTCTCTTATATTCATGAGGAGAATGGTTAACCATTGAAAATGACTCATTACAAACATGAAATGTAATTTTGGGATTTACTGATGTAATAATATTTCTGGTTTACCCATTCTTGAAAACATACAACTGCCATAGTTTTTGTTATGTAAGATAATATTCACCTTTTTTTGTCTGGTTGTTTGTTTAAGCGGCATGGGAAAATGGGGACATCTGTAATAGTGTCAATAAAAACAAAGGAAAAAAGATTAACAAGAATAGGGCATTTCACTGTATGAATAAAAAATCAGTTTATTATATATTCATATAAACTCACAGCACTTGAATAAATAATACATGTTTTAAGGCATAGAAAACATTTTATATGCATACACGTATATGATATGCCTTAGAGGGTATAGGAGATGATTTGGAAAAATATGCACTAAATGAACAATAGGGAATATATTTGCAAGTATAACGAAGACTGGGATAGGGAGTTGTTCAAAGTTGTCCTAATATTGCTCACTCACTTAGAAAATATTTAAAGTAAAGAACACATTGCCTGGCTGAGTAGCTCAGTTTGTTAGAGCATTGTCCCAATATGCCAAAGCTATGAGTTTGACCCCTGGTCAGGGCACATATAGGGGTTAACCAATGAATGCATCAATAAGTGGAAAAACAAATCAGTGTTTCTCTCCTTTCCTTTCTCTCTAAAACTTTTATAAAAAAACAGAATATATTAACATAAAATGTTACAATTAATGTAATTACATGAAATATAGAAAAATGTTTAACATATTGAACATCAAAGAAGAATGGATGAAAACTATTATCTGCAAAGATGAGTACTTTGTAGAGGACGTGTGGGTAGCTGACTGCACACTAGAGAATGTAGGGCATGGGGTAGGAAGAGAATCTTCTTAGTGTCAGTGAAGCAAATGTTTCTAATTCCCTTCATAGGGGTTTGACAATACCCTCTGTCTGACTTATGAAGGGCAAAGCCTGACTGACTCTCAGCAACCTCTGCTTATCCTTAGCCTCTTACTTGACATTCCAGCTTAAAATACCCTAGGTTATATTTATCTTTGATACTTGTAAAGTTTAGGGATGATATGAGACACAAATTAGTTAAATAATGATTTAGGTACCATTTAGTACACTAAAGCAGCAATTTACCAAATGGTACCCTGGAGAGCTAAAAAATTAATCCATTTTTTAGAAGTGTCTAAATTAGTCCCAGGGTGTAGTTAATGCACTGTGAAGCTGTACTTTAATGTTTCTATAAATTGTAGAAGGAGCCCTGGCTGGTGTGGCTCAGTTGGTTGGAGCATCATCTCTTACACCAAAGGGTTGGGGTTGGATTCTAGTCAGGGCATATTTCTAGGTCGTGGATTCAATCCCCCATTGGGGCACATATGGGAGGCAACTGATCAATGTTTCTCTGTAACACTGATGTCTCTCTCTTGCTCTCTCTCTCTCTCTTTCAATTAATAAACATATTTTTAAAAATTGGGGGAGTTGCCCAGACTGGTGTGACTCAGTGGGTTGGGTCCTGCGTCCTGCAGACCCAAAAGTCACTGGTTGGATTCTTGGTCAAGGCACATGTCTGGGCTGCAGGCCAGGTCCCTGTCTGGAGGCATGTGAAAGGCAACCAATTGATATCTCCCTCACACATCGGTGTTTCCTTCTCTTTCTCCTTCCTTTCTCCTCTCTCTAAAATTAAATAAATAAATAAATTGTGGAAGGAGTTAACTTTTGTTAAAAAGTTTAGTATGGAGAACTTTTGTTATATTTGTTTGAGTTTCACTTTTAAATATTAATTGTTAATGCTTTATTATTATTTTATTGGTTGGCATATTTTTTCCAAGCTAATTACTTCTCAGTACTATTTAAGTTGTGGGCCAAAAAAATGAATCATTACTTGACTCATACTTATGATAGTATCTTATATGCTAGATTGAACCTTTGCCACTCAATTAAGAAACTTATTTTTAAATTGTTTAATAAAATAAAAATGCTGCCACAACTTCTTTTTGGAAACTGTAAGTGTGTTAATTGAAATCTGCATGCTTCTAGATGGAACTGGAGAGCATTATGCTAAGTGAAGTAAGCCAGGTGGTGAAAGACAAATACCATATGATCTCACCTATAAGTGGAACTTAAACAACAAAACAAAGAATCAAACAAAATATAACCAGAGGCATTAAAATAAGGAACAAATAGACAGTATCCATAGGGGATGGGGCAGGGAGATAACAAGGGAAAGAAGAAGAAGGGTCATCAAAGAACATGTATAAAGGACCCATGGACAAAGCCAGAAGGGGGAAGGATGGAGGGTGGAAGGTGGGGATGGGTGGAGCAGGGGAAAGTGGTGGTGGGAAAATGGAGGCAACTGTATTCAAACAACATTAAAAAATTATTAAAGAATAAAAAAATAGATGCCCCCCAAAAAGAAACCTGCATGCTTCAAATGGTTTGATTTGTGCTCAGCAAAGATACATCTTCTCAGGGTAAAATAAAGAAAATATAATTTTGAAACACATTAATAATGAAAGACGCGGGCATTATTATATAATTCAAATTATTGTAATTATTATATTGAACACTTTTTTGTATTTAATGATAAATTGATGCCTTGATTGTCTTGAATTTAAAACTTTCTGTATGTCACAATTACCCCATCTGCAATTGAAAACAAAAACAATGATATACAAAGGTTTTGTAAAATATTGGTAGCCTACAATGTAAATTTTTATAATAGCTTTAATTTTTCTATTTGTTTCTGTAAAACAGTTCTGAGTTGATTTGGTTCTTTTTCCACAATGTGTTCTGCACATCAGAAACATCAGCTCTCCAGCCTGCTGGACTACATTGAAAATTTTGGACTTGCCAGACCATAGCTGTGTGGGCCAATTCCTTTAAATAATTCCCTCTCTCTCAAGCATATGCATATGTATATGTTTGTATGTATATGAGAGAGACCTCACATGTATTATATATGCTATGTGTGTATGTATACATGTGTATATGTATATATATATATATATATATATATATTCTGTTTTGCTGAAGATTTTGTGACTAGTATAGAACCTTCTATGAAGATTTTTTTAAAAATTAAAATAAGATTTAAACTCCTTAACATGACAAACACAACTTTTAATTTTCTTTATTTTCTTTCTAATATGTCTAACTTCTGTGCCTATTCTTTCTCCATGCATGTTTAATAACACCATATTGAATAATTTGCCATATATTGAAATCTTGTGATTGTGCATTTCATTGTTGGTTCACTTTGTTCACTCATTTGTTTTGTCATTCATTAATACATATAAAACATAGCTTTGAGGACCTGCTATTTTCTAGAAATTGAACTGATTTCAATGCTTGGAAAAGTAAGCTAGTCATTTGCTATTCACATGCCAGACAGAAGGAATACATCCTATCACTCCTGGTCAAACTTGTACCACATGTCTCTAATAAACACTTGAAATGTGTCTAGTCCAAATTGAAATATCCTATAATAGTAAAATACAGGCTTTCAAAGACTTAATAACTAATTGATAATTAACACTTATTAATTACCTTTCATCATTTTTACTTTTTTTAATGTGGCCATTCGGAAATATAAAGTTACATATATGACTTCCATTTCTGATTCCTCTGACTTCTCTTGCATAGGGCTGTGCTAGACCATTCTTCCCTCCACCATCCACAACTCCTTTCCCACATACTATATGACATTTACTTCATTGTTTCAATCTGTGCACCAGTAGTTATTATGTTGCATTATAATTTTGGTAATAAATTCTCAACTTCCTCTTGGCAACCAACATTTTCACATGTTTGGCAAGTAGTATATACTCAAGAAATGTTTGATAAGTTCATCTTGATAATGAATAAAACAATGCATATTTTACATACAAGTGATAAAGGATTTGTGGGAATATTGAAAACCACTTCATTCTTCTAGTTAAGAAGGTATTTCTTGCAGGTAAGTCCTCTGGCTTTCTAAATATCTAACAAGTTCTCATTCTATGTATTCTTCAAGCAGCAGTTTGATGTTTGCTTTAGTTACTGGAGAATAACACATGCCAAATTAATTTGAAGTCCATTGATTCTGCAATTATGTATTAAGAACACACTGTGTGTCAGACTCTGTTTTAAGTGGTGACAGTAGGGCAGTGAACAAGAGAGAAAGTATTCCTGCTTTCCTGGACTAAAACTCAAGATATAATACACAGAAAAGAAAACACAAATGTAATCTAAAGAACTGCAAAGACAATAAGAAAAAAAGTAGCTTTAGATTATGTAATTAGGAAAGATATTTCTTTTTTTTAATTGTTGTTCAAGTGCAGTTGTCTCCATTTTCCCCCCACCACTAACCCCCCACCCCAGCTATCCCCACCTCCCACTTTCGATTCTACCCCTCTTTGATTTTTTTCCTTTATAGATGTTGCTGAAAACCCTTCCCCCTTTTCTAATGAGTTGCAATTTGAGCTGAAAATTCTGTACTGAACAGGAATAGTTACACAATGGTGTGGGTGCAGGCTATTATAGTCGGATGAAAGAACTATTGTAGGTGTAGGGGTCCTGAATCATGAATGGGCTTAGCAAACTTGAAGAATAGTGAAGAAACCAATATAGCTGGAGTAAATTAGGTGAGAGTGAGTGGAGTAGGAAATGATGTCAGAGAAGTGGAGAGTCTTATTTCAAGTATAGTTTTGTGCACAAGACAAGCAGTTTGGATTATTTTATAAGGGCAATGGAAAGTCATTGGATTGTTTGGTACTTGCAGGCTATGTGAACTTATGTATATGGTAAATCTATTACTCTGTTGCAAAAAAAAAACTATAGGAACTTTACACAATGGAATGCAATTGGGCCATAAAAAAAAGAAAATTTCACCCTTTGTGGCAGCATGGACTGACCTGTAGAACATTATGCTAAGTGAAATAAGTCAGTCAGAGAAATATGAATATCATATGATTTCACTCATTTGTGGAATCTAATGAACAGACAGAACAAGCAAGCAAAATAGAGACAGATCATAGAAAGCAGGATGACAGTTCCTGAGGCCAGGGCTGAGGGATGGTTGGGGGTGGAGGAATCCAGCAAAAAGGAGAAAGGACTCAAGGACATGGACAACAGTGTGGTGAGTGTGACAGGGAAAAGAGAGTATACGGGGTATAAATGGTAATGGAAAATATAATAAAAATAAATTTAAAAATAGTGGAATTTAATGCATTGGATACAACTTGTTAGAATCAGAAAGACCATTTAACAAGATGTTTTAGCAAAACAAGTGAAGAAAAGATGATGTCTTCCCAAAAAAAGGTCTGCACTGGAGACCACAGTCATGTGACATGATGGAAAGCAGGGACTGTGGTTTTGTACATCATTTTAATCTTTGCTCTGTCGATATCTGACCCTTGGTAACCAACAATAGCTATTTTTGTTGGGTGTGTGTACAGTGCTCCAAGCCCCATTTAAAACACTCTAAATATGTTATTCATACCTATTTTTTATAACCTTATTAGGCAAGTTCTGTATTATTTTTATTTTATAAAAGGAAATCCTGAGTCTAAGAGCATTTGCATTATTTCCAAATTTCAAGTTGTAAAGTTGTTGTGATGGAATCTCTAAGATATTCTGAAACAATAGCTACTATCTCCTGTCATTTGCCAAAAACATTATTGGATGAACAAATTGAAGTCTGAGAAGAAAATTTAAATTTCACATTCTGTGATTTACATATGCAGAATGGCCACTTCACACATGTTGTGCACAGCTTGGAAGGCAGGAGGCGCTACGGAGGTCTTCTCTCATCTGAACCATGACATGTCACCACTTCTGCTCTTCTTTGGCCTGTTGTGGTTGCTGTAGGATTCCCAGTGGGCATTCAGTTCTCACAACTGAGTAGCCCACTACGCAGAGTCTCCCTCAAGTTTCAAATTCTCCCTCAAAATATCTCAATATTCCTTGGTTTCTTTTCTAAGCCTTACATATATATCAGTGCATTCCTAAATCTTTCAAACTTATTCAGATTCTGTTATCCTCTTGCCAAGCCAAATAGCATCTTTACTGCATGTATGGTATACATTTTGTTTATTAAGTACCCCACATGAGTACTGTATGACTAAACAAGGTTTCTGTATTCTCCACTATTTGAAATGTTGAAATATACTAGTTCTTTTCTTACTTAAGATATTTTTTTAAAGTTGCCCTGTTTTTTTAAAATGTTTTAAAAGTAAAACCTGAGCAGTGATTTTTTCTCAACTGAAGTAATATATACTTAACTCTAAATACCTTGAAAAGTTCGGAGCAAACAGATAGTAATAAGTAATTTGAATAAAAATGCATTGGACAATGCTCCAAAATACCTTCTACACTTGAGTTTTGTGTTTATCTTTTAGTTTTGTTTTATCTCTAAATATGAGGGATCAATATTTCTGTATTCATTTGTATTTGAAATTTCCTCTCAGATTTACTTGTTATAATTTTTGCTTGCTTAAAACAGCCTGTCCCAATTACTGCAGAAAAAGTGGTATGCTGCTATTGAAATATACTATTTTTTTCCCTGAGAATCAGTTACTTTGGTGATGGAAATTACCTGCTTCTCCTACTTTATCCAACTCACAGCCTTAGGGTCTGGATGAAAATTCTATTATTGCCTGCTACATTCAATAACCAGGGAGTGAGGGTGAAGTGTTACCTGGTTTGGATGCTCTTCCCAATGAATAATCCTTAAATGTAATCATATATGTTGATTCTAAGCTAAAAGCATACTCATAGTTTCTTGCAGTCAATTTGTTCTTTAGCTTCTTCTAGTTTCATTTCTGCAAAAGTTATTTCCATCAGTCTTAAATTTTCAGAAATTACTCAAAGCTATGGATTCCTGATCATATTTTGTCACATTTCTGGTGGCATAATACATTTATTCATTTTGAAATACTATTTTTTTTGCCAATGAAATCAGGGATAAAAGAGAGACAAAGTCTTTTTACCCATTTTGAAATGTTAGTCAATCATTTCAGGGATTATATTTTCATGTCCTAAAATACAAATTTAAAGGTTTCTACTGAGGATTGAAAATCTTCCATTTTATTTTTTAAACAGATTTTATTTATTTATTTTTAGAGAAGGGAAAGAGAATGAGAGAGAGAAACATCAATATGTGGTTGCCCCTCTCTCTCCCCCTACTGGGGACCTGGCCCACAATCCAGGCATGTGCCCTGACTGGGGATCAAACAGGTGACCCCTTGGTTCACACACTGGTACTCAATCTACTGAGCCACACCAGCCAGGGCTATTCACTGCTTATAATCTGTACAGTAAAAATCAGATTTTTAAAATATATCAGATGATGACTTTCATGATTTTTTTCTACTTTAGCTGAAACTTATCAATCTCAACCCTCCATCCTCTTAGTCACAGTGGACTACGCAGTTTATAATTCTTGAAATCAATATATTCCTTCTCATCTTTCACAACAGTATTTATTGCTTGCTCTTTGCCTGGCTTGAATTCTCGCAACCTTTATGACATAACTGTAATGTCATTCTGGCACTATGAATTGTTTGACTTTTCTCTTAACCTAACAAAATGATTTCTCTGTACAATTTTAACATCTTAGGCATGTATTGACTTCAAAGCTTTTTATTACATTTTGTTGTAATTTTTCATATAAACATTTCCTTGCTAGGATATTAGCTCCTTAAACAAAGACTATATCTCAGCTGTCTTCATAATTTCAGTGCCTAGAGTGTCTCAATATGTATGCTAAAATATTGCAGAATAATTCAATGAACTATGACAGCCATAACATATTACAAATAGTTTAATATCAACACAGCAAGATATAATATCAAAAGGATATAGTAACAATTGATTTCAGAAACACTATCAAGCTAGAGTTAATCACAATTTCTTTTTAGGCCAGTCTCCGCTTTCTGGTCTTCTTTGTAAAGAAAGAAAATAACTTTTGATTACATGTTAAAAGTATAATAAAGTCACTCTGAAGAGTTATATTCACCAATTAAAATTGCTTAGACATCTTTCAGTTTTGTGGGTGTTATCCTAAAACTTAGTCATCTTAAAGCTCTTCTCTAGAATATCTTTGAATTCGTTGCATATGCCTTATTAAAAGCAATAGATAATCATCAACCTCATATTTAAGGTTTAAAATATTGCCCAATAAAATACATCAGTTTTATTACTGATAAAGATTATGTTTTCCATTTTCTAAAAGGCTATAATTTCCCAATCAACTCTATTTTTAATTTTTGTCTAAAATATGTGTTTATCTGAAAACACATTTTTATCTAAAATCTGTTTTTCTATTTTTATTGAAAGTTTAAATTTCTCATCTGCCAACTAATTTCTTATCAAAATAATATCTACTTCTTTATTAGTATTAATTTCTTATGAAAACAAGAACTTTAATAGTAATTACCAATACTTTTAAAATTGAAAAAGACAAAAGGCAAAATATGCTTAGGTTTTCAAGTACAAAACTTCTTACAATATGAACATTTCAGAGACCATACATTAATATTATATGGGAGTCCTTCCCCAGATCTATGGATAACATTTAAATTTCTAAGATACATAAATTATTTAAGCTACTGTTTGGCATTATCATGGTAAGCATTAGACTTCTATAGGTTTCACAGCATATGTATTTTAGATTTCACTGTCATCCATCAATAAAAAGAATCATCTTAATATTTTTGCTAATCATTTTCATAATAAACTCATGTATAAGATTAGCTTGCTTAATTCATCTGTCAAGTTCAAAAGGTCAGTTCAACAAAGTATCGTATAGTAAATGGAATCTTATTTTCAGATATAATAGATATTAGAGATTATTTGAAATGAGGTGGAATAAATAATAAACTTCTCAAGGCATAATCATATATAAACCACATTATGTGTGGTTTTATGCTGACTTAAATATTTATTGTCATAATAGTTTTTTTCTTTATATAGTTTCCCAATTGTTGCATGCACATTCTTACCCATAGTTTTGATGTAAAGCTTACTACATTTACAGCAGAAATCCTGGACACAGTAATAAGGAAAGGAGTCTTACACTGAGAGTAGAGAAATTCAATGAAGCATGGAGGGCCAATTCTCCTCTGCTGAATGCTGGACCTCAGTGTTGAAAAAAAATTTTGTCCATAACACACAAGGTGATATTAGCAGTTCCATTTTCTGTGCTCAGTTATGCTCTAAGTGCTTACATTGTCAATTCATCATTATAATAATATTCAATTATAAAGTAAGATTTGAAGTAACTATTTATTCAGAGAAACAAATTTATTTGCTCAGAGTTAGACAGCTAAGTAAATGGTAGAGTGTAGGATTTTAAAAAGAGAAATTGTGTTCTTTTAGCTTTAAGCCATACTCTCCCTGGATCTACAGATAGTGTAGGTTGAATTAATAAAAAGAGGATAAACTTAGTAAAAAAAAAAACTTCATTTACATTTCTTCTCACTATCTAATTAAAAGGTTGAATAAAAACAAAGAAACAACTGCAATAATATTAGATTGGTTGAAATTTGGAAGAAAAATTAATGGAACAATATATTTAAATAAATTTATTTTAAATAACTAAAATTTATTTCTTCCTAAATAAAAATACCACAGAGTCATCATGAGCCCATTTCTTGCTCAGAGATGTGAAAGATAAAATTTGTTTAACCTCCCTAAGAAAGCTAAGGAATGTGTATACATTTACATCATAATGAGTTGTCATTTTACCTCAGAATATAAATTAGAATTGTGAACTGAAATTATTAAATAAAAGATAGAAATGTTGACCTTATTGTGTTCAAGTAATTTTTATATAATTGAGATATCCATTGAACTAAAGATTAATTTTCTTCTTCTAGAGCAGTGCTTTTCAAACTTATGCATGGATAACATAAGTGTTATAATATGAAATATATGTATGTACACTGTGGTAAGCTGGCAAAAATTTTGAGGTATTTATATGGACTTTAGTGAGGAGAAATATTTTGCTTAGTATTATATTAATAGAGAAAGAAAAGTGAAATACAAACTGTTAAATGTGTTAAATACTGAATCCATTTACAATTTCCAGAGCCATCATTTTAGAAATAATAATATTTATACATTTTACTGATTACAAATCTTTTTTCCAAGTTTATGCTTGAAATGTCTTCCAAGTCTTGATAATTTCATTCAATAATACACTTTCTTAAAAGCAATTTTTAAGTAGCAAAGAAAAGAAAAATTATAAATAAAATGGCAATAATGAATTACCATTAATCTTCCTTTCCAAAAGAAAATCTCTGCTCTGAACTTTGTCAGGATATATTAACATATATTCTATTTATTCTTGAATATTTCATTTCATTTTAATATCAGTCAAGGAAATATATTTCCACAATTAATATCATTCAAATAAATTTCAAATTGAGAAAATTCACATTATTTCCAATTCCCTTTTTACTGAACCTTTACATAAAACTCTACTTTGGACAATTGACCCATTATACTATAGAACAAAGAGAAGAGCAGTGTTTTCATGAAGTGCTCCTGCTGTGATGATGATGAGAAACATGGTTGATCACATTGTTTTGGTGACATTTAATATATAATTCAAATCTACAGGCAGGATGGTTACAAGAAAACTTCCCTCTTCTTCTATACCATCCCCTCATTGCAGCTCAATTGTACACACACACACACACACACACACACACACACACACTTATCTAGTTTTTCCATAAATTTACCTAGGTTTTTATATCTTTTTGATTGTATATTTATTAATATATTATTATGAAAAATTTATTCACAATAATTTGAGAAATAATATGGAGAATGCACAATCCTCTTCCTTCTATTTAATAAATCTATTGCTATTAATTGAGCAATATGTAAGAATAACTACATATTCATCAATCTGCAAGAAAAATTTTGGATTTAATAAACTTTAGTGTAATGTTCCCTCTCTCATTGACATTTCACTGATGCATTAATTAATATTGTCATGTGATAGTGGCACCACTTCTATTCCCATTAATCTTTTTGGTCCCAAACTTAAAACTGGCTATTTTATTATTATCATATTGACCTAAGCCATGGGATATTCTAAAACTGCAAACCAATCAAAGTTTAATCAAAATTAACCAATTTTAGATTCATATTAAATTGATAATGCAAATATTCACATTTTTAAGTTTCACAAAATTTCTTTCAACCTTCTAAATTTCATAAACATGAAATCATTTTCTAGAATATGTAAAATCTAATAAAGCAAAAAGTACACAGAGCAAAGCTAGAAAAGACAACCAAAACTAGAAAAATGAATTAAGAGCTTAAAGGTCTCTTTTTAAATTTTGACTGGTAAAATCAGAGAAAATTAGATTTATATAAAAACAGCAATTTTGCAAACTTACAATCTTTTACCTGATTGCATTGCATTGTGCCTTCAGGAAAGATCATTTCCAGTTTAGCCTCTATTAAATTTCAGAACATCCAATTCTTTTTAATGCCACCATTGTTTTCCCTTCTTATGACTTCATATCTTTTTTTAAACCCTCCATTTAGAAAAGGTTTCTACCATAATATAAATGTAAAATATCATTAAATGGATAAAGAATTGGAAAAGATTACCTCACTTCCCTTTAACAATTTCCCAAAATGACATTTTGTTTAGATTTTCTAAATCTATAGCTATATTGAAATTGTAAATAGATATTTCTCCCTCCCTGAGAATAAATGAAATTGCTAGAGCAGGAAACAGATGTCAAAATGAATTCATGTCAAAACAGAGGAGGGAAGTCTAAAATGTACTCTACTACACAGGTATGCAAGGAAAATTTCATTGCTTTGTCTGCGTGACATCAGTATGAGAAGGAGTGGGACATACAGGATTACAGTTGATGTGACCTGAGGCACCAAAAGAGAGGGAATTAACTGTATTGGTAGATCAAGAAACATATGCTGTCTCTATGCACTCTGGTCTCTTCAGGTGTCTCATTTACCTGATCTCCAAACATGTTTCTATCACGTACTACAGTCTGTACTTGGAAATTCCTGGCTCTAGATGTCTTTAAGCAGGGGCCAGGAAATAAAATCCCTCAGTTTGCAACTCCTTCCTCATTCTATTCACCTTTTTTCCTTACATCCTTGGGAATGTGTGTTAGAAAGAGGAACACTGGATATATTTCTGATTACCTATGGCATTCTGTATTTTCCCACACATCTCCAGAATGGATAACAAGCTTTTTTTTTCTCTTATTTTCCCTAGTCACTTTGAGGCAACAAAAATGTGAAAATGGATAGGTTATAGAAAGTTGTGGTAATTTTTCTAACATACATTTTGGTAAAAAAAGACATACTTTAGAATTGCAGGTGTACTGGGGTGGAGATAAAGTTTGGAAGGATTGCTCCAGTGTTGTTTTTTTTCCTTGAACAATGGAGTGAACGGTTGTGCCAGCAGACTGGGAGTGAGGCTGAATTGAAGCATCATGTGACCTGTATGCCTCTTTAACACTCAAATGGAGATATCAATTTATATAGCTAGATCGTAAAAAAAAGTACAAGAGCTTCTAAAGTTATTTTTCTCTTAGGAAAGACTTAGACATTTAATGGAAACTTGATTATTGACCTCAATCCTCATCTTAACCCTTAGCAGCACAGTGTAAGTTTTAGAAAAATGAGTATAAAAACTATTTATGTTCTTTTCACTAGTAAGTTATTTTCATAAAAGACTTACAAACAGTTCCAGGAAAAAGGCTTATATTTTTATTGAGAATTATGTGTTTAGTTATATATATACAACCACAACAGGCTTATATACATTTATATGAGTCATATGTATGTATATGAGCCTGATTCAAAAAGAAGCCTCTTTTTAGAAGTAAACAAACCTATTTGAAATAATTTTCAATGGCTTTTAATGGTATTTTAAAAGGCCAAAAATCGCAAAATAATTAAATTGATTTAGTAAGATTGTGGGGTTTTTTGAATATATAAAAGGTATTATTGTTTAATGGGAGAGAGAAGTAATGCAATGGTTACATTATACCAAAAATCTTTCTTCATACGAAATATACATACACTATATATACACACAAACTACAATATATATAGTGTGTATATATATATAGTTTAAAACATAAAATCATACATTTTTAAAACACATATATACATGTATGTTTTAAAATGTATGATTTATTATCATTCTGGGCAGCTGAAGTTAAAAAATCTGTATGTATTTGCTATTGAAGAGATTGTTTGTGACCCAGTTTCCAAGTGGAGGGGGCACACCATATGTGCCAGGCCACGTGGGGAGCCAAGATCAGTCAGGAGGCAGAAGGAGCAACAGGAGAGCATGGGCAAGTGTCTTTATGGTGGTTTTCACAGAAAAGTCAGGGGAAGGGAGAGTAAGATTTAGCATTGTCTAGTTTTGAATAATTTCATTGGTCCCAGGGTATAGAGGTTGTCATGAGATATCTGGTATTTTCCTGGGCCTGGGGTGAGGGTAGAGCAGGCAATAATTACTTAGCTGCCAGAACTCCATAAAAGAGGTAGTTGGTTAGTGTGGACTGTTAGTTGGTTGGTTTAAGAGGAAAGGCACTCTCCCAGCAGAATCCTGTGCTATTCCCAGGATATATATATATATATATATATATATATATATATATATACATACATACATACACACCTCTCAAAGGCAGTCTCTCCAGGTCTCCAGGATCAGCAAGGACTCAATGTCAAAGCATGGCCAAATAGAGAAAATTAAATAAATATATAATTGACAAAATGTGTTTATATAACATGCATATCATATGTATATAATATTTGTTATATATATTTAAGGAAGCCACAGAATATACAGAATAAACTTGAAGACTTATCTTCTAATTGCAATATGCTTTCTTAGAATAAAACTTTTAAAGTCTTCCTGGACCTCAGTTGTCACAGGGAGGCATTCACAATAATCTCTTTTGATTAATTAATAGCAGTGATACCATAAATAGTTAAATGTAGCCACCTATCTAATTATATCTCTTTTGTGCCTACAGAATTATTATGTGACCTTTGAAATATATTAGCAAAATAATTGACACTCACTTGGAAATGAAATAAGTAGCCACTACAGAAATAGTGTTTGAAAGAGGAAAATATAATTGAGGGATGAGGATAATCTGTATATATGTACAAGATATGGACATGCTTTTCAAAACTTTTTTTAAATTCCCTAGAACATCCATTTAAGAGGTTTTAAAGAGTTAAAACCTAGGAAAATTAGCACAAACAAGATTTCTCAAATCTCAAGAATTTTTGAAATCCTCTGGAGTTTAGATTATAATCAGGATTTTGGGTGCAAGCCTAAATTTTTGCTATCCTTCTATTGACTCTAAGTTTCCATTAATTAAATTTGAATATTACAGTGAGCCTCTCTACTAAACAAACCTGAAATAGAATTAGAGTTCTACCTGAATGATCAAATACATATCCAATTATAATAGTGCAAATAAAATACTAAGTATCCTTGTTTTCTAATATAGTACAATACATGAAATTCTAGTAAAAGTTGTAATGTTTCAATTAGTGTTTCAAAACCTTTGTGTGTACATGCTTTTTATTATAATTTTTATTGTATTTTTCATTACCATTTAGTCCCCTTAAACTCCCCTCACCCCTACAATCAACATACTGTTGTCCATGTCCATGAGTCCTTTCTTTTTTGCTTAGTCCCTCCACACCTTAACTTCCCCTCTTAGCTGTCATCCTGCTCTCCATCTATGAGTCTATTTTGCTTGTTTGTTCAGTTTGTTCAATAGACTCCATATATGAGTGAATTCACATTATATTTGTCTTTCTCTTCACTTAGAGCATATTCTCCAGGTATTCCCATGCTATCACAAAAGGTAAATTTTTCTTCTTTTTAATGGCCACATAATATTCCATTGTGTAAATGTTCCATAGTTGTTTTATCCACTCATCTACTGATAGACACTTGGGCTGCTTCCATGTTTTGGCAATTGTAAATAATGTTGCAATGAACATTAGGGTGCTTATGTTCTTTTGAATTAGTGTTTTGGGTTCCTTTGGATATTTTTCCAGAAGTGAGATTGCTGGGTCAAAAAGCAGATCCATTTTTAGTTTTTTGAGGAATCTCCATACTGCTTTCCACAGTGGCTGTGCCATTCTGCATTTCTACCAAGAGTGCAAAAGTGATCCCCTTTCTTCACATCTTAGCACTTGTTGTCTGTTGATTTATTGATGATGATCGCCATTCTGACAGGTGTAAGATGATATTTCATTGTGGTTTTAATCTTTTTATGTTTCTTGCCATCTGTATGTCGCCTTTGGAGAAGTGTCTATTCAGGTCCTTTGCCTCTTGTTTAATTGGGTTGTTTATTGGTGTTGAGTCTTATTTCTTTTGGTGTTGAGTTTTATAAGCTCTGTATAAATTTTGGATATTAACTCCTTATCAGAAGTATCAGTGAATATGTGCTCCCATTCTCTGGGTTGTCTTTTTATTTTGTTGATGTTTTTCTTTGCTGTGCAAAAACTTTTTAGTTTGGTGTAGCTCATTTGTTTATTTATTTTTATTTACCATGCCTGGGGAGATACAGTCAATAAAATATTGCTATGAGTAATATCCAAAATTTTGCTACCTATATTTTCTTCTACAATTTTTATGGGTTTAGGTCTACCTTTTTTGGCTTCAAAAAATCTTATTTTAAATAAATTTACCTTGGATGTTTACAAAATCTAATTTTAAACAACATTTATCATAATATAAATGCAGGTCAAAATACTAAAACATATAATTGAGTATTCATCACAATTCATTATTAAAAAAACACCAATTTTTACTTTTCTACTATAATGATACTGAAAAGAATAAGACATTAAAAGTTAAAATCAAACTTGGACTAAAAAAGTCACAAAATTTATTGAAAATAAGAACTTATTTTAAATTACATATTTTAAAACAGTTTAAAATCAGCTGCAATTTTAAGTAATCTTTCAAATTAATTATACAAAATCCAAGAAGTTGAAGTGAGTTAGGTAAAAGGAACATTATCCTCGACCCAAGCCTGTCATTTTCTTCCCTAGACCAGGGATACAAGTAAATTTTAAATCAGATGCCAACTCTAATCCACTGGTACTTTCTGTCACACATGCTGAATTAAAACTACTTAAAATAAACTATTTTCAGTTTTCTGTCATCTAACGGTAGTATGTGATTGGTGAACACTTTGTCACAGGTGAGGACAAGAAATGCCTCTATACCCAGCCAATCACTTGTCACTCCTGCTTTAACAGAAGTGTAATAGAAGAGCCAAAAGAGGAGAGTCATGGTCAGCTGATGAAATCTATAATGGCAAAAGACGTTGAGGAGTGACATTATTGAAAATTTGCTCCTTCACATGGTGATGATTACTGAATAGTTAAACTTGATGCTGAGATAATATTAATTACTTTAAAATACATGGAATACCTACAAGGACCAGGAACTATTATTTGTGAGAAACACAAAGATGAGTAAAATGCTCTCTGACCCTGAAGAGTTTATAAGTGGTGGAGAAAATCAACAACAAGATGATCACTATGATAACAGGGAATGCAAACAATACATGTACAGTTCTTGCTCACATTATTGCTCCAGAACTCCAGAATCTCTGAGGCTTTTTAGTTTTGCAGTATGTAGATTCAACATTCTGAAAAAAAAAAAAAAAAGCAAAAGGATCAACCCCTGAGACTTGGTCAAATAGCGCAATGGCTCTTAAAGTTTTTGCTCAGAATTGACAAACTATCACTTCTGCTCTCCATTCCTTGGCCAAAACAACAAATCACAGACTAACTTAGATGCTAATGTAGCAAAGCAACACATATCTCATACCAAGGAAATAAAGTCACACACAAAAATCAGGACTCTATATGCATATTCCATATGTATGCATGGAACTAAGAAAGTCAGGCTATACATGATCATTGAGGGCAATATTGAAGTACAACTATGTAGTCAATCAGTGTAAATGTCTATCTAACTGCTTTGTGCTTCATTTCCCATTCAATAGCATATGTTATAATGAACATCCCATTATATATTACTTTGTGGGCCCATTTCAGAATTTTACTTGGTTCTATACCCAGGGATTTTTATAATCTGATTTTGATCAGGTAATCTTATTTCTAACTCTGAATGACAGGGCACAATGTTTCCTCTTCCCCACATTTTTGTTGGCTTTTTCAACTTTCTGAAACTTTATAATATAACAGTGTGAAGTGGTATGCTACATTTTTAGACTTTTCCTAACATTGTCACTTCTATTATGTTTTTTTTGTCTTTTTTTGCTAGTTCCCAGAATTTCCTGTATATTACAAATGTTCAACATTGTCACTTTTAGACATTATAATTATCTTCTTCAAATGCCATCTGTTGACTTTGTCATCCATAATCATATCTTCTTCCTCACCTTCACTTTCAGTCAGCCACTGAGTATTTTCATTTTATTGTGCCATGCCTCTCAAATCTGTCTGCTTTCATTTATCCCCCCACCTGTATTTTAAAATTTTTATGTACCATTTATTGTTGGACTACTGTAGTATTTTTTTATATTTTCCCATTCATATATCCATATATACAATTAAAGTATTGATACTATAGTAAATAATAATTACTATTTAATGTTTACTGTTTATCAAACACTATTTTATGTTCTCTACATATATTTACTAATGTAATCTTCAGGATAATGTTGTGAAGTATGTACCGCTAAGACTATCATTTATACTTCAGCTGAGTAAACCAAGTTTGAGGACAGTGAAGTGATTAAGTCTAAGGACACCAATACCGTACTCTAGATACCACTATTTATTGTTTTTACACTGTCTCTGAAGCTAAATTCCTACATGTGACATCCTGTACATGGAAAATAAATCATGTTTTGACATTACTTAAAAGGACTTCCAAATTTCACCCCTGCTTCTTATATTCTAGCCTCAACCTTCTGTATTTCTTATTTGTGAGAATCTGTGTTGAGGGATGCTATCTCTTGACAGCATATTTTGTGCTCATTGTTTTTTTTCCCCTGGAATTCTCCCTTCCATATCCACCTGGCTAATGTTTATTTAACATTCAGACATGAAAGAAGCCACTTTATCTGGAAAATTTTGATATGTACCCCGAGGGTGACCCTCTTATACATTTTTATAGAATCTTTGAATTGTCTTACCATAGAATTGATTTGACCGAATTTTAATTACCTGACAGCCTTCCTACATAATATAGTAAGCTTTAAACCTTGCAAAATGAAAGATCCTATTTTATTGTTCGCCTGTGATCTACAAACACCAGCTTATCATCTAATAAGTACTCAAGAAGTTCAAAAACAAGAAGGATGGAAAGCAGGAAAAATATATTTAATCAAAACGAATTGTTAAAGTTAAAGAAGTAATTTGAATAATTCCATCAATGCATTTCATTATGGAAATGAAGGATTTTAGAACAATAACAAAATCAATAACATACACAAGAAAAGAAGATGGGTAGATATCAGGAAAGAGTGAGAAAAGAGCCTGCTGCTGAAACAGACTTACTACTGGAGAGTGCAGGCCAGAGTCTAGTTGAAGCATGAATTGTTTCTTTCATGTTCTATTTGCCCCAGTTAAAAGACATCTGTCAAGTGTGAACTAGCCAAAGGACATCAACATATGCCATTTTCAAATGAGGCACATACTGCCAGGATCAGTCCTGGTTGCTTGCCCTTGCCAACGTTTTGTGAAGCACGTACTTGTTTCTGTTTAGAGTTGCCAGTCTCTAGCCTGCTGTGAGACTGAATTGAACAGATTCCATCTGTATCTCTATGGTGCATCACTTCCCATCATATGTCAGGGCTTCTTATCATCTTTTAACATCTCTACCAGCACAGGAAAAATAACATGAATAACGCAGACTATGCTCATCATTCTTTATTATCTTCTTGATACTTCAAAACAAAACAACTACATTCAAATAGGAATGATTTATCTCCAGGATTGACATAAGTTTGGCGATGATAGGAAAAATATTTTTTTGTCAATTAGCTCTAAAAGAATAACTATGCTGCAAATGTGAATGGAAATTAGATCCACTGGCCATGCATGCAGCAGCTAACAGCATCCTAACAGGTAAGAGTCTCCTACATTCTCTGGATAGAAAATAAATAATTGTTCACAAAAGCAAATTTTCCAGTCACTTTTTCAAAATGTGATTTTCTTTATACAATTTCACACAAAATATTAACCTATTTTGTTTTTTTAACTTTTGAGATATAATTGATATATAACATTGTGTAAGTTTAAGGTATACAATGCAATGATTTATGTATATATTGCTAAATATCAAAATAAGGTTAGATATCTATCACCTTCCATAGTTATAATTATTTTTGTGTTTGTGGTGAAAACTTTTAAAATTTATTCTTAGTGCCTTTATTTATTTATATATTTTATCATTGTTCAAATATAGTTGTCTCCATTCTTCCCCCACCACTCACCCTGCCCCAACCACCCCCACCTCCCACCTGCAATCCTACCCAGCTTAGGTCTGTCCATGTGTCCTTTATACATGTACCTTGATGACCCTTCCTCCCTAATATCCCCTCCACACTCTCCTCTGGTTATTGTCAATTTGTTCTTTATTTCTATGTCTCTGGTTATATTTTGCTCACTTGTTTGTTTTGTTGATAACGTTCTAGTTATAGGCGGGATCATTTGGTATTTGTCTTTCACCACCTGATTGTATGAGGTTGTTAACTATAGTCTTCATGCTGTGCATTACATACCCACAAACTATTTTACCATTGGAAGTGTGTACTTTTAAAATAATTTTGACATAATCTTCTTTTGTTTTGCCTGGGGGGATAATTTTTAGAACACCATTGGGAAGTCTTGTTAATTATGTGTAATTTTTTCAGTCTTTATATAAATTAATTTATAATTAATTTTGAGATGGTTGTGCTTATTCTGTTGGCCTATGTTTTCATGATATAAGTCAAAACCACCAGAGTAAAATCACCTAAAAAGCAAAATCATTCAGTGTAAATGAATAGTTCAATTTAAGGTTGAAAAGCTCATAATTATCTTGATAGATCAAACTTCATTTTACTCAAAATGCATTCTTGATAAAATCAGAATATACTCACAACTCAATGCATTCTATAGCAGAATAATGTGTCAATGTCAATTAATAAACTACACAAAGTTTTGAAGAGAAAGTATCATTCTGTAGTATTTTAGCAAATGAATCACAAACTATTGAGAAATAGAAATAAAACTTTTATTTTTGTAGATGAAGTATCTCCATAAAAACTATAAAAGTAACTGAAATGCATGGTAATAAATTAGAATATAGAAAAATCACAGTCCCTCACTGTGTTTAAATATTGATCTTGTTCTAAAATGCATAGGGATATATGTGTATTCATGTCTGTGTGTGTGTGTGTGTGTATTTTTCCCCTAATTTTGGATCAAACCCAGATATTTTGAGGATGCTTAGAATCAGGGACCTGAATCCCCCTGAAGCATGGGGTCTTTTTACCTGAGACCCCAAATGTTACCATGGCCCTCTTAGAATACAGATATGTGGAGACAGGTAATGTATATATGTCATTCTGGCCCCTATTTTTGCTTTTAACTTTGAATGCAGTGAGCCTCAGGCCCATCTTAAATTCATTTTCCTGAACCTTTAACCCTCAGTACATCATGTATTCAGGAGCATCAACCAGTCACATGGAGGCAAGTCGATTTCATTGCACTCTTTCTTTCTTGAAAAGAGGAGAAAAGATTCATATTTACCTAGATTGTCATTCATTCTGAAAATGAATTTCCCTTGACTGTTCACATTGTTTTTGCCAATGCCACTTTCTGAGGACTTGAAGTCATGGGATCACACATAACTGAGCCTCAGACCACAGAATCACTTCACAATGAAGGCAAAACAGTGAAGACTACATGATCATCTTTTAATGGATCTTTGACTAATGGATCAAAGCTGCTAATGGGTCTTTGAGATGGCCTATTGAAGGCTCAGAAAAAGCATCATCTTTATGAGTATACAATTTGGAGATGGGGTACCCTGATACATGTGTTAAACCAACAACTATTCATGGTGCATCTGATTTGTTTCCACTAAAATACGCAAGCCTGGGAACCAAAAAGGAGAAATAAGAATGCCCTTCCCTTCGTCATTTCCATTTGGGGAATTTGGGGTTTCCATCTGTGCAATTACAGAGTTTGAACAATTAGAGAATCTACCTCCCAGAGGTAGATTACTTTCCCCAGAGAACACAACAAGAACTTCAGAACAAAAAACACTGCAATCCTTATATCTTCATGGTCAGCTCCTCATGTTCATATGTCAAAAGCCAAAGAAAGGATTTCCTATCTTGGAAGAGTTAATAAAACATTATCTACTTGATATACTAAGGTTGCTGCTACAAAATCAGGCCATTGAAAAGACAATCTAGAATCCAAGGACTGTTGGGGACATTTACTTTCATTTCCATTCCTTGGAAAAACAGTGCAGAGCGTGGGCAAGTGAAGTAACCACAGAGAAATATAAACAGGTGTGGGAAACTCAGGACATGGCCCCTCCAAGACCTCAGAGAACTGATGGCTGACTGACCCACAGTCATGAGGAGGGAGAAAAACAATCTGTATCTAGATGTCCCAGCCTTTCATGTCCTCTGTGTTTTAAGGCGCCTGTGCTTATCACAAAAGTGTAGAATTTTTACACACAACTTTTCTCTCCCTAACCCTGTAAGTAGCACCAAGGCTGAAGTCGGGGTGTGGTCACTTTCACACCAATCTGCCACCATGGGTGCACTCCCCTGTAAGGAGAATAATACTCAGCATGTCCACAGCATGTCTTCATCTGCTGGTCCTCTGAGTACTTATTCCCGGAATATCATGAACATAAGTGCAGCTCCCTGATTTGGACCTCCTGCTTCAAAATAGGGTAATCAGGAAATCAGATTCCTCAGGAATTAGGGTCCAAATCACCTCACCAGGCAATGCATCTAAGCCAGTAAGTAGAATGCTTACCAGGAGAAATAGTATTTTAAAATTGCAGAGGAAAAAATTATGAATACAAAATATGGTATTGCAACTCACTATACAGCTTTAAGAATACTTTTTCTCATTATCTTTCCCATCTAAGATCTTTTAGAGGTTGATGTTCTCACCTGGAAGTGTGAGTACAGATTGAGTCTCCACGTTGGGGCCTCAGTGTTGAACAAACATGAGTGGAACAGGATGATATGAGGGACACCATGGCATATGCAATTGATGCTCCACAGCCCACCCTAGTTTATGGGTAATTAAAATAGATTTTTCCCAGCACATGAACAGTTTCCCATCTTACAAGCATGCTTCTCCTCCTCTGCCTGAGAGCTTTATGAACTGAGAGATTGTTAGTGGGTACTAACTCAGAGCAGCTAGCGAGTACTAACTCAGAGTAAGCGGGGGAGTTAGGGCCCCAGGCTTCTTAAAGAACTCCAGTCTATTTTCCCACAACATTAACAAGCACATTAAGGCACTGTTATCTTCTCTCCTTCCTTGTCCCACACTCTTCATTTCCTTGGAAGTACTTTCTGGGATTACCTCCCCCCAAAATTTTCTACACCTTCGTCTGTACTGCAGGGTCCTTCTTTAGGGGAATTCAAAGAAATGGGTAATAATAATCAGCTATGCTTTAATGGATGCCCACGGTTCCTTTAAGGGTTGGTGAAGCCGCTGCCAGGCTGCTCTTTTTTTTTTAATTTTTAAATTATTTTATTGTTGTTCAATTACTGTTGTCTGCATTTTTGCCCCACCTTTAAGTTGGTTTCTAACAACTCGCAGTGAGCTTTCTCTTGAGCCTTTGTATACTTCTCCAACCATGCAAAGGGAGCTACCTTTCACTCACCCTAGACCTCAGCAAATGACCTGGCTTCAAGGTAGAGCAAACTATGTTGTATAATTTGTGTTCTAGAGCTTCTTTGTGGTATTGGACTGAAGCTAGTCTTCAGAGGAGATGGACACATGCTTGCTTGCTTAGCATTTTCCCTGCTACATTATACCTCCTCACATACTCTTTCAGGTACTTTCTCAAAAAATCACCAGAGTAGATGAAAAACAAATACTTCTGTCACAGGTTGCATCCAGAAAAGCTAACCTAAAACACATGCCATTTCAGATGGCTAAAGAAAGCCCTTACATGTGTGGGAACTCCAGGTACTAGACAGAGACTCCCTGGGTGGAAAGGAGGAAGAAGCTCAAAAGTGAATCAAGGGCAGTTAGAAATTATTTTTTCTGTGAGAAGGGGGTTTGTGGCTGCTATTTCAAGGTGTTAATCCCTAAGGGGAAACAGAGACCTAATCTCCAGAGATTTGAATGTTTCAAAAACAGAGAAACTTCAGTTTATGTTTAGAAAGGTACAAGACTGCAGTAAGAAATGACTGTTTGGTACTGCTATATGACATTGGATAACATTATAGAGTTTTTTGGATTCATATCCTTTAAAAGGATGATTCCTCTGCATATACAGGCAAGTAGTAAGAGGTGTTGATCTTTGTTGGCCTTGTAGAGCTCTGTGGTCATAGCATGGGCTAGGAACTACAGAATGTAGAGAACCACAATACCTGAGGACACCTGATGGAAAATCATGAAGACTTTTATGGTAGTGACCTAGGTGAAATGAAAACTAAAGACCAGCTAAAGTACCAGTAATTGAGGACAGCTGAGGATCATGCCTAGTTTTGCCCACAAATATGGTTGGCCTGTTGAAACATTCACCTTAATTCAGATGAAACTCTGGAGAAAAAGGAAATTTTTCTTTTTTTTTTAATTCCAACTTTTGAAATCTTTATTGTATTTCTTTCTATTACCATTTAGTCCCCCTTTACCCTCCTCACCCAGCAATCACCATACTGTTGTCCATGTCCATGAGTCCTTTTCCATTTATGCTCAGTCTCTCCACCGCCTAACCTCTCCCCACCACTAGTTGTCATCCTGTTCTCCATCTATGAGTCTGTCCCCATTTTCCTTGTTAGTTTAGTTTGTACATTAAATGAAATATGTCAGTCAGACAAAGACCAACACCAAATGATTTCACACATATGTAGAATCTAATGAAAATTTTCTAATATTTATGAATTTATAAAAAAAGTTATTATACAAACTTTTATTTTAATCAAAGGTTTGTCATGATCATGAGATATATTTTTATAATATTCTAACTTATGCTGTAAATAAAAAACAGATCAAAATTTAAATGAAAATAAAACCAAACTAAGGTAAAGAAAGAAATAACATCTATTGTTATAAAGCAAGTGATGGCAAACACATGAAAAGTGATATCAAGTGGTAGCAAAATTTTGGGCAATATCTGTAATAATTGTTTTTAAGTATACATGCTTTAAGTGGTCAAAATAGCTCTATATTTCTGGAAAATAAATGTCATTTAAAGTCTGAATAAACAAAATTTTTTCTCAAGGGGAAAATGTAGTATTTAATATTTATATTATAATTTACTATTTAAAATGTATTTTTCTCATCTGATTGAATTCTCACTATATTAATAGATGAAGTATCAGGCAATTATTTAACTTTTTCTAACTGAGGACCTGGGACTGGTTTGAGGGCAGGAAATTAGACATGATATTTGAAATAACTGTCAAATTATACTTTTAAATTTACCTCTTTATATTCAATCCCATTGGCCTTGCTTTTTTGTCACATGACACCACGTTAGTAATAAATCACTTGGAAAAATGTATAGAATGGTTCTTCCTCAAATAAATTTAGCCAGAATATACTAAAGGAAATTACAATAACCGACACAGAGTAATTATGTTTTGTTTTCATTTGTGATTAAAAGTTTTTCTATTTTAAATATAGCTTCATGGGAAATGTAGTCTTCAAAATTAAAGCTGTTGTTACTTTGAGTTCTTTTTTAAAAATTCTTTTTTTAAATTTATCTTATTTTATTTTTTTAATAGATAGGTATCTTTTTTTAAAGATTTTATTTATTTATTTTTAGAGAGGGAAGGGAGGGAGAAAGAGAGAAAGAGAGAGAGAGAAACATCAATGTGCGGTTGCTGGGGGTCATAGCCTGCAACCCAGGCATGTACCCTGACTGGGAATCCAACCTGCAACACTTTGGTTCGCATCCTGAGCTCAATCCACTGGGCTACGCCAGCCAGGGCTTACTTTGGGTTCTTAAAATAGGCTACAATTATTTTAAAAAATCAATCCAAAAACATATTTTTAAACTAAATACCAATTAATATCCTACAAATATGATTGATAATCACTTTTACGAAGAAAAGATAGATCAAGTTTCTTTGTTTTCACCAAGAAAATAGTTAAAGGTATTTTTATACAGGAGGGACTTTTGTGTTTTATCTAGGCTAAACACTTTAAAGATCAGGATGCAGAAATCCTAAGGCTGAAATTGTTCATTTGTTTCTATAGCCAGTTTATAATAGATTTATAACATCCCAGTTATAGCAATGATTTATCCACTAAGCCAAAATGAGAACTAGTGATAATCTAAGATTTTTGTATGACTTTGATGTTAAAGTATTTGGTTTTCTATTTGATGCTTCTTAAATAGTTATTATCTATTAAGTAGTTAATAGTTAAATAATTTTTCTTACTTATAATCAAATTCAATTTCTATTAGTATATATGGTATCTTAAAATTACCACATAATAAGCACCGACTATACATAAAGTAAAATCATATCGATGGTAACCATAGGGAACCAGAATTAACCAGTGTTCTAAGACTTCCAGAATGATTAGTGTGGTGCAGAAATTATGTATGGTAGATTTATATTATAATACATTCATTAGAAAGAATACCTAAATATGTTTCTAAGCAGTGTATTTTTATTATAAACTATATAAGCTTTATCCTTTGACATTTAGAATGATTTCCAGAAGTAGCTCTTCAAACAACTTCTAATTTTACAGGTTTATTTTCTATCTGAAAATATTTGGCTTCTATGGGGAATAACTGATATGCTATTTTTAATACCACAGTCATTTTAGACAATATTTGTAAGGTGTTCAAAGTATATTTTTTTACCTGATACTGTTTGAGGCATGGACAATTTAGTGGTTTTAATTACCTTATTAGCTGTTTTAAGTAATAAAGGTATTGAATCCTGTATACTTGGAATACAATAATAATAACACAAATTGATACATATATCATAATCAGAACTCAGTGGGATAAATAATAGTTTGATTTGTATTCTTGTGCTTTACCAAATAATAGAGAAAGGAGTATTTTAAAAAATGTTATCCCACACTGATTTTAAAGTTTCGAAGTTTTGTAAATATTAAAGGTTTCGGATTGAAATTCATGAATTGGCCATTCAGCCAGTTCTCCGTGTGACAGAAGCACAATGTGTGATGGACTGCTTCAGTCACGTCATTCACCACTGAACTGAAACTAAAAAGAAACGTCTGTAGGGTAGTAAGGGACATGACTCAGACATTTCAAGAATAGAAATGAAGGTGAAATGGATGATTCATCATATCATAACCAAAATAGTGGATTTATCTGTACAGTATAATTATTTAAATTAGAGTTAGTTAAAAATGAGGCCTAAATTTCCCAGTCATATTAAATTACTACTAGTTAATTATAGGAAAGTGCTGAGAAATTTTAACCCCCACAAACATGACTGCACCTGCAGTTCTGCTTATATAAATTCATGCATTTGAATTTCAGCTTGAGTTCTATGCTCTAGGAAAGAAATGATGCAATAAAATTAGTATTTGTATGTGAGCATGCTAGTGTTTTGAAGTTGTTTTTTTTCTGTATGCTTCCATTTTTCATTGTTTATTTTAATTTATTTTTATTAAATATTTATTGTTATTCTACTATAGTTGTCCTAATTTCCCCCCCTTTGCCCTCCTCTCTGCCCAGCCTACCTCACATTTCTTTAAATGTTCCTATGATATTACCTGTCCCAGTATCAGTGCTTTATAAAAATTCCAAAATGCAATTCATTTTTCCCAAAGAAGCAACCAAAGATTCAAGTTTAAAACTTTTTTCCCCCTCTAATGCAAGATGGTGCCAGATCCCATCCAACACACAGTTTAATTTTCATGGGGCTTTGGGATCAAAAGAACAGAAACAGCAACAACAAAAACTCAGCCGCTGTCTGATTTAAACGGGCAAAGTGGGAAAAATAAAGTGTTGAGTAAACAGATCGAGTTGGTGAGGAACAGTGAAGAAGGCTGGAAGCTGGGAATAGAGGAGACTGAGGTCCAGTCGCGCCTCAGCTGTGAATCTTTCGAATAGGTGGAGGAGGTGAACACCAGGATACCCACTGGAAGAGGAAACCCAACAACAAAGGAACCACTAACAGATAACAGCACAAGAAGGTGAAGGAGGGAGTACTAACCACACAAACCTCAATCCAGGACTTATCTGGAAATACAACTAAACAGTAGAGACAGTACCCAATACAAACAACTGAACAAGATTTCTTTAAACCTTGTACACACAGAACCAGCCTCAACACAACCTGCCCTCACCAGCACAACAAAATACAGAAGGTGGTGGACAGAGTGACCCACATTTAACCAACTGGCGGGAAGGAACCACCAAAGAAAGACTCAACAACAATCAAAACCCAAAGGCAAACACAAAGCCAACTTAAACGATAGCCCAAGACCAGCGAGCTTGGGGGGTCAAAGAAACAGCACCACTGAAACTCACTGCTACTCTACTAAAGAAGTTCACATCATAAACCCAGGGAGCCAGAACAGATCAATATAAGAAGCTGAGATGAACAAGAAGAGTCTCACAAACAATGGGAAGACAAAGAAATACTCCCCAAATGAAAGGAAAGGAGGAAGCCTCAAAAAGAACACTAAATGAAACAGAGGCAATTCAACTGTCAGATATTGAATTCAAAGCAGTGATTGTCAGGAAGCTTAATGAGCTCACAATGAGCTACAAGAAACTACAGGGAAGCTACAATGAACTCAATGAAAACTACATAAGCATAAAAAAGGAAATAGAAACTCTCAACAAGGGCCAAGAGGAAATGAAGAATACAATCTGTGAAATGAAGAACACAGTAGAAGGAATGAAAAGCGGGTTCGATGAAGCAGAAGATCGGATCAGCGAGCTAGAGGACAAAATAGAAGAAAACACCCAGAAAGAGCAAGAAAAGGAAAAGAGGCTCAGAAAAAAATGAAGAGGGATTAAGAGAAATGCAAGACAATATGAAATGTAATAATATCCGTATAATAGGGATACCAGAAGGAGAAGAAGAAGAACAAGGGATAGAAAACCTAGTTGAACAAGTGATGATGAAAAACTTCCCTAATTTGATGAGACAAACAGTCACACAAATACAGGAAACACAGAGAGTCCCAATCAAGAGGAACCCAAGGAGGCCCACCTCAAGATACAACATAATTAAAATGGCAAAATTTCAAGACAAAGAGAGAATCTTAAAGGCAGCAAGGGGGAAAAAGGAAGTAACATACAAGGGGGCCCCAATAAGGCTAACAGCTGACTTCTCGATGGAAACACTCCAAGCCAGAAGAGAATGGCAAGAAATAATCCAAGTAATGAGAACCAGAGGCCTGCAACCACGACTACTTTACCCAACAAGGCTCTCAATTAAGATAGAAGGCCAAATAAGAAGCTTCTCAGACAAAAGAAGTCTAAAAGAATACACCTCCACTAAACCAGCTCTGCAAGAGATGCTAAAGGGACTGCTTTAAGGAAAGAAAGGAAAAGAGAGAGTGAGAGAGGATCACATAAAAGGCAATGAATAAGTACCTATCAATAATAACCTTAAACGTAAATGGATTAAATGCTCCAATCAAAAGACATAGAATAGCTGATTAGATAAGAAAACATGACCCACACATATGCTGTCTACAAGAGACCCACCTCAGGATAAAAGATCTGCACAGGTTGAAAGTGAAGGGCTGGAAACAAATATTCCAAGCAAATGGACAGGAAAAAAAAGCCGGGGTAGCAATACTCATATCTGACAAAATAGACTTCCAAAGAAGGTCCATAAAGAGAGACCCAGAAGGTCATTTCATAATACTCAAGGGAAGAATTCACCAAGAAGACATAAATATTGTAAATATATATGCACCCAAAATAGGAGCACCCAAATACATAAAGAAAATCTTAGAGGACCTCAAGAAAGATATGGACAGCAACACAATTATTGTGGGGGATTTTAACACCCCTCTATCAAAAATGGACAGATCTTCCAAACAAAATATCAACAAAGATATTGTGGCATTGAACAATACCCTAGACGAACTGGGCTTTACTGATATTTACAGAACCCTCCATCCCAAAGAAGCTAAATACACATTTTTTTTCAAATGTACATGGAACATTTTCAAAGATTGACCACATGATAGGACACAAAACAAGCCTCAACAAGTTCAAAAAAATTGAAATCATACCAAGCAATTTCTCGGATCACAAGGGACTGAAACTAGAAACCAACCACAAGGGAAAAACCCAAAACACTCAAATTCATGGAGATTAAACAGCATGCTATTAAACAATGAATGGGTCAGAATGATATTAGGGAAGAAATCAAACGGTTCTTGGAAACAAATGAAAACGAACTCACAACAACCCAAAACTTATGGGACACAGCCAAGGCAGTTCTGAGAGGGAAGATCATAGCGATACAGGCCCACCTAAAAAAGTTAGAAACATTTCAAACAAACAACCTAACCCTACGTCTACAAGAACTCGAGGAACAACAACAAAGACAGCCCAGAGCAAGCAGAAGGAAGGAAATAACCAAGATCAGAGCAGAATTAAAAGACATAGAGACTAAAAGCACAATTCTAAAGATCAATGAATCCAAGAGTTGGTTCTTTGAAAAGATAAACAAAATCGACAAGCCTTTAAGCAGACTCATCAAGAAAAAAAGAGAGAAAATCCAAATAAACACAATCAGAAATGAAAGAGGAGAGATTACAACAGATACCACAGAAATACAAAGGATTGTAAGAAATTACTACGAAGAGCTGTATGCCAAGAAATTTGAAAACCTAGATGAAATGGACAAATTTCTAGAAAAATATAGTCTTCCAAAACTCAATAAAATGGAAGCAGAAAGCCTCAACAAACCAATAACAGCAAAAGAAATTGAAGCAGTAATCCAAAAACTCCCAACACACAAAAGCCCTGGACCAGATGGTTTCACAGGAGAATTCTACAAAGCATTTAAGGAAGAACTAACACCTATCCTTCACAGACTATTTCAAAAAATCCAAAAGGATGGAAGACTACCAAACTCTTTTTATGAGGCCAACATCATCTTAATTCCAAAAACAGATAAAGACACAACAAAGAAAGAAAACTACAGGCCAATATCGCTGATGAACATTGACGCTAAAATCCTCAACAACATACTGGCAAACCGCATCCAACAGTACATTAAGAAGATCATACACCATGACCAAGTGGGATTCATTCCAGGGATGCAAGGATGGTACAATATACACAAATCAGTAAATGTAATACATCACATAAACAAAAGCAAAGACAAAAACCACATGATCATATCAATAGATGCAGAAAAAGCATTTGATAAGGTACAGCACCCATTTATGATAAAAACACTCAGCAAAGTGGGAATAGAGGGAGCATTCCTCAACATAATAAAGGCCATATATGAGAAACCTACAGCCAACATCATTCTCAATGGGCAAAAATTAAAATCTTTTCCACTAAGATCAGGAACAAGACAAGGATGTCCACTTTCACCACTTCTATTCAATATAGTACTGGAAGTTCTAGCCACAGCAATCAGACAAGAAAAAGAAATAAAAGGAATCCAAATCGGAAAGGAGGAAACAAAACTGTCACTGTTTGCAGATGACATGATAGTACACATAGAAAATCCTATAGACTCCACCAAAAAACTGCTTGACTTAATAAATGAATTTGGTAAAACAGCGGGATACAAAGTCAATATCCAGAAATCAAAGGCATTTCTGTACACCAACAATGAAACAGCAGAAGCAGAAATCAAGAAAAAAATCCCATTTGAAATAGCAAAAAGAAAAATAAAATACCTAGGAATAAACCTAACCAAAGAGGTAAAAGACCCGTATTCAGAAAACTACATAACACTGAGGAGAGAAATCAAGGAAGACACAAACAAATGGAAACATATACCGTGTTCATGGATTGGAAGAATTAATATCATTAAAAGGTCCATACTACCAAAAGCAATTTACACAATTAATGCAATACCTATTAAAGTACCAATGGCATGCTTCACAGACATAGAACAAACACTTCAACAATTTATATGGAACCATAAACGATCCCGAATAGCTGCTGCAATTTTGAGAAAGAAGAGTAAAGTAGGAGGAATCACAATACCTGACACTAAACTATACTACAAGGCCACTGTAATCAAAACAGCCTGGTACTGGCATAAAAACAGGCACATAGACCAATGGAACAGAACAGAGAGCCCAGAAATAAGCCCAAGTCTCTATGGTCAATTAATATTTGACAAAGGAAGCAGCAACATAAAATGGAATAAAAATAGCCTCTTCAACAAATGGTGTTGGGAGAACTGGACAGCTACATGCAAAAAAATGAAACTTGAGCACCAACTTACACCTTATACAAAAATAGATTCAAGGTGGATAAAAGACTTAAATATAAAACTTGACACCATTAAAGTCCTAGAAGAGAACGTAGGTAGGAAAATCTCAGATATTTCACGCAGAAACTTTTTTACTGACTTGTCTCCTAGAGCAAGGGACTTAAAGGAAAGAATAAACAAATGGGACCTCATCAAAATTAAAAGCTTTTGCACAGCTAAGGAAAACAGTATCAAAATAAAAAGAGAACCAACTGTATGGGAAAACATATTTGCTAATGATACCTCAGACAAGGGTTTAATCTCCAAAATATATAAAGAACTTACACGACTCCACTCTAAGAAGACAAGTAACCCAATTAAAAAATGGGCAAAGGACTTGAACAGACACTTCTCCAAGGAGGACTTACAGAAAATCCAAAGACACATGAAGCGATGCTCAATATTGCTAGCCATCAGAGAGATGCAGATTAAAACCACAATGAGATACCACTTCACACCAGTCAGAATGGCCATCATAAACAAAGCAACAAACAACAAGTGTTGGAGAGGAGGTGGAGAAAGGGGGTCCCTAGTGCACTGTTGGTGGGACTGCAGACTGGTACAACCGTTATGGAAAGCAGTATGGAACTTCCTCAGAAAACTAAAAATGGATCTGCCTTTTGACCCAGCAATTCCATTGCTGGGACTCTATCCTAAGAACACTAAAACACCAATACAAAAGAACCTTTGCACCCCAATGTTCATAGCAGCACAATTTACAATAGCTAGGTGCTGGAAGCAACCTAGATGCCCATCAGTAAATGAATGGATCAAAAAACTATGGTACATTTACACAATGGAATTCTATGCAGCAGAAAGAAAGAAGGAGCTCATACCCTTTGCAACAGCATGGATGGAGCTGGAAAGCATTATGCTAAGTGAAACAAGCCAGGCAGTGAAAGACAAATACCACATGATATCACCTTTAACAGGAATCTAAACAACAAAACAAAACAAAACAAAAAAACTAGCAAAATATAACCAAAGACACTGAAATAGGGGATAGTCTCACAGTGGCCAGAGGGGAGAGAAGAGGGAATTTCAGGGGGGAATGGGTAGGGATTACAGGGACAAATTTGGAGGACACATGGACAAAAACTAGGGGTGGGGGGTAATGGGGGGAAGGGGGGAGGGTCGGGTGGGTGGGCTGGAATGGGAGTAGGGGGGAGAAACTGTACTTGAACAATGATTAAAATAAAAAGAAAAAAAAAGGAAAAAAAAATTCCAAAATGCTAATGGGTTACGGCTATTATACAATTATACTATTTTATTTTATTCATTTTACTTTATTTTTCTGTTTACACTATTACAGATGTCCCCATCCCTCTCCTTTGCCCACCTTTGTTCCCCTCACCCTGCCTTCCCTCAGGCCATCACCACACTGTTGTCTGTGTCTGTGGGTTACGCACATATGTTCATTGGCTAATCCCTTCACCTTCTTTCATCCACCCTGCTCACCCCTCCCCTCTGATAGTCTGTTCCATGTACACATGCCTCTGTTTTTATTTTGTCTTTATCTTGTTCATTAGATTCCATATACAAGTGAAATGACATATTAGTCTTTCACCAACTGGCTTATTTCACCAAAAATATAACCCCTTTGCATTTAAAGTAAGTTCTGTTTGTCCTACTTATTGTGATTTCTTATTTATTAAACATTTCATTTTGAGATAATATCAGACAAAGAACCTTTGCAAGAAAAATACAAAGAACATTTATAAAACTTTCATAAAGATTCCCCAGATACTAATATTTCACATTTCCTTCATAATTTTCTCTCTATACATACATGTATGTTATCATTTGACTAGCCTTTTCAGAGTAGATTGATACAACTAGTCCTGAAAATAATTCAATTTATATTCACTAAAATCAAGTAGATTTTCAATATTTTGGCATTTGAATTATACAAGGGAAATAATAATAATAAAGACCTTAAAATTCTGTGTTCATTGTCTAGTGTTTTTGATACATTAAAGAGAGAAAATGCATAAATTAGTCAATCACTCATCCCTTCTTATCATTCTAACACAGCTCAGATGAGAGTTCTTCCTTGACCTACAAAACAGCCATGGAGATTCATCTCTCAGATCTCACTTCAAGAGACCCTGCTATAGAGAATACAGCTCAATGACACTCTCTGGCTTTGGCACATTCTACTTATTATGTGTTTATATGAGGACACACTTTCCCTAGACTATTTCTGACCAATAACTGAGCACAGTAAATGAACTAGGAAGGACTCAATTATTCTTGCTTGGTGCAAGATTCCCTTAGTGGAATACATCAAAGTACTTGGCATGAGACTATCAGGAACTCAAGGAAGATTGTGTAAGAAAGATGACTTTGTATGTTTGACCTTAATTTCCTCATTAGAGAAAAGGAGAATAATGCATTTTAGTTAAAGTTAATGTTTCTTTTAAACATCATTTGATTCACATGTAGAGCCTATAAGATAAATTTAGACAAACCAGTTAACCTCCTGATCTGTTCAACATGACAAGTGTAAGAGATGAGTTCTATAATTTGTTGATGTAAAGCCCTCATACATATCAATAACTTCTGTGCATAAATGGAAAGTGACACAAGCAAAATACATGATAGTCTGAGGAAAATAATCATGCAGTTGGCTACATTAGATTCTAACTGAGCAGAAAAAGACATCTTAAGGATCATATTTGTTGAGTTTAGATCAGTGGAACTGACAAGGATTTGAAGTGGGCTTCCTAGCATAACATAATGTTTACATATCTGCCAAAACAAAAAAGACAAAAACATTTTTAAGACTTTTTTGTGAACATCCAAAGCCATAATTTAACCAAAAATATTTTCTTTCAGAATATACTAGATGTATAAAGATAACTAAGTCTTCTAGAATAAAAAAAATAACAAGTGAAATTAAAAAGAAGATTGAATAGCAGATTAAACTGAGGTAAAATTGACATGACAACTGAAGGATCCAAAAACTTATCTAGAAAGTACTCCAAAGAGTTAAGAAAAAAAGAAAGAGAAACAATAATAAGAAACATGGCCAATAGAATGAAAGGACTGTGGCATGTTTAATCAAAGTTCCAGGAGATGATAATGTAGTGATTGAAAATAGAAAAAAAATTATATGTAATGAGAAAATCACTCAGTATCTACCAAATTGTTGTACTGCACCATATAAGCAGGTCCAAGGAACCCAAAGTTATTTTTTTAAATGTATTAAAAATATTATAGTAAAAGTAAAGAACAATGTACTAAAGAGACAGAGGGAAAGCATAGAACTTAAAAGTGGAGTGCTATTGTAATAACAGCTGATGTAGTAACCCGAATGTGGAGGCCAGAAGTAAGTGAAATATTATCTACAATGTGCTATAAGAAATTAATTGTTCATTTAGAATTCTATATCCAGACTCCATGACATTCAAGCATTCTTGGAAAATTTTATATCCAGAGACCCTAACTTTCAAGAACATGTGTAAAATAAAGCTATTTTCAGCACCCCCCCCCCTGAAAACTGAAAGAGTTTATTATCAATAGATCTTACCAGAGAAAATTCAGGCATAAGATATTCAGGCATGATGAAAGTAACTGCAGATGGGAGGGATAATAATACAAAAACATCAAGAGCAGAAAGCATTAGAAAATAAATGTTAAAAAAGGTGAATCAGGATATCTTGTTAAGAGATATTTAAATTTTTGTGCATATTTTTGTTTGTTTTAAGATGAGTGCTAATGGAAAGGGTTGTATATTTAGGTAGAGGACAAAATGGATGGCAAAGAGCTCTCAAAGAATGTTATGTGGTTGTAAACCAGGAAATAAAGGAGGGATTGTATCTATTAGCAAGACAATGAATATTTATGAATTAAAAGAGAGAAGATGAGCAGGTTATGAGCTGATGACTTTTTCCCTCTTTCCTCCCTTTCCCCCCTCCTTTTCCTCCTTTTCCTCCTTTTCCTCTTTCCAATGCATGAGTTAAGGTCAATAGTTGAAAATAAAAGAAAGAGGGAGCCTGTGGTTTGAGAAGAGTGGAGAAATTATATAAGGGGAGGAGGAGAGAGAACATTCTTCAGAAGAAAGCAAGATTGTCAAATTGCTGATAATCTTCTTGGTTCCCTTCTCCTTGTTTGTTACAAGCAATTTCTTACAAATTCTTCCAACTGCTCTTTCTTAAATTACTGGCAGTTATATCATATTGCACTGGTCTTCTTTCCAAGTGTTTACTTCCAAGCCAGAGCTCTGTTGTGACTTTTTAGACTCAGCTTGATATTACTATGTTATCTCCCTTTTTCAGAGCATTCAGTGATGGTACAAAATAACCTACAAATAAAGCCACGTTCCTTTCCATAGTGTGCCCCTCAAATCCTCACTATGCTATTTTTCTTCCCCTCCCTTTGTTCAGGTTGTTTCTTCTGCCTGGAACCTCCAGTTCTTCACATCTCTAGTTCCTTTTCCTCATTACCAACTATTGGGTTGGCCAAAAAGTCTGTTATGTTTTTTCCATAAAAGACATATTTTCATTTTTACCATTAACTTTATTCATATTGATATTTTGAATATGTTGGCTATCTCCTGCTATTGGCTTCCAGTGGGTAGAGGCCAAAGGTCCTGCTAAACTTTGTCTAGTGCATAAGACAGTCCCACAGTGAAAAATTATTTGGCCAAAATGTCAATAGTACCAAGAAACTTCACAAACCACTTTTGACACATTCGATCAGTCACAGCACCTTCTCTATAAACCATACAAGTATTTTTTGTTGTTTTAGTTGCATTTTTACTTTTTTGAAATAATAAAGTATAATACATTGAAAATGTTGCATATTTTATTACATGTTCAATATTAAATAAGATGCACAATTTTCAGTAATTTTGATAAGTTTTCTAAGTGCACACTGAGATGACTGCAGTCACAGTATAATGTAAAAAAATTGTTTCAAATGAAATTAAAGACAACTAAACACTACTAGAGGCATAGTATAGTAAAAGCTAAACTAACTTTTTGGCCAACTCAATACCTAGTCAAAGGCCTTACTCTTAAATAAATACATCTCTACATTCAGAATTTTCCAGTCGAGGCCAAATGTTAATGGTGGTTAAGAAGAATTGTTTGGCATCACTTAATACTAGGTATAAGACTATACTTGGTCACTTAATTATTTGATTTTGAAAAAAGATTTTGAATTTTTTAAGCCTAAAATTGTTATTAATAAAATATGGCTAACAACATTTGCTAAAGATATAGTAAAGATTGCAATATATGAATTGTGTGTCTGGCCAATGGTTCAAGAAATTTCTGCCACTTTTATAAAAGTTATGAAGTACACTTGTTTTAGTGTATATTCTTAAGATTTTATTTATTTATTTATTTTTAGAGAGAGGGGAAAGGGAGGGATAAATTAAGAAACAACATGAGAGAGAAACATCAATAAGTTTCCTCTCCTGTGTGTACAACTAGGGACCAAACCTGTAGCACAGACCAGGAGGTGAACGTGGGACCTTTCCATCTGCAGAATGACTCCCAAACAACTGAGCCACACTGGACAGGAATAGTTTATATTGTTTAATAGTAACATATTTAGGTACATCCCTCTTCTGTTGTTTCACTTCCTATTAAAATTTTATTGAAATATTCCCTTTTTTTCTGGGGTATATCACAGTAATTAATATTTTTAAAGTGGGTAGCTGGTCTCCTTCCTACCTGTCTCTGCCTAGCAAATTCATTAATAAATTAAATTTTGGAAACTGGTTTGAATACTCTGAGTGACAAATGAGTTGTTTACTGGATATATTTACCAAAAATAAAGCTTAATACCCATTATTCTTTGCTTCATCTAAAAATATTAATTGTGGAAGGACACAATTTGGAAGAAATGAGATGTAATTTTTCATTTGTATAAAGGTGTTATAAAAAATTGTCAATATATACAAGTTTCATATTTTAAATTTATTAATTTATTAAAAATTATGAAGAATATAGTAGTATATTTGCACCATTGACTTAAGTGATGATTTGTTGTTTTTTAATAGGAAAATTTTAATAGGAAATTCATATACTAAATATTATATACTTTATATACTAAATATACAAAAAAGTGGGTGTGCACTATGAATGGCAAAATCTGAAGCAGAATATTTCTTTTAGGAACAAGACTACTTATTTTTTAAAAAAATAACTTCCCCTAAAAGTACCTTTTACTTACAATATTATAAAGAGTAGGATGTTGCTCATTTCTTTTAACATCAGATGCTGAAAATAATTTTTTTGCAATTTTTTATTGTGGTCAGTACACATAACAAAATTTACTCTCTTAGGTATTGCATTTATTAATTTTGTTGCTCACCATCACCACCATTCTTCACCAGAATCCTCTTCGTGTTACAAAACTGACCTATACCCTTCATAAAATAATTCCCCTGATCCCTCTGACTCTCCCCTCAGATTCTGGTGACCAACATTTTACTTTCTTTCTCTTTTTATCTCTCCTTTTTCTCCACACCCCATCCTCTGGTAATTACCATCTACTATAAGTTCACATTTTATTTTTTTCCTAGTCCAGCTTATTTCAGTTGTAATGTCTCCAGATTCATCTAAGTCATCACAAACGGAAGAAGGAAATCCTACCATTTGCACTTATGTGCTACATTATCATTAGTATATGGATTTGCATTTGACTGTAACAGGCTAACTTTAGTGTTTACTTTTAAACCATTTCTTTTATGCTTTGCTTTAATACATCAAATCATGTTCTCAACTGGAAAAAATACACATAACTAAGGCAATTCTAGGTTTAGGGAATATTTAAAAATAATTACTGGATTATGTAGAATTCTTAAAGAATTCTTAAACAATTGCATCCTTCATTCTTTCAGTAATTATACCATCAAACATAAAAAGTTGAGATAAAAGCTGCCCCACATTCCCATATTGTCATTTTTAAATATATATCTGGAGAAGTAAAAGTCAGAAGACTTCATAGTGAAAGTAGGATGCACTGCAAAGCATAGAAGAAAAAAATTGTTACCAGGTGATATTAGCAAATGTCTGTCTACAGATTACACAAGTGAACCTTTAATTATTAACTAATTGGGCATGGGTTCCAGAGAAGTGTTTGTAATAATTCATACCCTACACATGAAAAATTTTAGCATTAGCTAATAAATGGAAAATCCATGTGTTCTAGACAAAAACAAGGAGAGAAATGCTAAAAGATTTTTATAATGGTATAAACATTGGCTTGCTATGAAAATAAAACACATTCATTTAGCAACAGAAGAATGTGATGAAATAGAAATAAAGACAAAAGTTTAAACATGTTTTAAATGCATCTATATTACTCTGGTAATATTTATACACAACAATTGACTTGAAATGTGACTGGAGGAATTGTTGCTTTGATTTGTGGCAATATGAGAGAAAAAGAAACCATATATGTAGTACTTGTATTAAGAAAAAGCAATTTTTATTTGCTCATTGTTAATCAAAACCTGTTGAAGGTGTTAATTAATGGTCACAGAAATAAGAAGATGAAGTCCGTAACAGACAAATATTATTTGTTATGTTTGTCCTTTTTTGGTGATTACCTGGAAACTTTTATTTATTTATTTATCATCAATTAATTAATGTCAGAATCATTCCCACCACAGGGATAACATACAATCAAAACACTCTTTCTTTTTTACCACAGTAATTGATTCAATGTAATCTAACCTAATCAAACCAGAGTTACCTTTGGGGAGTTGACAGGTTTCTTGGAAGAAGAGCTCTACATTATGGAGTTGTTTGGAAAAACAAAAAAGTGAAGTTAGACTGCCAATGGCCATGATGCTTGCTGTGTTTATATGAAGATGGAGAAAGAAATCCCAAATGATATTGTTTGAATCCTTGTATCTATCTGTGGCTGACATTACTTTTGCCTTAGATGTCTCAATCACATGAGAGAATATGTTGAATTAATGTTCTCTCATTGCAACTGAAAGAAACATCAATTCACAACCTGTAGAATAAGCTTAACTAAGAACACTCTCTGTAAAGGGAAGTAATACTTTACAGTATATTGCCTGGAATGTTTTGAGGGCTCCATATTCTCAGAAAAATTTATAAAACCTCTATTTAAATGAAGTCATGGGTTCTCCTTATTTTGTACTGATATTTCTTCTTGTCTTGACAAGAAACTGGCTAATTTTGCCATATTATTTAATGCTAAGATGATGGTTTCCATGTAGCAGAGTCAGTATGAAATCTATTTTTTCATACTAATTTCTTAGTCAGAATCAATTCCTTGGCAAAAAAGTCTTACATATTGTATTTTGGAAATACCCAAATCTTATAATGTGTGTTGCTTGTATACATGTTCCCTACTAAATATCTGTTTTCTATTGTTATATGAAAAGTGAGAAATTTTTTTAAATGTGTAGAATTTTTGCTTTCTCATTCACAAAGATCATTTTAAAGCTGCCATCTCTGTCTACTGTTACAATGTAGTTTTGATATGAGTAATAACTTCAGATTAATAATAGAGTAAAATATCCTCCATTGAACAGCTTTTTGGACTGCATGCTAGTCTTTCAAAGACAATAAAATTTTTCTATAGCTTTACAAAACTTATATTTAATTATGATTTTATCTCATGTAAAATATTATTAGGCAACCAATATTCAACAAAGTTAATATGACTTTGTGACATATGTGACAAAGTGATATGTGACAAAGTTAGCATGATAAATGACTATTCATGTATATCACATTAAAGAATATTATAGTATATTTATGTACATGACTTACAAGTTTCAACTCACATGTAAGTTGGTAATTTTAGACAACCTCTAAGAAGTAGTTGAAATAGGAAATTAGATTATAAAATAATCTAAATACTCTTACAAAGTAGATAAAATAATGAAAGAGAAATAGTATTATAAGTATTAAGGTAGAATTGAAGCTGATAAAGTCACTATTGAATCCCTTTTCAGAACTTGTTTATTGATTTATTGATGATAACGATTCTGACAGGTATGAGGTGATATCTCATTGTGATTTTAATTTGCATTTCTCTGATAATTAGTGATGTTGAGCATCTTTTCATGTGTCTATTGGCAATCTGTATGTGTGCTTTGGAATAGTGTCTATGCAGGTCCTTTGCTCATTTTTTAATTGGATTGTTATTGGCTTTGTTTGGGTTTTTTTGATGTTGAGATTTGTAAATTCTTTATAAATTTTAGATATTAACCTCTTATCAGATATATTAACAAATATGCTTCCCCATTCTGTGGGTTTTCATTTTATTATCTTGATGGTCTCTTTTGCTGTGCAAAATCTTTTTAGTTTGATTCAGTCTTATTTGTTTATTTTTTCCTTTGTTTCCCTTGCATGGGGTGATATATCAGATAAAATATTTCTATGAGCAATGTTTGATATTTTACTGCCTACATTTTCTTTTTGGACTTTTATGGTTTTAGGTCTAATATTTAAGTCTTTAATGCATTTTAAGTTTATTCTTGTGTGTGGCCATCAAAAATCAGCAAACAAGTGCTGGCCAGATTGTGGAGAAAACACAACTAGTGCACTGTTGGTGGGAATATAGATTGTTGCAGCCACTGTGGAAAACAGTATGGAATTTTCTCAGAAAACTGAAAATGAAATTGTCTTTTGACCTAGCAATTCTACTGCTGAGACTATACTCTAAGAATCCTGAAACATTAATTAAAAAGACCCTATGCACCCCAATGTTCATAGCAGCATAATTTACAATAGCCCTGTGCTGGAAACAACCTAAGTGCCTATCAGTAAATGAGTGGATCAAAAAAACTATGATGCATTTACACAATGGAATACTATGGAGTAGAAAGAAAGAAGGAGCTCCTACCTCTCACAACAGCATGGATGGGCCTGAAGAGCATTATGCTAAGTGAAACAAGCCAGGCAGTGGACAAATATAATATGATCTCATCTATAAGTGGAGCCTACTGTATTTTTCAGACTATAAGACATACTTTTTCACCCCCTAATTTGGGAGAAATAATGGCTGTTAATGCTGCTGTTGAGTTCTGTTTACATTTACATTGGTGAAATATTGTTATTTATGTTCTTAAATATTTTACACATTTTTCGCTTAATTTTTTTCTATTTTCCTTTTCTAAAACCTAGGTGAGTCTTATGGTCCAAAAAATGTGGTAATCAACAAAACAAATAAGCAAAATATAACCAGAAACCTGAAAATTAAGAGCAAACTGACAGTAACTAGAGGGGAGGTAAGAGAGGATAATGGAGGGGAAGAAGGGTTGTCAAGGAATATGTATAAAGGACACATGGACAAAGCCAAAGGGGGCTAGGACTGAGGGTGGGAAGGGGGGATGGCTGGCGGGGAGGGAGTAGTGGTGGAGGAAATTGAGACAATTGTACTTGAACATCAATAAAAAATAAAAGGAAGATGGAAATGAAAAAGAAAATATGATTTGAATCTCATTCTTTTTAAAAAATCATTTTATTATTATTGTTCGAATACAGTTGTCTCCATTTTCCAACCAGCACTTTCTCCCACCCCACCCACCCCTGCCTCCTACTCTCAATCTTACTTCCCTTTGGTTTTATCCATGGGTCAATCTCATTCTTTAGTCATTAGCACTTAAACATTTTGGTGATAGTCTTTCAATATGTAATGAAATATATATAACATATATATTACCTAAATTTCAGATATTATATAAAGTATAATATATAACTAAAAATAACTGACATACATTAGATCATTTATTAGATGTGTATATATACATGTATGTTCATGTGCTTTCATTTTCTGACTAAATAGAATCTCCTATGCTTTGCCCACATTTTTGGAGTATTTGTCAGTCTGGGTTATGGTTCTTTTCCAGTTTACAGATTAGAGTGATTTTCATATATTTAATAGAAAACATTAGTATTTAAATAAGTGATATTTTTTTCCAGTTAGAACCTTCACATAGCAAAATTAATGGTAATCATACCAATACTCCAACAGTAAACAGATTTTTTTTTCTATGATAACTTCTGATCCTATAAAAAGTTCTTTATCTAATTATGAGGTACTAGTTTGATACTGGGACACATGGTAGAGAAAAAAGAGTAAAACTAGTAGGGGGAGAAAGAAATATAATTGTACTTCATAAATAAATAAATAATAAATTAAGGGAAATAATACTGTACCCAGAAAATAGAATCAACTGTACATGGAGATTTTTAAAAATAATAAAAAAAGATGTTTTAGTTTAACATAAATTAGTTCCCTCTGTATAATATATAAGTAAATAGAGGGGTCTTTATATAATTTTGATGAAACAATTCAATACCATTTTTTACTATTGACACTATTACAAATGTCCCTTTTTCCTCTCCTTTGCTCCCGTACACCCAGCTCCCCAAACCTTGGCCTTCAGCACATTGTTGTCTGTGTCTGTGTGCTATTCATATGTGTACTTTGGCAAATCTCTTCCAGTTCCCCCAAACCCTTTCCCTCTGAGATCTGTCAGCCTGTTCCATGTACCTATGCCTCTGGCGTTATTTTGTTTGTTGGTTTATTGTGTTCATTAGACTCCACATAGAATTGAGATCATATGGTATTTTTTTTCTCTGACTGGTTTATTTCACTTAGCATAATACTCTCCAGGTCCACTCATGCTGTTGCAATGGGTAAGAGTTCCTTCTTTTTTATAGCCATGTAGTATTTCATTGTGTAAATGTACCACAGCTTTTTTTTATCCACTAATCTACTGATGGGCATTTGGGCTGTTTCCAGGTTAATATC
Source organism: Phyllostomus discolor (assembly GCF_004126475.2). Classification (NCBI taxonomy): domain Eukaryota; kingdom Metazoa; phylum Chordata; class Mammalia; order Chiroptera; family Phyllostomidae; genus Phyllostomus; species Phyllostomus discolor. Next base: position 77,211,568 of record NC_040904.2, on the reverse strand, counting down.
ATTTTTATATGTGAAATAAAATTTAGCAATAACTTTTACTTTAGAAAAGTAATGCTAAATAATCAAACAGTATATCCCAGTTTAACTATTTGTTAAAGAATAAGACAAGAATATACAAGGAATAAATAGTCTATGTAGGTCTAATTTGGACACACATGTTAGGAGCCCTGTGCAACTGACTGTGCAGGAATGATATCAAAAATTCAGAGAAAATAAAATGGTGAAAAAGATAGGATGGAGCTACAATGGTCTATTTCCAGTGCAACTAGCACTCCTAAATGTTTACAACAGGGTTATTAATAAAGGTGAAAAACGGAACCAACATGTCCTGCAATAGGCAAATAGATACACACAAACACACTATGGGGTATTATTTGGTGGTAAAAAGGAATAGGATATTAAAGCATACAAAACTATAGATAAATCTTAAATGTATACTGCTAAGCAAAATAAGACAATTTGAAAGGCTACATATTATACAATTCCACCTAAATGACATTCTGGAAAATGCAAAACTAAAGAGACAGTAAAAATGTCAGGGACTCTCAAGAGCTTGGGAACAGGAGAGGGTTAAACAGGCTCTGTGGGAATATTTTAGAGTGATGAAATGACTCTGATAATATATCAGTAGATGTGTGATGCTGTGCACTGGTTAAAAAATAGATTTCCACTGCACAATGAGTGAACCTCAAAGTATATAAATAAAACATGATCATTTACGAGTTCAGTGATTCCCAGGGTGAAAGACATACTTTGACAAAGGAATCTAATTATGTCACAAATGTATGAAATAATTTTACTAAAGAAGGTATTGCTGACTGAAATAGTTTTGGAAATAGTGAGGACTGTAGAACTGAAGGCAGAATAAACTACACATAAACCATAACCTGTAGGTGATAAAGTAGTTTTTCATAGATTGTGGGCTCCCAGTTTGGACACAATTACGCATGTGTACTAGAACTGAGCAATTAATGAAATGTATGGTCCATAGTAAAGTTCAGGTCACTGTTGGAATGGGATTGTGCTGGTAAGCAAGACCAAAAAACTAGAATGATTCATGTCATAATAATTCAGGGTTGGGGGATGTCATTAAGAGCTCATATTTAGCTTAGCATTGTTATAGAAGAAGGATACAGAAATATTTAAGGTTAGATTTAGACACACTTGTTTGTACACTCATATATTTCATTTTCTGGTAGCTGAGAGGGTCTAGAAGCAACAACCCTGTAGCAATGAGCACACAAAAGACCCAGATCTTGATTTCCAGAGAAAGTAACTACACTTCTTTGGAGAAGTGGCTGATACTAAAAATGGGGCAGGGGCTATACAAAATAAATCTGGGTAATCTTGTGGTGTCAGAACATTAAAAATTCTAAACAAATTGATGGTATTATATTAAAGGGGACAAAGGAACTAACTGAAAGAGCTCCCAAGGGTCAAAACTGGAACAATCTGAGCAATAAAGTGAATAGAGTAGTACTGGATTATCATCCAAGTTATAAAATAAATATCTATGAGTCAATAGTAATAAAAATAAATAATTTAAGAAATAAATGGATAGAAATGGATATGTCCCTCTGCAGAAGTATTCCAGGTATATTTTATGTAAGATACCCCCACTTGAGTGTGGTGGAATGTAACTCTTTCCTCCTTAAGCATGGGCTGTATATAATACCATATCTTGATATGTAAAATGTGCACTCATATTTTTGGCCCAAAGCTTCAAAAATATTTTGTTTTAATTATTCATTTAATTTTTATTTATTTATATTTAAGTACTAGTTTTTTGTATCATAAAGTAATTTTAGCATTTATCTTTGAACATATTATGGTACAAGAAATTTTATGTAATGAATAATTATAAAACACAAGAACAGATACAAGGTATTTCAGGCACTACCCATGTATATAATGCACACCCTTATTTTTCACTGAAATATTTGGGCTAAAAATGTGCATTATACATGGCAAAGTATAGTAATTTTTTCAGAAGAGTATAGTGTGGAAAGGGAGAATTAAATAGTTACTTTTTAGTGGAGAAACCCGACAAATACTGCCTCAGCCAGGTGAGCAAGGCTGATTTCAACAAACTCTTTAGTCCTCTTTCCCAAAACCTAAAACACCAACACAGTCTTGAGAAAAACTGTAGACGCATTCTACTAAAAGAACTTCCTACAAAACACCTAACCAGTACCCCTCAAAATATCATTCATCAAGAACAAAGAAATCTGATTAACTGTCAAAACCAAGAAGAGATTAAGAAGACATAATAACTAAATGTAATGCAAGATCTTAATTGATATTATTGAGCTGAAATAGTACCTTAGGTAAAAACCAAGGAAATCTAAAAATGGTATGGCCATTATTTTAAAAATTGAAGGTATAAACCTTCTAAAATTAGAGTTAAAAATATTGTTAGTTGAAAATGGCTTTGTCATTTTGATTCATGTTGTTCTAATTTATTGTCTTCTATTTTTAACTTTTTTTGAGATATAATTGACACATAATATGTAAGTTTAAGGGATACAACCTGATGATTTGATACATGTGTAGGCATATATTGTGAAACAATTACATAAAAACAAAGGTTAACACCTCCACCACCTCAAGTAACTACTATTTTAAATGTACATATGATGAAATTTTAACACCTACTGTCTTAGCAACTTGCAAACATATAATACAGTATTGTTAATTATAGTCACTGTGCTGTACATTAGATCTCCACGAATGTTCATCTTTATAACAACAAGATTTTATTCTTTTACCAACATCTACCTATTTCTCCCATCCTCTAGCCCCTGGTAGCTACCAGTCTTCTTTGTTACTATGAGTTTGACTTCTTCATATTTTACATGTGAAATCATACAATATCTGTCTTTCTCTGATTGATTTATTTCATTTAGCATAATGCCCTTGAGACCCATTCATGGTGTTGCAAATAACAGAATTTTCACTTTTTTTCATGGTTCAATGTTTCATATCCTGTGAGTGTGTGCATGTGTGTTTGTATGTGTGAATATCACATTTTTTAATCCATTCATCCATTAATGGACATTTAGGTTGTAGTCTTGGCTATTATGAATAACACTCCAATAAACATTGAATGAAGGTATCTCTTTGAGATATTAATTTTCATTTCCTCTGGATATATACATGGAATGTGTTTGCTGTCTCATATGGTAGTTTCATTTTTAATTTATTCAAGAGTCACCATGCTGTTTTCCATAGTGGCTGCATCAATTTGCATGCCCACTAACAATGTACAAGGGTTATGTTTTTCTGTAATTTTTATAATGCTTGTTATTTTTTCTTTTTGATAATAGCAATTCAAAATCAATATTCAATTTCAGAAACATTTAATTGATTTAACTGAAAGGTGACTTAATTCTTACATAATTCAAAGTTTATTATATTTAAAAGATTTATAGCTATGTATGATAATTTGTATATACTCATATACTCACAAGAATGACATCAATCTCACTCCAGGCATTGGTCTCCATGTCATTTTTTTAATGTATAAATACAATGAGATGTGTAAATTTAACAGAATTTTTTAAATTTTAAAAGCATAAATAAAAGGGGAAAACATAGAGAAAAGTGACCAAAGGGGAATATTATTTATTTTTCTTATAGAGATTAGTATCAAATAGTTTACTTAAAAGAAGTACTTTCTTGTATTCATTTTTCTTATATTTCATTATATTCACTTTCTTATATGCCATTATATGAAGTTCTTTAAATTATATCTGACATAAAGTACCAAATAATTAAAATTTCCAGATTATTTAGAATATAGAAATAATTCAGATCCTTCTAAAATTTGAAGTGAAAGTGGTAGTGGGACTGAGTAAAGGTATTTATTATAAAATTTATATTTCAGTTGAAGCTCCACTCTGTTGAACTGAGTAATGTCAGTAATTGCTTAACTTCCAGTTCATTCATCTTTAAAATGACAAGAAATAGATATATACTATCCAAAGCGTCTTTATATTCTAAGATTTTATAATTCAAAGATCAGTTTATTTTTTTCCAATGGAGAAAGGTTGAATATATGAAAATCCCCTTGATATCTCTTTGCAGTTTTAATTCTTATTTTATTTGACATAAGCGATGTTAAGCTTTTTTTTTTAATATGTCTATTGACCATCTCTATGTCTTCTCTGGAGAAGTGACCTATTCAGGTCCTCTGCTTATTTTTTAATCAGATAATTTGGGTTATATTTTGTGCTGAGTTGTATGAGTTATTTGTAAATTTGGGTAATTCCCATTTATCTAATGTATCATTGATGAGTACCTTCTTGTGGAAAAGATTCTGATTAAGATTTGAATATTTTATTTGTGATGTACAAAAAAGTAAATGAAGTATTCTTTAGTATTTCATTTTATGTCCCTTTTTGAATTTTTAGCTATAAATTTTTATGAGTTTTTGTGGTTGCTCTAGGTATTATCACATATACATCGAAACACAGTCTAACTTCAAATAACATACATATTCACAGTTTAAGACTTATAACAGTATAATTGCATAAACAATAAGTGTCTTTAATTTCTTGTCATAATATGCAATATTAATCTTTCATAGGCTTCCTTAGAACACATCAGCTTACTTCTTCAAAGACTCTTATTTCAAGAAATAAACAAAAAATAATGACAAGCATACAAGCATAATGACATAGGTATGCAAAACAAATACATTAAATCTCTTTAATGTATTTCTTAAATCAATTTTTTTGAACCTTTTCTTTTTTTTAATTTTATTTTAATCATTGTTCAAGTACAGTTTTCTCCCTTTACTCCCATTCCAGCCCACCCACCCAACCCTCCCCACTGTCCTCCAATTACCACCCTCCCCCTAGCTTTTCTCAATGTGTCCTTTAGATTTGTTCTTGTAAACCCTCCCCATTCTCCCCTGAAATTCCCTCTTCTCTCCCCTCTGGTCACTGTCAGTCTGTCTCCCATTTCACTGTCTTTGGTTATATTTTGCTTGTTTCTTTGTTTTGTTGTTTAGGTTCCTGTTAAAGGTGAGATCATATGGTATTTGTCTTTCACTGCCTGGCTTGTTTTGCTTACCATAATGCTTTCCGCCTCCATCCATGCTGTTACAAAGGGTAGGAGCTCCTTCTTTCTTTCTACTGCATAGAATTCCATTGTGTAAATGTACCATAGTTTTTTGATCCATTCATTTACTGATGGGCATCTAGGTTGCTTCCAGCATCTAGCTATTGTAAATTGTGCTGCTATGAACATCAGGTGCAAAGGTTCTTTTGGATTGGTGTTTTAGTGTTCTTAGGACATAGTCCCAGCAATGGAATCTCAGGGTCAAAACGAAGATCCATTTTTAGTTTTCTGAGGAAGTTCCATACTGCTTTCCATAGTGATTGTACCAGTCTGCAGTCCCACCAACAGTGCACTAGGGTCCTTTTTACTCCACAACCTCTCCAACACTTGTTGTTTGTTGCTTTGTTTATGATGGCCATTCTGACTGGTGTGAAGTGGTATTTCATTGTGGTTTTAATTTGCATCTCTCTGATAGCTAGTGATATTGAACATTGTTTCATGTGTTTTTGGATTTTCTGTATGTCCTCCTTAGAGAAGTGTCTGTTCAAGTGCTTTGCCCATTTTTTAACTGGGTTGCCTGTCTTCTTAGAGTGGAGTTGTGTAAGTTCTTTATATGTTTTGTAGATTAAACCCTTGTCTGAGGTATCATTGGCAAATATGTTTTCCAACACAGTTGGTTCTCTTTTTATTTTGATACTGTTTTCTTTAGCTGTGCAAAAGCTTTTTATTTTGATGAGGTCCCATTTGTTTATTCTTTCCTTTATGTCCCTTCCTCTAGGAGACATGTTAGTAAAAAAGTTTCTGCATGAAATATCTGAGATTTTCCTACCTACATTCTCTTCTAGGACTTTACTGGTGTCACGGTTTATATTTAAGTCTTTTATCCACCTTGAATTTATTTTTGTATAGGGTGTAAGTTGGTGTTTGAGTTTCATTTTTTTTGCATGTAGCTGTCCAGTTCTCCCAACACCATTTGGTGAAGAGGCTATTTTTATTCCATTTTATGTTGCTGCTCCCTTTGTCAAGTATTAATTGACCATAGACACTTGGGTTTATTTCTCATCTCTCTGTTCTGTTCCATTGGTCCATGTGCATGTTTTTATGCCAGTACCAGGCTGTTTTGATTAAAATGGCCTTGTAGTATAGTTTAGTGTCAGGTATTGTGGTCCCTCCTACTTTACTCTTCTTTCTCAAAATTGCAGCAGCTATTCAGGGTCATTTATGGTTCCATATAAATTTTTGAAGTGTTTGTTCTATGTCTGTGAAATGAGCCATTGGTACTTTAGTAGGTATTGCATTGAATGTGTAAATTGCATTTGGTAGTATGGACATTTTGATGATATTAATTCTTCCAATCCATGAACACGGTATATATTTCCATTTGTGTGTGTCTTCCTTGATTTCTTTCCTCAGTGTTATGTAGTTTTCTGAATACAGGTTTTTTACCTCTTTGATTAGGTTTATTCCTAGGTATTTTATTTTTCTTTTTGCTGTTTCAAATGGGATTTTTTTCTTAATCTCTGCTTCTGCTGTTTCATTGTTGGTGTACAGAAATGCCTTTGATTTCTGGATATTGACTTTGTATCCCACTGTTTTGCCAAATTTGTTTATTAGGTCAAGCAGTTTTTGAGTGGAGTCTATAGGATTTTCTATGTACACTATCATGTCATCTGCAAACAGTGACAGTTTTGTTTCCTCCTTTCCGATTTGGATGCCTTTTATTTCTTTTTCTTGTCTGATCGTTGTGGCTAAAACTTCCAGTACTATATTGAATAGAAGTGGTGAAAGTGGACATCCTTGTCTTGTTCCTGATCTTAGTGGAAAAGATTTTAATTTTTGCCCATTGAGAATGATGTTGGCTGTAGGTCTCTCATATATGGCCTTTATTATGTTGAGGAATGCTCCCTCTATTCCCACTTTGCTGAGTGTTTTTATCATAAATGGGTGCTGTACCTTATCAAATGCTTTTTCTGCATCTTTTTATATGATCATGTGTTTTTTGTTTTTGCTTTTGTTTATGTGATGTATTATATTTACTGATTTGCAAATATTGTACCATCCTTGCATCCCTGGAATGAATCCCACTTGGTCATGGTATATGATCTTTTTAATGTACTGATGGATGCAGTTTGCCAGTATTTTGTTGAGGATTTTAGCGTCAATGTTCATCAGCGATATTGGCCTGAAGTTTTCTTTCTTTGTTGTGTCTTTATTTGATTTTGGAATTAGGATGATATTGGCCTCATAAAAAGAGTTTGGTAGTCTTCCATCTTTTTGGATTTTTTGGAATAGTCTGTGAAGGATAGGGGTTAGTTCTTCCTTAAATGCTTTTTAGAATTCTCATGTAAAACCATCTGGTCCAGGGCTATTGTGTGTTGGGAGGTTTTTGATTACTGCTTCAATTTCTTTTGCTGTTATTGGTCTGTTCAGGCTTTCTGCTTCTTTTCCATTGAGTTTTGGAAGACTATATTTTTCTAGAAATTTGTCCATTTCATCTAGGTTTTCAAATTTCTTGGCATACAGCTCTTCATAGTATTTTCTTACAATCATTTGCATTTCTATGGTATCTGTTTTAATCTCTCCTCTTTCATTTCTGATTGTTTGGGTTTTCTCTCTTTTTTTCTTGATGAGACTGCTTAAAGGCTTGTCGATTTTGTTTATCGTTTCAAAGAACCAGCTCTTGGATTCATTGATCCTTAGAATTGTGCTTTTAGTCTCTATGTCATTTAATTGTGCTCTGATCTTGGTTATTTCCTTCCTTCTGCTTGCTCTGAGCTGCCTTTGTTGTTGTTCCTTGAGTTCTTGTAGACGTAGGGTTAGGTTGTTTGTCTGGAATGTTTCTAACTTTTTGAGGTGGGGCTGTATAGCTATGAACTTCCCTCTCAGGACTGCCTTGGCTGTGTCCCATAAGTTTTGGGTTGTTGTGAGTTCGTTTTCATTTGTTTCCAGAAACCTTTTGATTTCTTCCCTGATATCATTCTTGACCCATTCATTGTTTAATAGCATGCTATTTAATCTCCATGATTTTGAGTGTTTTGGGTTTTTTTCCTTGGAGTTGGTTTCTATCTTCAGTCCCTTGTGATCTGAGAAAATGCTTGGTATGATTTCAATTTTTTTGAAATTGTTGAGGCTTGTTTTGTGTCCTGTCATGTGCTCAATCTTTGAAAATGTTCCATGTACATTTGAAAAGAACATGTATTTAGCTTCTTTTGAATGGAGGGCTCTGTATGTATCAGTAAAGCTCATTTGATCTAGGGTATTGTTCAATGCCACAATATCTTTGTTGATATTTTGTTTGGAAGATCTGTCCATTTTTTATAGTGGGGTGTTAAAATCCCCCACAATAATTGTGTCACTGTCCATATCTTTCTTGAAGTCCTCTAAGATTTTCTTTATGTATTTGTGTGCTCCTATGTTGGGTGCATATATATTTAAAATATTTATGTCTTCCTGGTGGATTCTTCCCTTGAGTATTATGAAATGACCTTCTGGGTCTCTCTTTATGGTCCTTATTTGGAAGTCTATTTTGTCAGATATGAGTATCGCTACCCTGGCTTTTTTTCCTGTCCATTTGCTTGAAAGATTTGTTTCCAGCCCTTCACTTTCAGCCTGTGCAGGTCTTTTGTCCTAAGGTGAGTCTCCTGTAGGCAGCATACATATGGGTCATGTTTTCTTATCCAGTTAGCTATTCTATGTCTTTTAATTGGAACATTTAATCCATTTATGTTTAAGGTTATTATTGATAGGTACTTATTCATTGATTTTATGTACATGTGTTCCTCTCTCACTCTCTCTTTTCCTTTCTTTCCTTAAAGCAGTCCCTTTAGCATCTCTTGCAGAGCTGGTTTAGTGGAGGTGTATTCTTTTAGACTTCTTTTGTCTGAGAAGCTTCTTAATTGGCCTTCTATCTTGATTGAGAGCCTTGCTGGGTAATGTAGCCTTGGTTGCAGACTTCTGGTTCTCATTACTTCGAATATTTCTTTCCATTTTCTTCTGGCTTGGAGTGTTTCCATTGAGAAGTCAGCTGTCAGCCTTCTTGGGGCTCCCTTGTATGTTACTTCCTGTTTCTCCCTTACTGCCTTTAAGATTCTCTCCTTGTCTTGAAGTTTTGCCATTTTAATGATGATGTGTCTTGAGGTGGGTCTCTTTGGGTTCCTCTTGATTGGGACTCTCTGTGTTTCCTGTATTTGTGTGACTTTTTCTCTCATCAAATTAGGGAAGTTTTCCATCATTACTTTTTCAAATAGGTTTTCTATCCCCTGCTCTTCTTCTCCTTTTGCTATCCCTATTATACAGATATTATTATGTTTCATATTGTCTTGCATTTCTCTTAATCCCTCTTCATTCTTTCTGAGCCTCTTTTCCTTTTCTTGCTCTTTCTATGTGTTTTCTTCTTCTTTGTCCTCTAGCTCACTGATCTGATCTTCTGCTTCATCGATCCTGCTTTTCATTCCTTCTACTGTGTTCTTCAGTTCAGAAATTATATTCTTCATTTCTTCTTGGCCCTTGTTGAGAGTTTCTATTTCTTCTTTCATGCTGATGTAGTTTTCAGTGAGTTCATTGTAGCTTCCCTGTAGTTTCTGGTAGCTCATTGTGAGCTCATTGAGCTTCCTGATTATCATTGCTTTGAACTCAATATCTGATAGTTGATTTGCCTCTATTTCATTTAACATTCTTTCTGAGGTTTCCTCCTTTCCTTTTATTTGGGGATTATTTCTTTGTCTTCCCATTATTTGTGAGACTCTTCTTGTTAGCCTCAGCTTCTTATATTGATCTGTTCTTACTCCCTGGGTTTGTGGTGTGAACTTTTTTAGTAGAATAGCAGTGAGTTTCAGTGGTGCAGTTTCCTTGATCTCCCAAGCTCACTGGTCTTGGGCTGTCATTTGAAATGGCTTTGTGTTTGCCTTTGGGTTTTGATTGTTGTTGAGTCTTTCTTTGGTGGTTCCTTCCCACCAGCTGGTTAAATGAGGGTCACTCTGTCCACCACCTCCTGTATTTTGCTGTGCTGGTGAGGGCAGGTTGTGTTGAAGCTGGTTCTTCCTTGTGTATAAGGTTTAAAGAATTCTCTCTTGCTCTTGTTCAGTTGTTTACATTGGGTACTGTCTCTACTGTTTATTTGTATTTCCAGATAGGTCCTGTATTGAGGTTTGTGTGGTTACTACTCCCTCCTTCACCTTCTTCTGTTGTTATCTGTTAGTGGTTTCTTTGTTGTTGGGTTTCCTCTTCCAGTGGGTATCCTGGTGTTCACCACCTCCACCTATTCTTTTTTGTCATCAGTTGGAGGGGGAAGGCAAAATGGTTTAAGACCGCAACAGAGAATTCTATGATATTTACAGTAGTAGCAAGTAGGGAAGAGATAGGAGATCCTTTGACTATGTATGGTGTTAAACGTGATCTTCTACCCAGCTAGCTGATTTTTAGAAAGGATGGAAAGAAGATAAGACTCTTGTTGGGGAAGGAAGGATTGTGAGTTGGATATATATGGCAGGGAGGTTGTGGGAGGTCAGATTCTGAGGTAAGGTGAGAGTAAAGGATAGTAAATATGTGTAGTGTGTGAGAGAATAGAGTTAACCACTATAGTAATAGAGTTCAGGAAACTTTGAAATGGGCTAAGATCTGGGAGGGGTGTTGTGAAGTAATTACAATTGCATGGAACAGCAGTTATTTACAATAATATTATGGCAACAATCATATGACAGAATCTATGAGATCTAGGTAACAAGAATAGGGAGTACAGAACCTTGAGTATTGTGCTAATGGGACACAGGTGAGTTAAAGGACAGTAGATTAGCAATACAGTATGGAAAGAGATATCAGGGAAAAGCTGTCAGGTCATAAAATGTATCCAACCTAGCAAAGAAGACTATACAAAAAGAAGAGGGATACAAAAATAGTATTAAAAAGAGATGTAGGGATACTGGAAAAATAATAATAATACAAATATGCAATAACTTGCAGGTTCTCTGTAATAGCAGAGTGAAATTTATCTCACTGTCCCAGCTGTTGTGATGCCCTTCTTTGGGTTCAACTTTGGTCTTTTCACAGATCCAGGATTTTGTCTCACTTGTAGGTATTTAGAAAAAAACTTAAAAAGTAAAAATAGAAAAGGCAGATGAAGGAAGGAAGAAGAGATAAAATTGGAGGACAGGAAGGAGGAAGGAATAAAACAAGAAATCAGGAAAGAGAGGAACAAGAAATCAAAAGAGAATAAAAACAATAAAAATTAAAAAATTAAAAATTGTTAAAAAAATAGAATCAAATTAAAAAGTCTCTTGGTTTCAAAGTGGCCAAACTGGTTTTTCTGCTCTTGCTGGCTGTGGCAGGCTGAGGGGTGATTGGTATGGCTTTTCTTCCTCAGCCAGAGGAGGCACTGGCTCCTCAGCCTTGTGCCCTGGGTATGGGAATCAGGTCTTTCCCAGGGTTACTGCTGTGGACTAGGGTGCGGGGATGCTCTCCCTGCATGCGCGCCTGCGTGCCCACAGCTGGGTGGCAGGGAGGCTAGAGCGACTGATAACTTTAGGAGAATTCCCCAAACAGTATCTGTCTATTCACTCCTTCCTCTTGAGAAATTCCTCCTGTTCAAGCCTGCTGCTCCCCACAGTGGCCTGGCTTCTCCCACCACCACCAAACTCTCCAGCCAGACAGGTGACTGTGGGGGTCGGGGCCTGATACGCGATCCAGACTCTCCAGTTTCCACAGCCTCCAAAGGTGCTCACAGCCCTTGTGTGTTTGCTAGCACCTGGATTCCTCCCAGTGCCTCTCAGACCTTGTTTGGCTGGGGAAGGAGCAGTTGTCCCGGCTCTCTCCCAAGGACTCTGTGGCAAACCCAGCAGTGCGGCCCTGGGCCTGGGGCTGCAGCCCCCAGACCACATGCTGGTCCCCAGGACCCTACCTTGTTGCAGCAGTCTTCTTAGGGTCCGGTTTTTCAGTTCCGCCGCAATCCTTGGTCCCTATTTTCACATATGCTGAAGTATGTTGGTTGCTTGCTTCTCTACTCCCTAGACTGGCTCCTTTCTACTCTGAAGCCATGTTAGCCCTCCCCTGTTTCTTAAATCAATTTCTTAATGTGCATTCTTAAATCTCTTTCTTTCTTTCACTATACATATGTGTGTGTAATGCTAATCATAAAGGAATATCATGTCATTATTACTTTCCTAGAAATATAACAATTATTATTAATTATTTGAGTTGTACAAATTTTAATTTTGAAGAAATTAAAAATCTTCAAATTTTTAATTTCTATTAAAATAAAAGTAGTATTAAGGAAAACAGTAAACAAATATTTAATATAAAGCTTTCTTAAACTTAAAAAATACCGATAGTTAAAATTAATAGTCTGTGAACAATATGCACTTTAATTTTTTGTTTTTGCACTTTGATGGGGTTTTGCTTTATATTTTCTAAAGTTATTCATTTTTAAAAAACAGTATATCATTACATTAATTTCCTTTAATCATTAAAGTAATTTGAATATCTTTCTAAAGCAAAGATATTCAAATCTTGTTATATATGTAAATCCTAGCAAAATAGGGGATGGAAATCAACACTCAGGAAGTCCCAGTTTTTCATTACAAGGCATTAAAACAATATCTGGGCTACTATGAATTTTAGTATCTTCCAAATCTTCCAATCAGTAAAATTATCCCATGTATTCTATAAGTGAATTTCAAGAAAAACAAACCAAAAAGTATGACCACACAGCACTATATATTAATGTACTTTACGTGTGTTCGAACTGTGGGTATGGCTTCTCCCCACACTAGAATCTTATTGTATTGAGGAAGATGCTTGCAGAGCTATGCTTCAATCTTCTCTTCTGACAAGATGCTGAACATGGTTATTTATATAAAGCCAGCCAGCATTCCAAATACTGAAATAATTTTACCTTTCTTTCATTTCAAAAATTTGGTAATGTATTTATCACTTCAACTTAATACAAGGAATTTTATATTACAATAGCCTTTCTTCTTTTCTAATATTGCTCTCTTTTGAACTATAGTAAACCTGTGGCATTAAGCCAATATTTCAGGGGAGTTTTTAGGCATATTTCAGGGCCTTCTTTCGCTACCTGGCTTTCTCCTTTCTGGGATTTCTCTCTTCAATATTGAGTTATGCTGAGAGTTCTAACTGTATCTTATATATCTAGTCAATGAAACTGTGGCTTTTTACTTGAGTTTAATACTACTGAGAATAAATTAATTATTCACTTATCTTTGACTGTATATATTTTTGCCATTGGGGTCATTTTCATAAAATCTTCTTTAAGACCAAAGTCCATGAGTTTAGTACCTATGATTTCTTTGATGTAATTTATTGTTTCAGGTCTTATATTTAGGTCTTTAGTGTATTTTGCATTAATTTTTGTATAGGGGACAAGCTGTACTCTAGTTTTAATATTTTGCATGTGGCTTTCCAAATTTGCCAGCACAATTATTGAAGAGGTTTTCTTGTCTCCATTATATGTTCTTGACTCTTTTGTTGAAAATGATTTGCCCATTCACACATGTGGGTTTATTTCTGAGCTCTTGATTCTGTTCCATTGGTCTGTATGTCTGTTTTTCTGCTAATACCATTCTGTTTTGATTATCATCATTTCGTAATATAACTTGAAGTCAGTGAGTATGTTACCTCAGCCTTGTTCTTCTTTTCTGGGGATTACTTTGGCCATTTGGATCTTTTGTGGGTCCATACAAATCTGATGATTTCTTTTTTATTTCTCTAAAAATTTATCATTGGAGTTTTAATAGGAATTGCATTAAATCTGTTTATTGCTTTGGGAAATGTGGCTATTTTAATTATGTTGAATCTTCCAATCCCCGAACACAAAATATCTTTTTATTTTATTGTATTTTCTGCATTACTTTTATAATGCTTTTTAATTTTCAATATATAGGTTCTATACATCCTTTATAAGTTGACTCTCAGACACTTCTTTTTTTTTGTTGCAACTACAAAAATATTTTCTTCTTTTTTCCAAAATGTTACTGTTAGTATATAGGAATGCAGTAGATTTTTGAAAATTAATTTACAAAATTTTGTATTCTGCAACTTTATTATATTTGTTTACTGTTTCTAGTAGGGTTTTTTGGTGGAATCTTTAGCATTTTCTATATAAGGAATCATGTCATCTGCAAAAAATGACACTTTTATTTCTTTATTCCCAATTTAGATGCCTTTTATTTCTCTCTCTTGCCTGATTACTCTAGCTAAGACTTCTGGTACTATATCAAACTAAAAAAAAAAAATCTTCTTCATAATAAAGGAAAGTATTGACAAAATAAAAAGACAACCAAGTGAATTGGAGAAGATATTTGTAAACAATATTTTGGGCAAAGGGTTAGTATCCAAAATGTATAAGGAATTCATACAACTCAAAACCAACCAATCAAACAATCCAATTAAAAAATGCATAGAGGACTTGAACAGACACTTCTCCCAAGAAGATATAGAAATGGTCAATAGATATATGAAAAGATGCTCAACTTCACTAGTAGTGAGATACAAATCAAAACTACAATGAGATACCGCTTCACACATGTTAGAATGACTATTATCAATAAGACAGGTGATAACAAGTGTTGGAGAGGTTGTGGAGAAAAAGAAACCCTTATTCAGTGCTGGTAAGAATATACACTGGCATAGCCATTATGGAAAATAGTATGTAAGTTTCTCAAAAATTAGAATAGAGTTATCATATGACCCAGCAACTCCTTTTCTAGGTATCTACCTGAAAAATTTGAAATCATTTATTCACAAAAATATATGCACACATATGTTCATTACAGCTTTACACATTGTGGCCAAGACCTGAAAAAAACTGAAGTGCACTTCAATAGATGATTGAATAAAGAAGATGTGGTACATATATACAATGAATACTACTCAACCATAAGAAAAGATTAAACACTGCCATTTGTGACATCAGTGATGAACTTTGAGAATATCATGCTAAGCAAAATAGACAGAAAAAGTTTAGAACCATGTGACTTTACTTATATGTGACTTTACTTATATGTGAGTTAACTTATTTTTCAGAAACTGAAAAAAAAGAAAAACAAACAAAATTCATAAACACAGACAACAGTATGGTGGTTACCAGGTATGCGGCATAATCAAGAGTAAAGTGGATCAAATATATGGCAATGGAAGATGATTTGACTTGGGGTGGTGAGAGTACAATGCAATATACAGATCATGCATCACAGAAATGTATACTTGAAACCTATATAATCTTATTAACCAATGTCACCCCAATAAATTTAAAAAAGAAAAACTAAAGGTAAATATAAGTCATTGAATGTGGTTCCCTCTTTCAAGGGTTTAATCACCTCCAAGTGTTTCATGTTTTTCAACCACCACCATTACTGTAAAATTTTTTGTGAATACAGGTATTTTTAAGCCTGTGTTTGATGCTTATTATTAGTTCATAACAAACTGTTCCACCATTACCTGAACTGAATCTCTGATTATTTATTTTATTATTTACATGGAATAGTGTGTTCCTTTTGGCCCAAAATAGTGTATTATGAGGCTAATATTGAGGTCAGTTGTTTTGTAGCTTATGATAGGCTGCTATGTGGTGATTCCAGTGTTTGGACATTTATACAATTTAGAGCTCCTTTACAGTCAATATTTCATTCCCCTCCCCCCCAAATTAAGTCAGCTTATAGAAGTGAGTAATTAGCTTCAGTCATTATTGAAATTGTCTATTACTTAAGCAATGAAGTCATTTAATTCATTGTGACAAAAAGTGTATATTCTTAAGCAAAATGTAAGTGCTTGTAGCATGTGAAAATTACCTGAATACCAAAGTGAATACTCTTATGAATAAAAAAGTATTGCTCCAATATACTTTGTTTTTTAGATACAGGCACTAAATTAGTTTTATTTTACATCTTCATAAAGGTTTCTTAAATTATTTACTTTTATAATGAGTAGTCTTGATGCTAAAGGTGGACAGCTAAGCAGGACATATTCCATCATTAATCAGATAAAATAAAGGATGCATGTTCAAGAGTAATTGCAAACCAATGAACCTACCATTAACTGCTGTCCTTGACCACAGAAAAAGTCTTGCTGTTAAGAACAAAAAAGGAATGAAAATATTTTCTGAAGGTTTGTGCCACAAATTTGCTGTACAAATTTGCAAATATAATGTATCACTAATAATAAATTTTAATTTTAAGTGATCCTCCCAAAATGGTGCTCCTAGTCACCAGTGAAGCATGATAAAGGAAGGGTTCTTATAATTTAAAAGTCAGATATCTGGTTTGACACTATGGAGAAGAGAGCTATAGTTATAGTCCCCAAGATCAACTTTCAGAATGCAAAAAACCTGTCATGAGCTGGACCTCTCCCATTATCTATTTGAAAATGCCACTTAACCTCTGATCTGCATATTATAATTTAATTCCCAGTTTGGATTGGCAAGCACTGTTCAGAGTTACATACTAATCCAATACTAGCAGGGGAAATATAATTAGCTATGATTAAATATTACTGAC
The DNA here is from genome assembly GCF_004126475.2 of Phyllostomus discolor. Lineage (NCBI taxonomy): Eukaryota > Metazoa > Chordata > Mammalia > Chiroptera > Phyllostomidae > Phyllostomus > Phyllostomus discolor. Next base: position 77,195,000 of record NC_040904.2, on the reverse strand, counting down.
ATACTTCCATAATTCACAAATTTGTATTTCAAACAAAAGCCATTCAAGAAGCACTTTCACACAAATTAAATTGAACTTTAGTAGAGGTTAATATTTTATTGATAGCCCATCAATGACATAATTTAGCAAAATCTGTGGCAGTATGGTCTTTGTTTAGATTTTATGGATGTTAGTGATTAATAAACACTGTCCAGTGTGTTACAATGCCACAAGAAGTAATAACTAAGGGTAGTTTCATTTTTTTCAACATACATATATATTTTATTTTTATTGCATTTTTCCCTTATCATTTCTCTCACACCCACCTCCCCATACAATCACCACACTGTTGTCTATGTCCATAGGTCTTTCTGATTTTTTGTTCATTCCCTCCAACCCCTAAACTTTCCCCCCAACCTTAGCTGTCATCCTACTCTCTATCTATGAGTCTGTCTCTATTGCTTGTTATTCAGTTTGCTCATTAGATTTTACATATGTGTGAAAGCATATGGTATTTGTCTTTCTCAGACTGGCTTTTTTTCACTTAGCATAAATTTCTCCAGATACATCCATGCTGTTGCAAAAGGTTAAATTATCCACTCATATCTTGGTGATTGTAAATAACACTGCAATGGACACAGGCATGTTTGTGTTCTTTTGAATTAGTGTTTCAGGTTTCTTCAGATAAATTCCCAGAAGTGGAATTGCTGGGTCATAAGGCACATCCATATTTAATTTTTGAAGTATCTCCATACAGCTTTCCACAGTGGCTGCATCAGTCTGCATTCCCACCAACAGTGAAAAAGGGTTCCCCTTTCTCCACATCCTTGCCAACACCTGTTGTTTGTTGATTTATTGAAGATAGCCATTCTGACAAGAGTGAAGTGATATCTCATTGTGTTTTTAATTTGTATTTCTCTGATAACTAGTAACATTGAGCATCTTTTCATATGACTATTGGTCATCTGCATTCACTTTTGGAGAAGTGTCTATTCAGGTCCTTTGCCTCTTTTTTAATTGGATTATTTGAGATGTTGAGTTTTATAAGTTTTTTATAAATTTTGATATTAACCTCTTATCAGATGTATCAGCAAATACGTTCTCTCATTCAGTGGGTTACCTTTTCATTTCTTTGATGGTTTCCTTTGCTGCGAAAAATTTTTTTAGTTTGATGTAGTTCCATTCGTTTATTTTTTCTTTTGTTTTGCTTGCCTGGGGAGATGTATCAAATAAAACATTGCTATCAGCAATGTCTGAGATTTTTCTGCCTACGTTTTCTTCTAGTATTTTTGTGGTCTCATTTCTAACATTTAAGTATTTAATCCATTTTGAATTTATTCTTGTGTATGGCATAAGAAGGTGGTCTAGTTTCATTTTTGTACACATATCTTTCCAATTTTCTCAACACTATATATATTTAATTTATGAAAGATTATGGTCATTTTTAAGCTTACCTTTTTGTGTTAATACTATACATCAATATTATTTGGGTAATATAATAAAGCTAGGGAAATAAAGCAAAATGATTTTAAGGAGTACATTTAAAATTATTTATAGATATCACCTTGTATATAGAATTTAGTGTAGGATCTCCAGTATGTTACTATAACTAATTAAGCAAATTTAGCAGTTTTTAGGATACAAGGTCAATATATGAACCCAACATTTTTACTTTCCTCAAAATGAAAATTACTTTAATAAACCATTATGGCTTATAATTGCTTAACTATATCTAAGAATGAATATCTAATAAAAGTTGTACAAATCTTCTAGACAGAACACCAGAATGCATGACTGAGAAAAGTTAGACAAATAAATGTAGAGATATACTAAACTTATGAACAGTAAGACAATATTTTATGATGTCCATCCTACTAAATTAATCTATGATTTTAATTGAATTCTCCTCAAAATGCAAGCAAATATTTTGGAAAAATGCACAGATAGTTTTTAAACTTTCATGAAAATACAAAGAATGTAAAAATACTAAGATTTCACAAAATATAAACAAAGTTGGAAGACAAAATGCTTAATGTATACTTTTGATATTAAGATAGTGCAATCAAAATAATGCCGCATTGGCATAAGAGTAACAAATGGATCCAAAAAAACATATTAAATAGTCCAGAATTAAAGCTACACATACATATGTTTTCAATCAAGATATGTGCATGTATATGTGTGTTCATATACATATATATATATATATATATATATATATATATATATAAATTTGGAGTCCAACTGATACCTTTTACCCAATTGTGAAGTCAGATCAATGGAAAGAATCTTTTGAAAACAGCTGGCACTATCAACTTGGTATCTCCATAGGAAACATAAAACATGACACCTATTTCATCTGTATATTATAAAAATTATTTAAAATAGATAACCTTAATTATAAAAGACAGAATCTCAAATGTTATAATAAAATATAGTAAATACCCCCAAAACATTGGGTAAAATTCCTTAAATAGTAAATAGCAAGTACTAATCATTAAAAATTAAATTTTACATAATGAAATAAAACTTTTTTGCTGCGCAAGAGACAACATTAAGAAATGTATTATATAGTCATAGATTGAAAGAAAATGTTTATAATACATACCTTTGTTAAGGAACTTGCACTCAACATTAAAAACACTCCTATAAGTACTTCTACAAAAATGCTCCTATAAAACTCTTATAAATCTAAAATAAAAAGCAAAATTTATAAAAATTGGCAAAATTATGAACAGATACTTCACAAAAACAAATATGAAAATATCCCATAAAATATGAAAATGTGCTCAACATTATTATTCACTAAGAACATGCAAATTAAACCCACAATAAAAGACCATTTTATACACAATAGAATAATTAAAACCAAAAGTACATATTGGCAAGGATTGACACAATTAAACCTCTTGGACATTGTAGGTGGTAAAATAGTTCATGACTGCTTTTTGAAAATTGTTATAAATAATGTTAAATATACATCTTCCTTATGACCTGCAATTACTCTTCCAGGTATTGATCACATGAATTCAGAACAAAGGTGGCAAAAATATTCATGCATATGTGTTCATGAGAACATATAATTGTAAACTACCCAAATATTCATGAGAGAAAGAATAAACACATTAATTATACCCATATTGCATATAGCATATTACTTATGTATAAAACAAATTATCAATAAATTTAACACCATAGCTGATGACTTTGAATGAAAATTGGCACCTATTACTTATAACTATTATTTATTAAATATATTTTTCTTAGACATTTTATCAAGTTCTAGGATAAGAAAACAACTTGGTAAGTTTGATTATGTAACAGATAAAATTTACAAGCAGGGATGTTTTGCCTCTACCTCCTATTCGTGTAGCTGAGATGCTCTCTTCTGGCTCATTTACTCACTGTATTGTTTCTTCTTTCATCAGGTGGGTCAATATATTTTTATCACAGTTTAAAACCTGACTATATTGTTTCATCTCTACTTTAAATTCTCATCAAACACTTGAGCATAGTAGCCTATGCGTCTTCTTGGTATATTTATTTCATTTACGTTTTCTGGGCAGCCTTCCACTTACCTTTCTGTTTTATTCTCTGTACCTGGAGTATTTCTCTCTTTATCCATATGCTAAATGATCTAAGTCTTCCCTCCAGAATTGATTGTATTGCAAAATTAAACTGCACTGCCATCTGTTTTTTCACAAGCAGACAACAGAGAGTGTACCGTTGCATATTCCACTACATGTCTAAAAATTAGTTTTCTCATTTTACAAGACCACATAGGGAAAGCCCTCAAAAAACATTAATTCTCATATGGTTCATTGAATATTATAAGACTAAGTTTATTTTTATGCTTTTAAAAATGTAGTTTTTCCTAACCATAATTTAATAACCGTATTTTTGTTTGTAATTCTATTTTCATTTTATAAAGTTAAAAAAGGTACAATCATTTCCTAAGAAAAACCTATCTTATTTCAGCTACAGCTATTTTAAAATTAAAGTTTGAGTCACTTAATAAAATACTATGTTGAATTAGTGTCCTTAATTCTAAGAAACTATATGCATACACACAATTTGTTATTTTAATTGCTCAAATTGCATCTTATGTAGTAGGTTTATGTTTTATTAAAGTTCACACTGTGAGATAAATGGACTTAAACTATTTTGAAATTTAATCATATAAGCATGTGCCTAAATAAGTGTGTAGAACATGTAATATCTTATTTCCAAAAGGCTAAATGATTAAACCTTCGGAAGTAAATTCATTTTGTTGGTATTTTTCAACAAGTTAATTATTCCCAAGTAGTTAAAAAAAGATAGCTTCTGAGTGATCTTTTAGGTCACTTTTGTCAGTGCACAAAATGTGTGTACAACCCAGAATACATGCATATATGCAACAAATATAGTTACATACAATCAGAATACAGAAAACAAGTTACAAGTTGTCATAGGTTATTTGATCCCCAATAAATACTGTCAATTTTCAATATGATTTTACCCTTCTTCCTGAACTACAGTTCTGTTTTTGATATCTGATTTTGATGATGAAAGAAATTTATTTGGTCCAATATTACATGGAATTTATCCCCATTATTGTTTTTGACTGCATAACAAAAAATTTGGTTATAAGATATTTGACATGTTACCTGAAACCTCTGGCTCCTGCAATATAGTGGCAAAGGCTCACATTTACCATTTGAAGACCCACCATGGGGTAGAAAACATGTTGGACAGTAGTGGTATACAGTAGTTATAAACAATGGATTTTATCCTTATTTTTCAATATGTTAAAAAAAAAACCCAAACATATTACAATATTTATTACAAATGTGAAAGCATTAAAGGCTGTAGAAACATGACACTGGAAATATTAGGAAAGAGCACATTCAAGATAATATGTTAATTAATGAAGGATAATGGTTATCCTAATATGTTAAAAAAAGGTGAGGGATATAGGTAGAAGGAAAAATGTAGAAGAGGTAATAAACAGCCTGGCATATCACACAAATGAGAATTAAGTCCATATAGTTTTGGAGCATTGCTGGTTCTGATTAACTGCTAATTTTGCTATCAAAATATCCTCTGCAGGTTTCCTCTCTAGATTATTTTCTGGTGTCTGTCATGAGTTACATAGACAATTAGGTCTACTGAGCCTAATCTCTGGTTTCTTTTGGTCCCCCTCCTTCTCATACAATTACATTTACAATGCTCACTTTGCCATAATTTAGCATAAGAATGATTATTAAACAGTATATAAGGAGTACTGAAAGTCCAGAAAGTATCTAGCAATGTAATGTGGAAAATGGGCACATTTACTTAACATGATATAAGATACAAGAAACACTGTTCATAAGACAATGGTGCCTCAGTCCCCTTCAAAGTAGGCACTTTGGGACCTCACATAGTTCTCACTGTGTCTCTTCCACTGTTCAAAACGTTGTGCAAAATTCTTTTTTTTTTTTGGAATCATCATCAGCTGGTCTTTTGTATTTTCCCAAAACTCATCTGTTTGAAATCTCTTCCCTTTCAAAAGTGATTTTCGTTTCATACCAAGATCCTGCATCAAAGTCTCAGATACAGTAGTTTTTGGAATCCCCAGATCAGCTTCTAGTTCTTGTACTGTCAGTCACCAATTTCAGCCAGGATACCTTCAACCTTCTCAGGCATTCTTCTTGTTGCAGGCCTTCTAGAATGTGGACCATCTTCAACAGATTATTGACCATCTTTGAAGCATATGTACCACACTTTTATTTGTGCCCCATTGTTTGCATCATCCCAGAAAGCCTTCTGAATCGTGTGAATAGTTTCCGTGGTGAAATGTTCAAGCTTAATGCAAAATTCTTAAAACCCTAAAATTCTTAATGCATTAATGCAAAAATGACTGATCAAGTAGAGCAATGAATCTGCTCTACTCCATCAGTCATTTTGCATGCGATGGCCACACAGTAGACATGTTTACTCAGTGGTGTCCACCACCCCCACTGACTAGTGCAGTGAAGTACTAGTCACTGTTCACTGTACTTGTTCACTCCTGTGCATTGCAGTCCACTCTTCTTGGCTTCCAGGTTACACTGATATCACATAGACCATCCCTGTTATATTAACTATGGCTGGACTTTTTCTGGACAGATCTTGTGTGTGTGTGTGTGTGTGTGTGTATTCCACTAAATTACAGAAAATAAGTTAGCAAAAATCTCTCAGGGAATCTATACTTGCACTTTCAAACTTTTAATATACAAGCCAAAAACTATAATGGTGGACAAAAATGTTAGATGAAAATTTTAAGAGCCTCAAATGTACCTTGCAAATAAAGTACTGACAAAGTTAAATTAAGCTATTTAGAAAACATTCTTAGATATTTAACTTCCAACATTTCTCATTAACAAGTAATTTTTAATATTGTATTATGAATAGGTGAATAAAATATGTGCTTTTTAATGTTATTTTATTGACTGTGTCCATTACTGTGAAATAGAATGTGAGCTAATGGTGATAGTAGCCTCCTCATGATATACTCTAAAACAAATTCCCCAGCACTGCTGACACTGTAATGCAAACTTCTTGGCTCACATCTTAGTTGAGAAAGTTGAAAACTCACATAAAATATACATTTCATGATGGGAATCAAAATAAATAGTTATAATTAGTTTTAATTATAGTATTTAATAGTTTTAAATGAATGAAATCATGATCTGTGTAAATGTGAGTTTTTTGATGTTTAAAATCATATCAGCAAGAAAGCCCAATGTTATTATTTGATGCAGACTCCAACCAGCAGGGTCTGTGTGTTGTGGATGCAATGAACAAATTCACAGGGACTGAAGAAGTCCTATGGAGAAAAGGGATGGCATGGCCACTCTGAGTGAGAGAGTGCCCCGACCCTGGCCTGGACAGGCTTTTATTGCTTTTCTGGGTGCATTACATTGAGGATGGTCCTCATTTACTATGTACAGGTTCACTTTAGGTTATTACCTTTTACAGATAACAAAGGAGAGGATGTTGCTAATTACTACAAAGAAAAAGGATGTTTGCACATGCAAGGGGAAAGTGGTTGAACTGGTTACACTCCATCCTTTGGAGGTTTAGCACAGCCTTTAGGAAGTGACTTTAAAGATGTTCATTAAACATTTTCTGTTTCAATTCAGGGTGATGGAGTCTTAGCAAAAAGCAAGCCTCAAAGCAGCCGAAGTACAATGCAGGCCTGGTTCCCCCCAAGGAAAACCGACTCATGGACCCATTTCCTGTGTGCCAACTTGCTCCCTCCAGTTTTCCAAATCAGGGGCTGGGCTACATTCACCATTCCTATGCAGAACAGTTCCCTATAATTATTCATTAAAGTGCATTTATTAAGTACTTACTTTGTCAGAATATAAAGATATGGCATAGGCTACATAGATGATCTGATTTCAGATCAGATAATTTACTGTATAGTGTATAAACACTGAGATAAAAGTACTGTGAGATGAGAAATGGTAGAGTTTGATTCAGATCCCCATGGCCACAAAAAACATCACAGAGGATAGGAAAATGGGCATCCCCAACAAACATATCCCAAGATGTGAAAATACCTGCACGAAAATGCAGAGAAAATAATAACTGGTATGTTTTATTTCCAAAGGGGATGATTATATACATATAACTGACAATTTAATTGGAAAAGTTTTATCAATATCAATCATTGAACCTTTAAAAAGTTATTTTTCTAATTTCCCTTTAAAGAGTGATAAAAACCATAGACCCTAATGAACTAAACAGGGCCTCTCCCATTACACAATATCTGGCAGTTTCAGACTATGGCGCAGGATGAAAACCAACAGTCTACAGGTGATTGCTATTGTCCTAATGATAACCTCAGGTACACCACCAACCTGAATAGTTGCTCATTCATTAGTAGCTTTTATGAATTTTAATTTGAATAATATTACTTTTATTTTCCTTTAGTATATTATATAATTTTCCATTATTTATGTATTTATTTCTCAATAGTAACATTTAATATATTATTTAATGCATATATTATAATGTAGTCAATCCATATTTACTACACACCTAGGTATGTACCTACCTGTCAGGAGCTCAGCTGAGCTGGAGGGAGCTGTGTTTCTAGGTGCAAGAGTAGTCAATAAAAGCAATAGCAAGCCAAAATAAAAATTAACAATTTGGTTTTGTATCAGTTACTGAGACAGAATGGTGGGAAGCTGGGAGAATTCTTGGGCACGTGGAATGGAGCTGAGACAAGAAAAAAACTGAGACTTGAGAATTAAACAAGGCCAAACAGTTTGAGAAATGTGTGGCCAGCTAGTGAATTGCAAGACCTTATCTCCTTTAAAGCAAGGACACTGGAGTTGAGAGCGGATGGCTTATAGTTCTCCTCCCGAACCAGAGAATACATAGCCTCCCTGGTCATAAACCACAGGTGTCCTGGGAAGAGAGGAATGCTAATGCAAAAGCAAAATAAGAGCTATTACCAGAACAAATGGAGCTAGTTTGGAAAGAAGCTCAGGTGACTCCCCTGTCAGCTCCCCTTCCTAAGAGAAAGGGCATGTTTGCAAACCTGTGCTCCCCCTAGGAATTTCCCCTCCCAAATTCCCACGTTTCCCCTACACAAACTTGCTTCTTAAAACTCAAGGTCAGGTGTATGTTAGGGTTTTAACCAGCCACCTTCTCAGACTGCTGGCCTCTGATATTAATAAAAGCACAATTATAATCTGATCCCTGTCTGCTTTTTTGGCAGAGTGGACACAGGCAGCAGAAGGCCTGATCTCGGTTGCCTTCCAGTCATTACTTGTAATAATACCATTGTTACAATAGAGGATCAAGAATTTATATCTGATTCTCTCCTTGGAATCATATTTGGTATTATTTCAATAGTCAAGATTCACAATAGTTGGTTTCTCTGCTTTTCCTTGTTTCACAAATCATAGTTTTGTAATCTCCCGTAAATGGAGTCTACTGCCAACAATTGACACATATTCATATCCCAGTTTTTCTGTCAGTATTATTTTGAAGTATTTTTGAGTTTTACTTTTTTCCAGCCTCTTGGAGTCTTTTCCAGGTTGTCTCCTATAACCTTTGCATAACCACATTGACATTAGTTACAATAATGACCTCTGTCCTGTTTTATTCACTCATTGATTCATTCATTTAGTCACTAGGTAGTTCATGAACTTTACTGTTGTTTGATACTCTGCTAAGCATTGGGGATACACATGTGAAGCTAAGATACACAGCCCCAGAATAATGAATTATTTCTAAAGGTGAGTAAAAATAGAATATTAAATCAAAAAATTATAATAAATCAAAAACAATTTACTGATTGCAATAGCTAGTATGAGAAAAACAAGCAAGGGGTTAAGATAGAATAGAGGAGTGTAGAAATCCTGAGGCTAAATTTTCCTTTCTTCATCTCAAATAAATTGTTTAGAAATGTTGTGTAGTATGCATGCCAACTCAGAGACAGGTGGCCTGTCAAATCTGCCAATGTTAGCAATACAATGAAAAAATTCATTAATTATAAATCCTCACACACAGGTAGTGTTCTGCTTGTTGTATTGAAGGTATTTTAGAGCAAAGTTTCCATGATTTTCCAATTGTTGCCTGGAAGAGTGACAGATAATGAAGCAAATCCAAATGTCTTTATTAACTAAAAAGTTTCTGAAATTTCAATGTGATTTTCATAGAGGGGATCTGAGTTTTGGAAGAAGAAATCACATCTTGCAAGGCCTTAAGTCATCTTTTCATCTGGTCATCTGGCAGAATGATTTAAGCAGTTGCAGGGTATTCACTTTCCTGTATGACCTTGAACATCACCATACCTTTAATAAGAGCTTTTTTTTCTTTTTCCTCAATCTAATTCAGGGTCCTGAAATGAATGACTGGGCATGAGTTAATATATGACCCTCCTGCTAATGAACATTCAGATCCCCTAAGGCCTGGAAACAATTCGACAATTGTCTGAGGTTATACTCCAAGACTGAATTTCCTAATATCATAATTTCCAAAGACTGAACTGCCATCATTGGCAATTTTCCTGCCAAAGCATTATTCATTGGTATTCTGAATTGGGAATGTTGCTTCCCTAGGGACAATTTCTCAATGGAAAGTTGGCCATATTATATGAAAATAATCACTCAAGGTCATTTTTAAATGAAAATCTAAAACTGCTTATGTCACCTTGTCTGATGACAAGAAATTTAAGTGGTTTCTGTATTAGGTAGACCTTAATTTTGTTAATCACCATTTTTTGTTAATCTCTATTCTTGAAATTTGTTTTATTAAATTGTAAACTATAAAACATAAAATATAAAATATTTATAATTATAGAATTGAACATAAAAGAAATTTTAAATACCTAAAACTGTCATTAATCTGCAGTAATGACTCTGTCATTAATAGAGTCATTTTAAATGACTCTATTTAAAATATATATTGAAAAATAAAATAAAATATATGAACATATCTATATAAATGAATATATATTATAAATTTAATATATATATAAAAAAATCTAGCTTTTCCCAACAATCCATTACCCCTCTCTCCTAAGATATAAACACTATCCTGAGTCTGGAGAATTTTATGTCCATGAACATTTTTATTTTTTTACTATATGTATAAACATGTATGTGTGTGTTTTTGCAGGAACACATATGTTTACATTTTTATTTTTATGGAGCTTTACAAATAAAGTAATTTTTTAAAAAATTATGTTCAGATGTGTTTAATATGAACCCAAATGATATTTGACTTCACATATTTTGTAATGTATTTTTTAACTCAACCTTTTGCTTTTGAATTTTACATTGACATATGAAAATCTAGTCCATTGATTCTAATTTTTGTAAAGTATTGTATAATTTGAATACCTATTCACCTCATGAATGTTAGGTGTTAGTGCTCTGTGGGTTTTCCCACTTTTTTAAAATCTTGACTTACAGTGTGGAGTGAATGAATATATTCGTACCTTCATCTTTGGGTATTGTGTAGCAATGCCTTTAGAGAAGACCCAGACAAGTAAAATTGTTGAACATTAGAATATTTATGTCTTTATCTATATAGGTATGACAAAATTATTTTGCCTAAGAATTCTCCACTAAAAATGCATATAACTTTTTACTGTCTTTCATCTTTACCCCTACTTTGCATACAATAAGTTTTTGTTTTATTTGCATTTTCTATCAGTAGCAATAAGATTGAGCATCTATTTTTTCCAACAATGTCCTTTCCTTGTTTCTCTTGTTATAATATCTTGTTCAGTTTTCTCTGGAAGATTTATGTTTTTATTTGTAAGTATTCTTACAAATTAAATTGCTCATAATTACTACAGTTTAAATTGACAACCTAAGGTCCTTTATTTTCTTGGTCTTTCACTCATAGCTCTAAGATGCTATTGCCTCTCCCAACATCAGTTCTGTGCCACATAAAGTAAGTAGGAAAAGGAGGAAATGGCAATTTATGTGTCTGTCAGGTTAGTAATATTTCTGTTAGGAACTTCCCTGGGGACTATGCTATATGATTGATGCATTTCTTATGAGACACCTTTTCTCCCACTTATGGTGAAAAAATTGAAAGCAGAAGAGGTGTGAAAACTGTGGCTCCCATGACACAGAAGGAACCAGTGCCTGCCAAACAGCTATATGATCATCAACAACAACCACGGTAATATATACATATAATCCACACACACACTTAACACACATGCTCCCTTAAGCACTAAATGATGATTCTCTCTAGTTCTCCTTTGTTGTAATTTTCCATATGAAATACTAATAATGTTTAAAACCTCATTTTGATTGCTGTTTTAACAGAGTAGCTTTGTGCAATACATATATACATATACATATATGCTTTATACACACATACATAAATATGTATACATATGTGTAATTAGATTAAATATATCCTAAATATAAAATATTATCTTTGAACTCTGTATCTCAGTTGTAGCAGTTTGGTCACAAACATAATGGAGAAGAAGAAGAAAGAATGTATACTTCATTACCTTTGGTCATTTCTTTACATTTTTCACATGTGTCCAGATTCAAATTCTCAAAACATAAGCTTAGCTGGGTGTTGGCATCATTTCTAAGAGCAAATATGTATGAACTCTATTTTCTGACTCCCTCCCTAACAATTCCCACCCCCATTATGCCCATCTTTTCAACACACACATGCATACACACACATTATATTTGATCTTTAGTCAGCCCCAAATTGAAATTGGTGTTTGTTAGGGATCTTTCCTTGCTATGTTGGGTTGGATGGTCTATCTGAAATGCATTTACTGGTGATGCTTAACCAGTCATAAGAGAAAAGTTTCTTTCTTGTCTATGTTCATTCTTGGACTTCCTAGAATGTTGGCTCTCACATTTAAAGTATAAAAGAATATCTTTTGCAGATAGGAGTCTCATCTGTAGGCAGAACTGGACTTGTCTTATGAACTATATTTACAGAAGATAGAAAAATGTAGAGAGCAAAACTCAAAAAAGGAGCTTCTAAATGGTATGAAAAATATTCAATAAAAATACAGCATAAAAAATAAAAATAAAAAAATAAAAATTTCAAATGAAGAATTTGCCTAAAGTCAGTTTTTAAGTTGATTGCCAACATCTCACACACACTCAAAGGTCTACCACTGACAATATGGTGCAATTGTATTTTTACAGTCTATTTCCTCATTGAGGGTGGGGTGGATTCTAAGTTCATGCAGGGAAGGTTGGATGGAGAGAGAAGGTAGATATGAACTTTCTTTAAAGAATGATTTATGTAGATATTAACTAATTCTGGAACAACCAACTCCAAGTTTTATTTTATTTTAATTTAATTTTATTATTTCATGTTTTTTTTTATTTTATTTTTACTTACAGCTCTCTGAATCAGGGGTCTTCTTCAGCCATGGTAGCTTCTTTTTAATTTTTTAAAACTATTTTATTATTTATGCTATTACAGTTGTTTCATTTTTCCCCTTTAGCCCCCTCCATCCAGCCTGCCCTTAGCTTCCATAATCAGCCCTTCAACATTGTCTATGTCCATGGATCCTTCATACATATTCTTTGAATATTCCCTTCACCTTCTTTAATCACTCCCCACCTTTCCCTTCACCACTTACAGCTGTCATTCTTTTCCATGATTCTATGCCTCTAGTTCTATTTTTCACATTAGTTTATTTTGTTCATTAGATTACTCTTATAAACGAGATCATATGGTGTTTGCCTTTCACCAACTGGCTTATTTCACTTAGCATAATAGTCTCCAGTTCCAACCATGATGTCACTAAAGGCAGGAATTCTTTCTTTCTTTCTTTCTTTCTTTCTTTCTTTCTTTCTTTCTTTCTTTCTTTCTTTCTTTCTTTCTCTTTCTTCTTCCTCCCTTCCTTCCTTCCTCCCTTCCTCCTTTCCTTCCTTCCTTCCTTCCTTCCTTCCTTCCTTCCTTCCTTCCTTCCTTCCTTCCTTCCTTCCTTTCTTTTCTGTTGTATAGTATTTCATTGTGTGAATGTACCACAGGTTGTTTTTTAAAAATCCACTCATCTACTGATGGGCATTTGTGCTCTTTCCAACTCTTGGCTATTGTAAATAGCACTGCTATGAACATGGGGGTGCATAGGTTCTTTTGAATTGGTGCTTTGGGATTGTTCAGGTATATTCCCAGTAATGGAATCAGAGTCAAAAAGCAGTTCCATTTTTAAGTTTTTGAGAAAATTTCATAGTGTTTTCCACAGTGGCTGCACCAGTCTGCATTCCCACCAGCAGTGCTCAAGAGTTCCATTCTTTCCTCATCCTCATGAGCACTTGTTTGTTGATTTTAAATACCAGGTCATTATATAAAAATAGGTTTATATGGAAATCGCCCTTATACAACCTTTTATTCTGCAATAATAATTTATTATTTAATATGTGTGCTTACACATGAAATATGATAAAAGTATTTCATTATATTTTTGAAGTTCTATTTTCTATACAAATGTATCAAAATCTCAAATATAACATATTTAAATGACATAAAATTATAACACTTTAAACAAATTTTCCAAATTCTCAGATCACCAAATTCAAATATGTATGTTACTGCAATGTATCTTTTAATTAATACCTTAAATCTACATAATAACCTACAAATTCCACATAAAAATTATTATAGGTATTATAAAGTTTCTAAAAATATAATGTGTGTTAAATTCTTTTAATGAGAAATAAGAAATTAGAGAGCACAATCCTTTTTTAAGATTTTATTTATTTATTTAGAGAGAGAGGAAGGGAGGGAGAAAGAGAGAGCAAGAAACATCAATGTGTGGTTGCTTCTCACGTGGCCCATACTGGGGACCTGGCCTGCAACCCAGGCATGTGCCCTGACTGGGCATCAAACTGGTGACCCTTTGGTTCACAGCTCGAGCTCAGCCCACTGAGCAACACCAACCAGGGCAGAACACTATCTTTATGAAAGAGATCATTCAGTCTCTGCATTAAATGTGCTTTTATATTTATTTAAATATATCTCATTTTATTTTGTAAAATATATCTTGATTTTGATTATCATAAAATAAATCATCATAGAGACTTTGAGAAGCTTAAAAATTAAGAAAATTTATAAAATATGTTTGCCATTTTCTCTTGAGATGAAAGATATACACATGTGCGTAAACATACACAGTTAAGGTAATCATAATTATGTCATATTTCACAAATCTTGGGAAAGTTTGATATAAAAGGTGGTAGACCTCATATGAACCACATGAGAAAGAAAAACATGGCTTTTTATCATTAAGTAACATATCTATATGTGATTACATAAAAACAATATCTACAGAAGTTATTATTTATTGACCAATAAATTAGTATATTTTATTTTAGGCATATTCTATTTAAACTGTTATTGAGTTATGATGAAATACTATTATCACCATTATATAATAAAAAATTGAGACTCAGCAAGTTTATATGTCCTACTTATATGGCTTAAAATGCATTGAGGATGAACATCTAAAAAGTCAAATTTTATTGTGCAATCTTTTTTGTTTGATTTGCCCTAAGGATGAGTCCCCATCCTTATGAAATGAATAATTTCATTTTCCCTTAGTCATGTAAATTTTATTCTAGATTATGATAAATTATGAAAATGCTGTAACTTTATGAATTTTTAAAAGAATTATACACAAGTAATTTTCCAAAAATAAACTTTAACATTTTTTAAATTGAGTAATAATGGACAATATTAAAAAGGAAAAAAAGCCAAGTGGTTTTATATAACCAATTTATATAACACATACTTTTAATACAAGCAAATTCATAGTAATTAATAATGATTCTCTCACAGGTAAAGAGCATCATTTTTTTCTTAATTATGTAACTACTAGTTTACTTAAAATAACTCTAAATAATATTTTCTAATTACTTGGTTATAGATGTTCTTGTACCTACATTCTTTTGGGAACTTATACATGTTTTAAACCAATTATATACTTTTTACACATATATACTTTATAGCATATATGCATAAAAGATAAATAACAGCCTATAATTTCTCTAGAGTATAAAAACTAATCAAAAGACTCAGTATAATTTTCTAGCTAAAGAAATATCAAAATTATTAGTTATAATGCTTTGTCTTTTATTGTCTGTTCTTTGGTTGGTTTAGTTTTGTTCACAAATTTTAATTTAAATTTTCTTAAAATTTACATAAAAGGTGGAAACATTAAAATAAGCACCCACATGTATAGCCTTTCCCCTGTTAACATTGGCCAAATTAGCTTTATTTCACTTTATTCTTTTCAATGTGGCTCTAGATCCAGTATAGATGTATACTTGTTTTTGGCTGAGACATTTATAATTAAGTTGCAAACACAGTGACATGCCACTCTTACCTTAACATGTATCTCTAAAGAAAAAATACATTCTACTACTTATCTATAATATACTCAAGAACTTTATTTTAAAGCAATAAACTTACCTAATAAACAGTAGTTATACTAAATTTTTCTAACTGACCTAATAATGTTTTATATACCTAGTTTATGATTTTTTGTTTAAACTGAGAGAGAATCCACCAAAGATCATGCATTGCCTTTAGTAGGCTTTTCTATTTCTCCTTTGATCTCTTTAATCCATTTTCTCTTACCTACAGGAGAGTTACCACAAGACTGTCAGCTGCTTTCTCAAAAGAAACTTTGCAGGCTAGAAGGGGTTGGCAAGAAATATTTAAAGTTATGAAAAGGAGGGACCTATAGCCAAGACTGATCTACCATGCAAGGATATTATTTTGAATCAAAGGGTAGGTAAAGAGCTTCCCAGACAAGAAAAAACTAAAGTAGTTCATCATCACCAAACCATTATTATACGAACTGTTAAAGGGACTTATTTGAGAAAAAGAAGATAAAAACTGTGAATAATACAATGACAATAAATACATATCTATCAACAAATGAATCTAAAAAACAAGTCAAACAAACACGAGCAGACAGAATCAAGGTTATGGAGAGCACTTTGATGGTTTCTAGATAAAAGGATGGTTTAGGGGAATGGGGGAGAAAGTGAGGGGATTAAGAAATACAAAGAGGTAGTTACAGAATAGCCATGGGGGTGTAAAGTACAGTACAAGAAAGGGAGTGGCTGAAGAATTTATAGGCATGACCCCTGGTCATGAACAATGGTGGGGAATTGCCTGAGGGTGTGGGGGTGCTGGGGGGGGGGAACAAAGGAAGAAAATGGAGACAACTGTAATAGCATAATCAATAAAATATAATAAAAATAAAATAAAATAAGACAACAGAAAAAAATCTATTTTAATCTTTGTTTTCTTTAATTCTCTTTAAAATAGAGCAACCCCTTTGTTTCTCTGGCTATGCTGTCAACAATATCTTTGAGAGCTGAGGATTTTGTGAGTGGTGTGGTATACAAAGTCTGTCTAGAGTGTTTGACTTCACCTGATTGAATTTGGAGCACATAGTTGTTTCCTATAGCAATTTTTATAACTGAAATTCTAACAAGTAACCTGTTAAGAAGAACAAAATATATAGTATATGATTATAACATTTATAGCTTGCATTCCATTCAGTTTTGAAGTTTATTTTATGCTGAACAAGCCGACAATGTTGGACCGCTGTTAAAATGTCTAGCATATTCCAAGATCCATTAATTTAGAATCTTATTGAAAAACAAGCATGTATTGATTTTCATTAATCAACCATGACTCGAGTATTATGTTCAATTCTAAGCAATGTGTTTCTAGAAGATGGTGATCAGAACAATAAAAGCTCTGAAATAATAGAAACTCATTTAACCCTCAGGGCAACTCTGTAACAGAGCTAGCGCCATCCACATTTTTTACTGATGATGAGAAATGCGGCTTTCTGGGTCTCAGACATTGTTGTGCAGTGTGATGATAGAATACCAATATGGATGTATCTTGACCATAAAGGCCATTCCTTTAAACTATTTTAAGTTATTTATTAGCAAGTATTTTACAGTTAAAAGTAATTCACAACATTGTAAATGAAAAAAACTCAAATGCAAGAGAAATGTTGACCTTATTTCAAAAGTGGTCTATGAATATCTAAAGCAAAGTAGAAAACAATACACATTGAAGAGAGGTTTTAAAAAATCAGTTGGTATATATATACACATATACCAAAAGCATTAAACCAAAAGTGCTATTTGGCCTTTGTGTTCTGTGTGTTTTAATCTCTCTTCTTACACTGTTATTTAATGCTTTTAAATAGATTTCAAACAATCATTTTTTCCACCTGAAGATAATCAACATTCTCTCAGAATGGCAAGTATATTTCAAATTTGTAAAAGAAAGTTATGCATTCTTGTTGAACTTTATTCTTGTAATGTGAGGGAAAAGAACAGATCATGACTTAATTTCATGTCCTCATTAATTTCAAAATCATTTACAGATTTATCAAAGTAGTCAACCAATTTTCACATTACCTAGTAGTTGTATTGCAGTACAGAGGTATGCCATATGAAAGGAAAACTTTTAATTTTAAGCCAAAATAAATACACATTTGATGATAAACTTATGAAAAATATCTTAACGTGCATATTTGACATTTTATACAAATTATGTACATTTTTATATAACAAGCAAAAGTATATAACTGTATTTAAAGCAAAACTTATAGTTTTCAGTTGAAGTAATACACTACATTTAAAATACATTATACAGCCCTGGTCAGGTAGCTCAGCTAGAGTGTTGTGCTGATATGCCAAGGTTGTGAGTTTGATACCCAGTCAGGGCACATACAAGAAGCAACCACTGAATGTATAAATAAGTGGAACAACAAATTGATGTTTCTATTTCCCTTTCTCTCTCCCCTGTTTCCCTCCCCCCTTTTTGTCTCTCTACCACCCCCTTCCTCTCTCTTTCTCTCTTAAATAAAATAAATAAAAATTGAATTATATAAGGTATGGCAGAAGTAGGTTTACAGTTGTGAGTATGTGAGACAGTTTATTCCTGTATTGTTTATTTGCATTACATTTGTAAACTTAGTTTTTCTCACCCCTGTATTTTAAAGTTATTTTTTGTATTTTATTTTGTAGAAGTTATAATGATTAGCACACGCAGATGGGTCTTGACGTTTATGTAGTCAGATGGATCATTGTGTGCAAAGTTAAATTTGGCAGTGGAGATTAAATAGAGCCTGCACCCAGTCAGTGTCTGTCTTGGGTGCCTTTCTTCATTCCCATAGTTCTTTAAGTTAAGCATTCCTAGTCAGAAAAAAAATAAGCAGCCACTCAATCATTATTTGCTCCAGGGTTATTGTCTTCCAGAAGAAGATAAAACATTCCGAAGAGCACATATGGAACTGGAAACTGTAAATAAAGGATAGACTGAATACTTACTTGGTAGACTAACTTGGAAATGAGTTCAGAGTATCCTGTTGAGATTCTATTCTCATGAGTGGGAGAGAAAGGTTGGTACTATACCTTCACAATAGCTTTGTGAAATAAGCCTGAAAGAAAAAAAATTGAATTGTAAATAAAAGGTTCCAAAAGGAAGCAAATGAACTCTCATTTTGAATACCCCTATGCATTGGTATTTTTAGTGTTCTTTTCAAATCCAAGCTTCTTTGTGTTAAAATAATGTGCTTTTGCTAAACTGAATACATATGCAATTACCAAGAAGAAACATGTGACGTCTGACTGCTGTTCTAACCCTCTGTAGTAAGGAGTGCCTGTATTCCCAATAAGGAGCATGATTTCCCCATAACCTTTCTTATGTTTTCTTGTGTTTTATAACCACATGTTTGTCTTAATTCTGGTTTTGCAGTCCACAGGCCCATTAAGTTTCTGTGGTAAAACTAGGCAAGCAATCTGGTATTTGATTTTCAACTCATGCTGCTGCTATCCTCTAATCCTTGTATCTCAGGTCTGTATTCTGCCACTCAGAGCCTGGTGCAGGACTTATTTCTATCCAGAATAGTCCTCCATAAAACACATTTTTGTACATACCTCAAGTGATATAATTATACTTCCCTAATAGTCCTTGACATGATATCAACTATCTAGATCATACCAGTTGAAAACCAGCCTTTCCCAGATCAGACCTAAGATATCAAACAATATATAAATGATCAGTTACTTTGGTGAACAGTAGTACAATGTAAAAATAGTTCCATCTGTTCTTGTCTTTCCTAGAGACATGCTTACAATCATTACACTATAGTAGCATTTCTCCTCATTCTAAATTTACTTAGAGCCAACCACAATCACTCATTCATTCAATTTTTCTTATGTATATATACACACATATATACATATACACATATACATTTATACTCTTATATGACAAGACCCATCAATTGAATTTATTAAAAATTGTATATTTATTCTTACGTGTTAAAACTTCAGTCAGCTTTACTCTCCATTCAATGCAATGCACCTATCGAGATGTTTTTTACCACTGCTTAAAGCAGTTTTGAACTTATCTATTTTTACGCCTTTTAATGCTTCTGCCTTTTTTTGTTTAACCTCTTCCACATTGGCAAAACATTTTCTTTTGAGGATTTGTTTCCTCCAGAGAAATGAAAAAAAAGTCGCTCAGGGTGCAATCAGGTGAATAGTGAGGGTGGAGCACAGTGGTCATGCCATTTTTGGTTAAAAACTGCTGAAAACTCAGTGCAGTGTAAATGGATGGGCTTATAAATCACCCATCATAAAATGGATAAACGATTGAAAGAGTCTACAGAAAACTTCACTGAAGCTGAACACAGCCTCTCACAACAACTAGTACTCTGATACAGATAGGTTTCTAGCACACTCACCTAACAGTGGAAGCCTGCACCAAAAGGGGCATGCCTTATGGAAGATAATTCCAATTTTGGGGGGTCCCCCATATATATACACATGTAGGGATTTACTTTGCCATCCAAAGTTACGGACAATTTTTGTTTATTTAATATGTATATTTAAATGAGAAAATATATCTTCAAAACTTAAATACAACTGGAAAAATGTGACTACATTATCTTTTAAAAGTCATCAGAATAGCCAAGGTCATAGGGAAACCAACTAACTCGTTATCTAAAGAGACATAGATTACTACAGGAGAACAGAATATGGACTGGCAGAAGTTATAGCTAAACAAAAGCAATGAGAATTCAATTAAAACAATGTAGATAGGTAGAGAGTGGAGTAGCAAGAGAGAGAGGGCTATGTGGATGTTCTGATATAAGGGTTTTATATCAGCTTCCAAGTCCTATTTATTTTTTAAATCCACCCAGTATACATCCTGAGACATGCCATCAAGGTGCAGGCATGAGCTAGAAAAACAAATACAAGGGCCATTGTACACCATCAGTGACCCTTATTTCCTAAGGCTACACAAATAAAAGCATTAATACACAGTGGCTAGCACAACAAAAACTACTCCTTGCTGAAAAACTGTTGCAGCTAAAAGAGCTAAACAGATATAAACCTCTATTGCTAAATAAAGGAGAAGTAGTTTTAGGTAAATTTATATAAAACTACAACTTAAGGAACAGCAGTAACACTGAGAATGCCACAGCCAAGAAACACACGATCTCGGTGTCCATCTGATGCTAAGTCTCCATCCTTAAAATGGGGAACAGTGTTACCTCTTGCCCCACCCCACTACCATAAAGGTAGCAAGAATAAGAGAGTGGAAAAGCATTGCCAAGAGAATACCCAAACCTTAGTGTGAAACAGACACTGAGAAAAACACTGTCAAATCAGCTCTTCCCAAAATAAAAACTTAGCAGGAAAAAAATGTGACCCATTCCAATGTAACCTTATTTATCTCAGTCTTTACTATGCTACATAAGGTGCCCATATTTCACCAATAAATTGAAATACATAAGAAAAAGAAAAGAACCACACTGACCAAAACAACAACAACAACAAAAAAACCCACACAACCAAAAGGGCTAAATTCAGATGACACATACATTAGAATTTCTTTCTGATAGGGAATTAAAAATTATTATTTTTACTATGTTGACATCTTTAATGAAAATTGTGGAGAACACAAGATGAAATAAATAATTTCTACAGAGGAATTAAAATTATAAGAAAGAACAAAATGGAAATGTTAGAAATAAAAGTACTAGACAAATAATGAAGAATATCATTGCAGGCTAATCAATAGACTCAACTCAACCAACAATAAACTCAAGTTGAATCAATGAACTTGAAATGTTTCAATACCAAACTAAAAACAAAGAGAAAAAAACTATGAAAGAATTGGAGCAGATTATCTGAGAAAAGCGGGACAACATCAAACCGTGCAACATGTTTGTAGAGGAAATCTCAGAAAGAGAAGAGGAGATAGGACAGAAGCACTATTTAAAAAGGTCAAATAACATCTGATAATTAGGCAAAATAAATGGGAGGTCACAGGCTCGAGGACTTGTCTATCAAGCTCTGACAACACCAAGCAGAGGTGAAAAATAGAAAGAAAGAAAAAAGAAAAAATTAAAGTAGACTTCTTTATAAACAACATATAAGCCAGAAGATAGTGTATCTCAAAGTGATACATTTATACATAAAACATATTAAATTCAAGAGTTTGATATCTATTAAAATATATCTTTTAAAAATCAAAATAAAAATATTTACTTCTTCAGACAAAAACTGACAAATTGTCAATAGATTTGCACTACAAGATCTATTAAAGGCAGAAATATTGACATAACAAGGAGAAACCTGGTTTTACACAATGACATAAAGGTAAAATAATATTTTCTCATCTTAAATGCTCTGACAGTTTAGTGACTGTCTAAATCAAAATTTGTAACAAGATATTGTGTAGCACAAGAAAATATATGGCAACAGTAGCTCAAGAATGAGAGGAGAAGGAATAGATAATATACTCTTGTGATATATTTGCACTATATATTAAAATACTTTATATAAATCTTAAATATATCATATATATGTATATGTTTTGAAGGTAAATTCTGACTCTGATTCAAAAACTCTTTAGTATGTCCTGAGGTAACCACTAAACAAATTTTAAAAGATGTAAAAACAACATTAATAAAGGGCATTAAATGGAATAACAAAAATGTCAAATTAATGTGAAAGAATACAGAAAAAGTAAACAGATACAAAAAGATGGAACAAAATAAAAAATGGAAAAATATAGAATTTAGCCCTGGCTGGCGTAGCTCAGTGGATTGAGCGTGGGCTGGGAACCAAAGTGTCCCAGGTTCGATTCCCAGCCAGAGTACATTCCTGGGTTGCGGGTCATAACCCCCAGCAACCGCACATTGATGTTTCTCTCTCTCTCTCTATCTCCCTCCCTTCCCTCCCTAAAAATAAATAAATAAAATCTTTTAAAAAAAAAGAAAAAAGAAAAATATAGAATTTAACCAATATTAAAACCATATTAGTATGCATGTTAATCTGAATTAGAAAAATTTTAATTGAGTATAAAAGGAAGAAACAACTATTTGTTGTCCAAAAATATAAATATAAATATAAATATACAAAACAGTAAAGGAAGGGGAAGCATTGCTATGTAAATAATAACAAAAAGTAAGAACAAATAAATTTAAAACATGGAATAGCATCATGAAAAAAAAGAAGAATTAGATAGTTATCTTGTGGTCAATTCTCTAACCATAACAGTCCTAGATGTCTATGCTTGATAACAGAGACTCTAATTAATAAATAAAAAATTAAATAGAACTGCAGAACTAACAAAAACAACACTTGGATATTTCAACATCCTTCTTTGTCAAAAATGATAGAACTTTCAGAAAGAACGCTGCATTAGGCAAAAAATTTAAAAAACATATGGTGCATATGTAAAATTCTCAAAACATAGCAAGGGGAGAGTGTATAAGGGAAATAAATGGTAATGAAAAAATACAATAAAGATTAATTTAAAAAACAAAATAAAAAACATAACAATAGAAAACAATGTTTTAAATCGAAACCACAATAACATACTACCTCATACCAATTAGAATGCCTAAAATCATAAAAAGCTAATAACACCTTATTACTGGTGCAGAGGCAGATCCCCAAAGTTCCCATTCATTGCTGGTGGAAATGCAAAAAGGCACAGCCACTTTTGAAGCCTGGAAGTTTCTTAAAAGGCTAAAAATAGACTTACCATATAATCCTAGGAGGAATCACAATCTTAAGTATTTACCCAACTGATATATTGGTGACATATATCACCAATATTGGTGTATATTTATCACCAATATTTAAAGCAGCTTGATTCATAATTTCAAAACTGGAAGCAAGCAAAATATCCTTGAATGCATCATATTTACCCATTTAGTGGAATTCTAATCAGTGATAAAAAAAAAATTGTCTTTCAAGCCACAAAAATATTTTGATAAATCTTAAATTTATATTGCTAAGTGAAACAAATCAGCCTATTGAGACTACATATTGTGTGGTTTCAATTATATACTTCTGGACAGGCAGTACTGTAGAGACAATAAAAGTGTTAGTGCATTTCAGTGAGTTGGAAGGAGAGATAACTGGATAAAATAGTGGTCCCCAAACTTTTTGGCACCAAGGACTGGTTTTGTGGAAGACAATCTTTCCAAGGATGGGAGAGGGGATAGTTGTGGGATGAATCAAGCACATTACATTTATTGGGCATTTTATTTCTATTATTATTACATTGTGATGTAATGCTGAATCAATGGGAGCCCTGAGTTTGTTTTCTTGCAACTAGGTGCTCCCACCTGGGGGTGAAGGGAGCAGCGCCACCCGAAGTGTGTTGCTTATGTCCAGTCTGCTCCATAATCTTACTGTGTTTGCTGTCACTACAGAAAACCCTACTTTACAAAGATAGGATTTTGGAAATGGAAGGAGGCATTTCAGTGCTTTTGTGGCAATCTTAGGATATTCCACCTTGACTTTAATCCAGAACGTATGGAGATTTGAAGTTGTCTCGAATGTACTTTGAAGGCCACCATCACTTGCTACCTCAAGCAGTTGATTCTCTTCTAACACAAAGTCAATTCACCTGACTCATTCACAATTGGTTTGTGGATCTCTTCCTTTCCAGTTTGGGGGTCTTTTTGTGGTTGGGAAGTAATGCTCAAACTCTTTTGAAGGCTGAAATAGGTGATCACGGGAGAAAAAAAGGCTTTGGTTCAGTCTCTTTCAAAAGCTCTGCTAATGTTCGAAACATGTCAGAAATCCTAGCATTCACTTGTCACTCCCGTAATTCCAGTTTGGCTTTGAATGCAGCCACTCTATCTGCAGACTTGAACACAGTTATCATTCTCCCCTGAAATGACAGATTGAGTTTGTTGAGGAGGTTGAATGCATCACACACAAGGAAGCATGTTTTGTGACCCAGTCTGTGTCACTGAAATATGCTGCTAGTGATGACTCTTTTTCTAAAAGAAATCTGTCTAGTGGCTGCTCTCATAACAAAAACTCTGGCCAGTGATCCACCTTAAGAAATCAATTTCACTTCTGTGCATAAGAAAAGAAGTGTGTGCTCTACATCCATCTCCTCACAGAGCTGCACAGACATGAGTTAAGGGTATGTACTTGAACGTGGTTGATAAATTAAATCACATCCTTGCCCTGGCTGGTGTAGCTCAGTGGATTGAGCACGGGCTGGGAACCAAAGTGTCCCAGGTTCGATTCCCAGCCAGGGTACATGCCTGGGTTGCAGGCCATAACCCCCAGCAACCGCACATTGATGTTTCTCTCTCTCTCTCTCTCTCTCTCTCTCTCTACCTCCCTCCCTCCCTTCCCTCTCTAAAAATAAATAAATAAAATCTTAAAAAAAATTAAATCACATCCTACAAAATGTTCTTAAGTTTAGATGACAAATTTTGGCTAGCCAGCATTTCTCTATGGAAGACACAGTGTACAGACTCCCTTTCAGAAGTGACCTCTTTGACCCAAGTAGTGTAACCAGAAAGCCATCTAGTCATGGCAACCACTCTGTCCATGAATATACCAACACAAAGTTACAAATTCAGTTTTCCTGATGTACAACCATTCAAAGGCTTGAATAGTTCTGCAGCTGTGGTGTTCGTTGGCAATAAAAGTGCACATTCCATGTCCTCATGTACATCCTCCTGAAAAATATATCATACAGAAACAAGCATCATTGCCTTGTTGTCAGCATCAGTAGACTCATCAGCCTGGATTGCATACCACAGTGACTCATTAATCTTCTCTAACAATTGTGCCCCAATATCCTCTGCTATTTCATCAACTCATTCTAGTTATGGTGTTAGGCAAAGGATGAACACATACCACCTTTTGAATGGAAGCCTCTCCTCAAAATTCATGACAAATGTCCTTAGCAACAGGCAGGATGAACTCTTCACCAATAGTGAAAGGCTGCTTAGCTTTAACAATGCGGTCAGCCACTAAGAATGATGCTCTCAGTGCAGATACTTTTGATCAAGTGGCGGCCTTCAATAATTGCTTCTGTTCTTTGAGTTTGTATTTTTTTTTCTTTTGTAAAACTCTGAAGGCTTGTCTTTTAATGCAGGGTGCTTAGTGCCCATGTGGTGAAGCAGTTTTGAAGGCTTCACGGCTTCATTGGATAGCCAGTCACCACATACACAAAAAGGGCTTGGACAATGTGAATCATCTGTTACAATGAACCCATAATTTAAGTAGGACTCTTCATATTTTTTTAAATGCAACTTTCTTTTTGTTGACAGTCTTAGAATCTTCTGCTGTCTCATCATTTGATCTGTCCCCTTTTTCAAAGGAGCTCTCCAGCAACATTTGTTTTTTACTTATTTTGGCTAGGGTTAGCAGGTGGGCTTATCAAAACTGTGATTGAGACAAGTGTGCAGTGTGGAAAAGAGGCATGGATGGAATGATAATAAAATAATGGGCGGGCCATGCACAGACTGCACTAAGTGTTGGATTCTGACTTAAAGCCTGACACCAGATGCAGCTGTACATTTGAAGTACATCAACTCACTTGCCTCTATAAAGTCTGTTATCAGATTCAGCTTAATTGTCACTTACCACTCACTGATAGGGTTTAGATATGAGTTTGCAAGCAATTGATTTATTATGGCCTCTGTACAGTCAAACCTCTCTGCTAATGAGAATCTGTATTTGTGGCCACTCCTTAACGCTAGTATTAGCTCCACCTCAGATCATCAGGCATTAGATTCTCACAAGGAATGTGCAACCTAGATCCTTTGAATGCTCAGTTCACAGCAGGGTTCACAATCCTATGAGAATCTAATGCAGCAGCTGGTCTGACAAGAGGTGGAGCTCAGGTGGTAATGTGAACAATGGGAAGTGGCTGTAAACACAGATGAAGCTTCACTAGCTTGCCTGCCACTTACCTTCTGCTGTGCGGCCGAGTTCCTAACAGGCTATGAACTGGTACCAGTCCATGGTCTGGGAGTTGGGGACCCCTGTGTTAAAGCACAAGGGATTTTGTTTAGGGAATGAAAAACTATTCTGTATAATGTTGTAATTTTGGGTACATCACACTACACTTTTGTCAAAACTCATACAACTTTCTAACACAAGAATAAACCTTAATGTATGCATATATAAAATAAGGTCATTTAGGAATACACACACTAACAGAATCTGTTTTATATGTGTGTATATATATATTTACAAATATATATTTAACATATTATGAAATATATACATCAACCTCACTGAAGAGGCTGGAAGACTATGTGCTGACCAAAAGATCTTTAACAATAAGTGGAGTCTTTGACACTAAAGTCAAAAGGAACTAAACATAAGCACTGTATTCTAGTTGATGGATTTGTTTCCCATAGGGGTACATATTAAAAATTGTGAAATTACTATACATGTATACTGAAATTAAGTAAACCTACAAGGGTGGTGGAAGCTACTTTTCTTACCATAGACATACAGTTTAGAGACAAACAATGTAGGGGATAGGCTTGATAGATCCATGTGGTAATGAATTGAAGTTGGAGACACAGTGTGAACTCTTAAATGTGTATATTTAAATATATATATTTATTTAATATATATATATATATATATTAGACAAGTGCATACTGTATACATAGGTTAGTATACACATATATAACTTCCTCTCTCAGCTGAAAGGGTGTAGATGAAATGATGTTACATTGACAGAGACTGGAGAGATAGGTGGAGGGGGGAAATGGAAAGAAGGAGAAGGGATTAGTCAAAGAACTTTTATGAATGACCCATGGACATGACAGTGGTGTGGCTATTGACTGTGGGAGTCAGATGTGGGGGTGGGATGGCTTGGAGAGGGCAAAGGGGGAAAATTGTGACAACTTTAATAGAATGACAATTTTAAAAATCTTAAAAAAAGAAATGACATTACAGTAAAAAGAAGTACACAGAGTAACAAAATCTTGGTTTCTTACAGAATTATTGAAGAAAAGGAAACAGACTTTTCTGGAGAAATGATTAATTCTCATGTGGAGAAGAAAATATACAAGATCAATTTGAAGAATTGTATAATGCCAGAATGTAAGAAAGTGCTCAAAAATACATAAACACAACGATAGCCACATGTCAAAGGGACAATGCGTCAACTGAAGGAGATATCTGTGGCCAAAGCTAGAACAATTTGTACAGTTTAAAGAGAAAGGAAAAACAGATTACAAGTGGAAAAGCTTAACCAACACTGCCTCAGCCAGGACACCACAGTAAACATCAGCAACCATGAACCATATTCATAGCATGTACCCTTGACATGATGTGCTAAAATGACACTTTAACCTCTGTGATCTTCCTCACAAAAATCTACGACCCCAGTGTTACTATAAGAAAAACATCACAATTGGTAATTTGGAGATATTTTATAAGATACCTGAGATAGACTGCTCATAACCATCAAGGTAATAAAAAACAAGAAAGTATGAGAAGATTTTTAAGCAAGAGAGCTTAAGGAGACATGAGGACTAAATATAATGGAGTATCCTGGCTGGAATTCTGGAATAGAAAAGGACATGAGGTAAAAACTAAGGAAATATGAATAAGATATGGAATCTAGCTAGTAGTAATGAATAAATATTGCATCATTAATTATAACAAAAGTATCAGGTGAATGTAAGATGTTAATAATAGGGGAAACTAGGCACAAACTATATTATATCTCTTATTTATGATTTTTAGTAAATATAATAGTTTTTAATTTAATTGTGCAAAAAAATCAGACAGCTATTTCAAAAATACTCAGATTAAAAATAACCATATGATTATGGTTATAATACTCAGTTAATCATAACCATATGATTAAATGATTAATCATATTATACATTCAACTTAAATCACTATGAAATACTTCTATTACCTATTAGAATAATTTTTATTTTATTTTTTTTTTTAAAGATTTTATTTATTTATTTTTAGAGAGGGAAGGGAGGGAGAAAGAGAGGGAGAGAGAGAGAGAGAGAGAGAAAGAAAGAGAGACATCAATGCATGATTGCTGGGGGCCATGGCCTGCAACCTAGGCATGTGCCCTGACTGGGAATCGAACCTGTGATGCCTGGTTTGCCACAGCCTGCGCTCAATCCACTGAGCTACGCCAGCCAGGGCAGAATAATTTTTAAAAAGGCAATTTTAAGTGCTACTGAGGATGGAGTATAACTGATATTGCAATATATTTTTAGTATGATTATAAGCTAGTATACATTCTTAAAAAATTTACCTGAAAACTTTTATATAAATATTTACGAGTATTTATTGATAATCACCCCAAACAGGAAATAGCTCAGATCTCCATCAACTGACAAATCAATAAACCATGGTAGATACCATGGTTGATAAACCATGGTAGATTTCTCTGCAATACAATGAAACATACTGCTGTTTCACAAAACAACATATGGGTGCTTCTTAAATCCATTTTACTAAGTCAAAGCTGCCAGATCCAAAGTTTATATATTGTATAAATCATATGTATAAATATACATATAAATATATAAATATGCATATAAATATATACGGGGTCCAGAGAAGTAATGTCTGCTTTAGTGTGGTTGGTAGAGTAATAATATGGGTATAATAATTTATAGTTTCAATTTGAACATTTCACCTAAAATGTCATATGGTGTGCTTGAGTGTGATATTGTTATGTTACAGAATTACATGCTTATGATTTTGTAATTAAATACTATTAAGTAAAAAGGGGCCATTATTTGTGGTGGACTCTGTGTGTATGTCATATGCAATCAGTAAAACCACAGGGATAGGATGTATCTCAATATTTGATAGAGGGTAAACCCGTCTATCAAAACCGTTTATCAAAAGGGTTTCCTCAAATAGAGACTGAATGAACATTTTGGGGTAATGAGACAGATTTTGGCAGCTGTGGTGGTGGATATATGGCTCTGTGTCTTTGTCAACACTCACAGGCCTCTACAACATAAAGAGTGAATTATAACATACTCTAATTTTTAAAAACCAGCAAAATTTGTGTTGGGAGAGTATAGTCATAATGCATATTTGTGACAAATCAATCTAACATTATTAGAAATGAATCATATAGTATGATGAAGGAACAGAAGAGAATAATTAACCTAAGTAACTAAAAATATATTTTGATGTCAGAGTATAAGGCTAAAGACAAAAAGAGAGTTAATCACAAATCCTGTTATCTAGTTAACATATATGTGTACATATGTTTCTCATAGGGTTGTGGATTAACAATCTTGAAATATTTTTTATGTTATTCTAAGGATAAACCAGAAAACAATTATTTTGTAGATGATTATAAGTAATAAATTAGTAATCATTTTTAAGTTAATAAGGTCTATGCAAATTAAGTATATTAAATAATTTGTCCCTAACTCTCAGCAGCACATAATAACAGATTTAGAGAAAGATTTTACACTCAAATTTCTTTTACATGTAATATCTATAATTTTAAGTGAGATTTAATAGTTCTCACAATACTAAAATATATTGAGAAGTAGGTTCCATTAGTGACCAAATAAGTGACCAAATGGGCAAATATCTATATATGGATTCATAAGATGTTTTGTTCTTTTGTGGGTTAAACTTTATATGTAAGAATTTGCAAGTCAGTAGAAATACTGAATTTAATTGAAGAGTTATTTTGTGACTGATTGCTTATTCATAGGCTAAAACATTCCATTTTTACTCTACCATTTTAACAAAGCAAACATGGTTTGAAAGTCACAGGAAAAATTGTTGCCTGACTCCAAAATTAATCATTCTTAGTACAGTGTTTAGTAAAGTAGAGAAAATAAAAGTGCAAACCTGCTTCCAAGCGATAATAGATACAAAAGGAAAGATTAATAATGTTCAATTTTTCATGGTAACTACCATACTAGTAAATAAATGAAACATGAATCTGGTTTGCCAATATTATTTTTGACTAAAATGTAAATAGTAGTAAAAAATGAGAGTTTTTAAGATGTATAATTATGGAAAGGAAATAGCAGTTCTTAACCCTGGCTGGCTAGCTCAGTTGGTTACAACATTGTCCAAATACTCCAGGGTTGTGGGTTTGATCCTTAGTCAGGGCACATACAAGAAACAACCAATGAATACATAAATAAGTGAACAAAAAAGTTATATTTCTCTCTCCCTCCCTCGTCTATCTCTTGCTAAAATCAATAAATAAAACTTTTAAAAAATGGTTCCTAACATTGTTTATCTTTATGTTTAGATTTTGAATATGGTTTCATTTTAACTATGGGTAACTCCATGTAAATATGGCATGAGGAACTATAACCATAGCTGCCACTATGTGTTTTTATTATAATAATAAAATTTGTCATCTTAAAATTACAGAATAGATGTCTAAATCCACCTAAATTAGAGTAAGCCCCCTCCATCCAATATTTCCCAGCAATTACAATAAAGGGATCCTGGCCAGATAAACAAACAACTATCTAAAGGCCCTGAAAAGTAAATAATCATGGGCAAATTTGGAAGAGTAATCAAAATTCAAAAGAACAACCAATACAGTGGTAAACGTACTGTTCCAGGGTTTTCTCACTGCTTGTTTCTTTTATTTCCATTTTGTATCCCCATATCTCACGCCAGGCAGCTGGAGTCCCAGAACTGCATAACTGACACAGGACATCACTCTCTCCCTCCTTCTCGTTCCCTCTCCTTTTCTTTCCCTTTCCTTGTGGCCCTATTTCCAGGCAAGGCCAGAGTACTTATAATGGCCATGGTGGCAGTGAGGGCTGTGGAGGTATTGTGTTGGCCAAAGAGTGTGCTTAGTTTTTTCCATACGATGGCTGTCATAGTACTTAGTTGTCTTTAACTTCATTTGAAACAATTTTGCTAGATTGTTTTGTGACAGCTGTCCTATTAGCATGAATTTAAAAAATTTTATCAAAATTGGTGAACTTTTGTGCAGCTATTTTAATATTAAAGATGGTAGAAGACATGTAATATTTTTGGTATATTGTGCTTTATTATTTCAAGAAAGGCAACAATGCAACTGAAAACGATTTGTGCAGTGTGTGGAGAAGTGCTGTGACTGATTGAACGTGTCAAAAGTGGTTTGCGAAGTTTCTTGGTAGTATTGACATTTTGGCCAAATAATGTTTGCTGTTGGACTCTCCTATGCATTAGAAGATGTTTAACAGCATTCTTGGCCTCTACCCACTAGAAGTTAATAGTGGGAGATAGCCTACATATTCAAAATATTCAAATCAAGAAAGTTATCAGGGAAAATGAAAAATGTGTTCTTTATTTTATAGAAAAAAATACGAAATTTTTGGCCAACCTAATACTACAACCTTGAAATAAAGTCTTACTGTTTGTCCAGATGAAATAGAAAAAGGGTCACCAATAGTCTGGAAAATATTGAGTGAAACCTCTTTTCTCTCACTGATCCATACAGGGACATGTAAGGCAAGGAGGGAAAGATAAAGCCCTGTTTTCAGAGTCAGGAAAAGGAAACCCCAGGAGATGGAGAATATAACAGAAATCATAGAGAGGAGGGCTAAACATAGAAGAGAACCAGGTTGTTTCCTGTAGTCCAGAAAGGAGACATTTCTGTCTGGCACAGGTGATCATACCAAAACAGAACTGCAAATGCCATTGCTTAAGAGTTGAGTCAGCAGGGACTAAGGTTTCTCAACGGACTACTCTTTAACGAGGTTGAGAGTGAGTAGTAGGTTCAAAACAAGCTGCTTGAACTCTGCTTTGATCGCTGCTCATCCTCCTCCAGGATGCAGAAATAGGGATGTTATCATGATCATAAAGCAGCAAACCAGGCATCCTCAGGAAAAAACAAACAAAAATAAAAAACAAAAACAGTGTCGCTATAGCTGCTAAAATTTTAAGCATCAAAACAAATATAAATAAGAATATAGAATCTGCAGATGACAAAAGACATAATTGTTTTTTAGCTGACCCTGAGCATCTGTTGGGCCACTTGAGACCAGAAGTATATGGAATGTCTTGCTTGCTAGAATAGAACAACTCTTTAACTCCCATTCTAATAACTCCTCACTCATCCAACACAGCTTCACCCATGTTAAGGAAAAAGTCAAGTGTGCAAAGTTCTTTGTGAATTGGAAGGAAATAAACTTCTATAATCCTTTAGGATGTTGGTTCGAAAGTCATTTCATCCAGTTAAGTGAGGGAGGGAGAAGTAGGTGCAGGAGTAACCAAAAGTGTTGAAGATTTGGTAGCATATAAAGAATAACAGCATATAAAGGGCAGAGAAAAAGCTACATGAGCTCAGACACTCTTTGGAAGCATGGAGTTACTCCAAAAAGAGGGAGCATGGACTCTAAGGCAAAGGTCTAAAGATAACCCATCTTTTATAAAACAGCTTTCCACTTTGCCCTGTATTTCTCCTCACTGCTGGTGATAGATAGTCTAATTATATAGAAATTATTGTAACTTTTAAGTCATACTTCTTTTTATTGTATTTATTTTTTGTTCAGTTGCAGTTCCACCTTTTTCCCCATCGCTCTCCCCTGCCCACCCTCACCCACCCTGCTCTCACAGTCAATCCCTGCCCTATTGTCCATGCCCATGAGTCCTCTATTCACGTTCTTCAACTTGCCTCTTGCCCTTCTTTCCCCCTTTATCCTCCTCCCTACTCCCCTCTCGTCACTGTCAGTTTATTATTTCCAGGTCTCTGGTTCTATTTTGCTCATTCGTTTGTTTTGTTGACTAGGTTCCATTTACAGGTGAGATCATATGGTATTTGTCATTCACCGTCCAGCTTATCTCGCTTAGCTTAATGCTCTACAGTCATATTTCCATTAAACCACTTGGATCATTTCATGGGTTGGAGAAAAGTACATGTAAGATATGATTTGAGCATGGTTCACAATTGAGAAGGAAAAGTAAGCTAGTGTGATCTGTGGATTGTACCATTGGCCCAATTCAAAGTGGTGTTTTGCTTCTGCATCTGAATGTACTTTGGGAAATAGCATACGATATGTTTGTATTTGCCATCTGAGAACTGCCAGATGGGATGATTCTGATCAGGGAAAGGCTGCAACTAGAGAAGGGCCAGTGAACACCCCCTTGCCATTTGCTGTCAGTGGGTAGGTAAGGATTTAGTGTATCTCTATCCTGTAATGTCCAAAGATTTCACTATATTTTGTTGGCAAATCAGAAATCTCAGTTTCAGCAGCCTTGATTGTGGTGTTAACACACTTTCAGGGATGGCTGACAAAATTTACCCAGACAAAATTAACCCAGGTGCCTAGAGAAAATTCAGGGGTCTCCTTGCCAAATAAATTTTCTTGGGACTATGTGGGCAAATTCAAACGGTCAGTTCCTTCAGCAATCAAGAAAGCTACTACTACTTCCTTGGCTTCCCGCCACAAAAGGTTACTTGGGATCTTTTCAGACTTTGGGGGGTGTTGGAGATAATACAGTTCCCTGTGACTGATGACCATGCTGATTGGAGCCTCTGAAAGCATGGCACCTTCTCCTCTGCCAGAAAGCAGCCAGCATTCAGGGCATCCCTTTAGAATTTGGGCTTCGAACCTCTCTGACATTGTTGAAACCCCCTTTAAATAGCAACTATTAACTTGCTACTGACCTCTTATTAAAATTGAATGCCTGACCTATGAAGGGTTTAAGCTTAGTTTTTTAGGTTGTTTATACATATTTTGTTGTATATTCAAGAACAAAGCTGGTTTGTCCCTGCTGGTAGTAACTCAGCTATACAGCAGCTTCCCCTCTAGATTAATTTGTATGCCTAGTTCACTCCCTGGAACAAAACCATCACCTCACTTTGCCTCAAAATTCTCCAAGTATCACCCACATGTTTGGGCCTGGGTCTTTGACGGTTTGGTGAAGCTGAAACAGGATGCTGTCTACTGGGCTCCTGAGACTGTTTAGCAGCATCACTAGCTATGTAGGATAAAAATAGGACATTATCACTTCATTCAGAAGGCAGAACTCTAATTCCTGTTGTCTGGCTGTTTGGTCTGCCACTTCGAAAACTATGGACTGGCAGACTAATGAGATTTCCGTTCAGAGTTGCAAACTGTACAAACAAATTGCAGCTGCTGATTAAACTGTCTGAGTCACCCATCCTCCTACAGTAACATCCTTTAAAATGAAAGCAACCACAAACAACTGCTGATTAAGCTTTAATTTGTTCTTTGGTTCAGAGGCTAGGACTACATGCCTGACTTGTGACACCTGCCGCAAGTGAATCTGTTGATCCCGCAGTAGGGGCAACTCCATCACAGACTTCTGGCAGATTGTGTACCATCAGAACTAATGCGTCGTCTTTTTGTCTTCCTAGATCACAAAAGCTATTCAACAGTACAGTGAAAGTGGTTCTACCCTCCTCATTCTTTTCTGCTCCAAACATTTTGAGGAAAGGGAGTTTTGTTGTTGAATGCACTGTCCCCAAGGGATAATAACTCTTCTGCTTCTTGGATAATGAGGAGGACAAAAGGGGTGGACGAGGATGTAAAAGTTTCCAATAGTGAATTTGGGGAAACAATCTGCATAACACCTCCTTACTTCTGCCAGCAATTGCTGTTCTCAAAATAAATGTCAGAGTAAATAAGTTGCTAGAAAGACTCACAAAACTCACTGAAAACAGTTTTACTCAGAGGGAAGCAGTACAGATTAAAGTCAGCTGAGGGAAAAAAAAAAAACATAGGACAGAGTTTAGGGAAAGTAGAGAAATATATAGCTTCCAGTCATCTTCTCCCTGTGGAGTCAGGACAGCATTACTTTTCCAGCGTTAATACATGAGGATGCATGTGAGTATTGCCAGTCAGGGATGCTCACCTGGGCCCCAGTGTTCAGAGTTATTATTGCAGTACCATCATGCAGGCATGAGCCTAGTTTGAGTATTTATGTTTTCTCTGTAATTATTCCTAATCATGATGCTTTTCTCTTTTTGTCCACAACTCCAAGTCAACCTGTTTAGTACAACCTCTGGATAAAACCCAACAAGAAGGGTTGTAGGGGATTCAAACAATTCAGATTACATTTTATAAAGCTCCTTTTATCCTTCTTATAACTGATGCTTCCAGACAAATGCCTTGGTATCCAGAACTCAAGTATTTCAAGGGAGGGTAACATCCTGCTTCCCCAGTGGAAACACATTTGATCCCAGGAGCTCCAGGAGATAATACTTCTTATGTTTTAGAACTACCAGTGACTGATAGGGGACCCACTCAGGGAGCACAATTGTAAACACTTTTCTTTTCAGAAATGCCATGTGAATTCTAGAGATTATACATCTGGTGTTTAATAATATCTAATTAGGGTTTTAATTTGCATTCCCATAGTCATAATGATGTTAAGCATTTTTTCATGTGCGTTTTGAGCTCTGTATAATGTCTTCGGAATTGTGCCTGTTCCTGCCTTTGGCTCATTTTCTCATTCAGTTGTTGGAGTGTTTTGTCTGCTATTGAGTTTGAGAGTTCTCTGTGTATGCTCTGGATACAGCTTTTATTGGATCAGAGAAGTTCATCAACATTTCCTTTTATCCATTATGCTCCTGGGGGCAGGTCTAAGACCTTTGCTTAGCATTACATCTGAAAGGTGTTCTCCTTGGATTTTTACCCTAAGTGTTTTATAATTAAACACATATCTCACAAAATTCTAAGGACCAATACCCTTCCCAACTAGTGATTTGGTACTAATTTAGGAAAAGATTAGCATCCTGTGACCTAAGAGTCATCTCCAGCTTGAAGGTAAAGCAAAAATAATTCTAGAACACTGCTCCAGATATGGCCTTGTTAATTCTGACTACAAAGCTTGGATCTTAAGAAGCACATTGAACTCTGGAAAACTGTTCTCTTACAATTTGTATAAAAGCAAGATTGTTTTATTCCTGCTTTAACACTTACTAAAAAGTAAAATCAATATATTTATAAGAATTTCAAACATTATTTGTATTTGACATCTATGATACCAATAGTAAAAACTTTATATAGAAATGTCTGGGTTGATACTGTAAAGTACTCTCCTTGTGGTTGTACATACAATTTTATTTTGTCTCAATGGAGAGGCAAATTAGATCACTCTGAAACTTCAAGATTTGAAGGACACTATAGATAACTGAGGAAATAAGCCAGCTAAATTATTTTTGGTGTGCATAAATGCTGAAACAGAAGTAAAATGACTTGGAGTTAATTGTCTTTTTTTTCTGAATTTCACCTATTGATGCAGTGGAAAATTAAGAATAAGGAGATCGTTTCTATATTTAGTGAGAGGGAAAAGGAAAACAGCGATTGCTTACACTGTATTATACCCCTAATGCCGACGGTAACTAAAGGTTTCTCATTATATTCCTTATCCAGCAGGTCTTGCCTCAAAAAGTTCTTTCAGCAAGCCCATTTAAACTCAGGGTGAATGTAAAGCTGTTATTCCTCTCACTCATATCTTTGCTTGAAAGCATGACGCTGAGGTGAAAATTTTAAATATTGAATAGTAGTTGCTAATACAATACACAGTTTCAGGAGAATTGATGGAATACTGGACTTTGTGGACAGTATATTATTGTCAGGTAATTTCAGGTTAAGACTATAAAGACAATGAAGTACAATGTTGGTATAAAAGTATAAGCATTTAAGAGTTTGGTAGATGTCCCATGAAATTTACCTGCTTCTAAATTTGTTAGACTTTTTAAGAGTTAGTTTTTCATTTATTTGTGTTATTTGAATTATTAGTTCTAAGGTAAGCCAGGTCAATGATTTACTAGTTTACAAATATTTGAATCGTGTGCCTGTGTGCATACATGTGTGTCCACATACCTGCTACATTAGTGTTATTGTGGCATAGCTGCAACTTGCATTATTTGCCAAAATAAAAACAAAATCAATAGAATAAGAGAATGAGGATTCGAAGCACTGAATTTAGGTAAAGGAAGAGAAAATATTGTACAGCTGAAATGTTTCTATCCATAATAATTGTTCTTTAGCAGTTTTGCAGGGTTTACAGTGCAGAAAGTGATTCATAAAGAGGAAATTGGCCTTGTATGAAAATAAGTGCCGTTTCCTCTAAGACACTCTAGGAATAGTGAATTGAAAGGGAAGCAGAGCTATTTTTTGTGTGTGAAAATTCACGGTGTGTTTTGCAGAATTCTAATAGAGAAATACAAATTTGAAAATAACTCCCTTTGACAATATCCTCACCTTGGATACCTCCACAGCACTGAAACGAATGGACTGTCTGTGCCCCCAGATGTGTTAATTAGATCTGTCACCACACACTGTTCATCTTCGCAGGGTCAGTGTCTACCAGGAATATCGACTTCCAACATCTGAGATATTGATTTTGTCCTTTAATCTCTCACCTTAACTCTACTGTTCTTTAGAATGGTATTTTCTTAATATTATATTAGTGCATGTTGTAGATTCTGAAATACAGCTAGAAATAACTCTAAAAATTTAAGATAATTAAAATAGGCTGATATCTTTTACCTTACTTTTGCCTCCTCTCTTTCTCTCTCTCAAAAAAAAAAAAAAAAAAAAGATAGTCCATAGGAAAAGCTCCCAGAGTCACCATTGGAATGGAATAGTAATGAAAACTTTTATAAATCAAGTGGCTATGAATTCATTATTGCCACAATAAAAAAGATATTCATAAATGTGTGCTCTAAGAATATATAAATAAAACATATGAATGATGGCTAGATAAATTGATGCAGACAATGTATCATTCATCATCTTTTATAAAATACAAATACTTTTCTTAAGGGAAGGAGAAAGTTTTTAAAATACAATTGACTTGATAAATAAATGATGAATACTGTGACTTGATTTTTTATGAAAACAGAGCCTTAGGAAAAGAATTGTGTGCAGATAGTTTATTTGGGAAACAATTCTAAGAAGCATAGGGGTAGATGAGTGAGACAAGGTAAGTGGAGAATCCAACATGAGCATGCATTAAGGAGTTATTGTTGTTGGACCTTTGGAGACACAGAAGTCTGCCCAGTATCATGTCTCTCAAGGACTGAACTTGAAACGTTTGTGCGCCAGCTCCAACCCGAAATATATATTAAATGTTGTCTCTGTTCCATGCTAATGTTCCATGCTAATGTTCCTGCACTTCCCAGCTGTGTTTGTGTGGCATTGTAAAAATAACAGGCAAAAATCAGAATAAGATTTGACACAAGATTGAGGTGGTGTTTATGCAGCAAAGCATAAGGCAAATCTGAGCTAGCCTAGAACTGCGCACTGTAACTTTTGCTAAAATAATAGATAGACAAAAGGCTCTGATATGCCTGGTACGATAGATATTACCAAATGGTGGTTATCATGTCCACTTCTGAATTTTGCTTCTGGGTTTAACACACCATGCTATGATAGCTCTAAAAGAAATTAAAGCAATTCAAATAAGACTGGAATCTTATCGGCTCTTTGCATTGTAAAATAGCTTTGTTGTTGATTTAAATGAAATCAGTAATGCTAGTTAAGTAACATTAATGTATTAATTAGACTATTTAAATTGTTTTTAATATCATTTTCCTAATTTTACCAAAAAATGATGATAAGTAGGCTAATAAATCTCAAATTAAGTAATAATTTGTAATACTGTGACTAAAACAAAATATGTTTTTCATGTATAAAAATTTACTGGAGTATAAAAAATGCAGGAAATAAATCTAATCTTGATTATGCTGTGATTAGACATTTATATAACTTAGAAACTGATCCAGTAACCTGCTAAGTCTAGGACCCATCTGAGACCAGACATATTTATTACAATATTATTAACTATATTTCCTATGCTATATTTCACATCCCTGTGACTGTGTAACTGGAAATTTGTGTTTCTTAATCCCTTCACATTTTTCAAAAATCCCTCTAATCTCCAACCCATCATGTGACTATCCATTTATTAGATGAATTTATTTCTGTTTTGTTTGACCTTTTATTTTGTTTTAATTCATTACTCAGCTGTTTCCAAAACTACCAGATTTCAAGCAACAGCACCATTATTTTATTGCAATAGAATCATGGCTGTATATACCTTGCCACGTAATTAGGTATGTATGACTAATATATGGCTAATAAGGAAGGTGAGTGGAAAGGGTCTGGGCCTCTAATACAGGGCCCTTAACAGAGCGGGTGTGTCTTTTTTGATGAGTTCTCTTTCTTTTCCCTGGCAGCTGAGACCTGGGTAGTTTAAAAACATCCTATGACATGGTAGAGCAATATCATAGGAGGAACTTAGGCTCCTGAATGAACTCACAGAGTAGAGCTTTCTCATTGACCTAGGCAGCTGACCTTGGGTAATTTACATAAGAAAGAAACAAACTTTGTTTTCTTTAATCTAGATTATATTATTATCTTTCATGACTTGGTTTTCTATCATATTGGTAAATCAATATAACATCTTCTTAAAAAAATCAATTTATCATTGTTAACATTTGTTTAGTGTTTACCATTTGCCCACACATTGTATATTCATTTTTAGTTAATCCTCATAAATAATAAGTGAAGGCATTATTATCATTCTTATTTGATAATGCAGGAATGGAGATTCTGGGGTGATAAGAAATGTGACTGATACCACATAGGTCAGAAGAAGCTCACATAAGATTCAATCTTGATAATCCTCATGTCAAAGACCTTTCTCTTAACAGAAATTTTATAGAAATTTATTTTTTTCTTTTTTATTTTTATTTTTTTTAATTTTAATTGCTGTTCAAGTAGTTTTCTGCCTTTTACCCCCATCCCAGCCCTCCCTACCTCCCTCCCATTTCCACTCCCCTTGGTTTTGTCCATGTGCCCCTATACTTGTTCCTGCAAACCCTTCCCCTTTTCCCCTGAAATTCCCTCCCCTTTCCCCTCTGGTCACTGTCAGCCTGGTCTCTGTTTCAGTGTCTTTGGCTATATTTTGCTTGTTTGTTTGTTTGTTTTATTGATTAGGTTCCTGTTAAAGGTGAGATCATATGGTATTTGTCTTTCACTGCCTAGCTTATTTCGCTTAGCATAATGCTTTCCAGTTCCATCCATGCTGTTGCAAAGGGTAGGAGCTCCTTCTTTCTCTCTGCTACATAGAATTCCATTGTGTAAATGTACCATAGTT
This sequence comes from Phyllostomus discolor, assembly GCF_004126475.2. NCBI lineage: Eukaryota > Metazoa > Chordata > Mammalia > Chiroptera > Phyllostomidae > Phyllostomus > Phyllostomus discolor. The sequence continues at coordinate 77,154,105 of NC_040904.2, read as the reverse complement.
TTTTTATTCATTCATTTACTGATGGGCACCTAGGTTCCTTCTAACACTTGGCTATTGTAAATTGTGCTGCTATGAACATTGGGGTGCATAGGTTCTTCTGGATTGGTGTTTCAGGGTTCTTAAGATATAGTCCCAGCAGTGGAATTGCTGGGTCAAAAGGCAGATCTATTTTTAGTTTTCTGAGAAAATTCCATGCTGTTTTTCATAGAGGTTGTACCAGTCTGCAATCTTCATTAACACTATGCATATTGTCTATATGAATGATTTATTGGCAAATGTACAAAACTGTACTAAAGTGTTTTTAAATATCTATTTGGTTAAAAAGTTATTCATATATTCAACATACATGCTGATTTTATTTTACTTTTTTAACAAGCATTGATAGATAAGAAGTTGGAACCTCAACATTAGCTCTATTTCCAGTTCAAATTTCTCAGCGTTTACTTGTCTTTCTTGCAGAAAGACATTAATAGACATTTTTAGGTTGGTTCTCTTTTCATTTTACTGGTGTTTTCTTTAGTCACGCAGAAGCCTTTTATTTTGATGAGATCCCATTTGTTTATTCTTTTCTTTATGTCCCTTGCTCTAGGGGACATATCAGTGAAAATATTGCTGCATGGGAAGTCTGAGATTTTCCTGTTGATGTTTTCCTCTAGGACTTTTATGGTGTCACTACTTATATTTCAGTCTTTTATCCACCTTGAATTTATTTTTGTGTATGGTGTAAGTTGGTGATTGAGTTTCATTTTTTTTTTGCATGTAGCTGTCCAGCGCTCCCAACACCATTTGTTGAAGAGGCTATTTTTACTCCATTTTATGTTTCTTCTCCCTTTGTCAAATATTAATTGACCATAGAGACTTGGGTTTATTTCTGGGCTTTCTATTCTGTTCCACTGGTCAATGTGTCTGTTCTTATGTGAGTACCAGGCTGTTTTGATCATAGTGGCCTTGTAATACAGTTTGATATCAGGTATCGTGATCCCTCCTACTTTACCCCTCTTTCTCAAAATTGCTGCAGCTATTTGGGGTTGTTTATGGTTCCATATATATTTCTGAAATGTTTATTCTATATCTGTGAAATATGCCGTTGGTACTTTAATAAGGATTGCATTGGATCTATAAATTGCTTGGGTAGTACGGACACTTTGATGATATTAATTCTTCCAATCCATAAGCATAGTAATGCTTCTGGTTGTGTCTTCCTTAATTTCTTCCTTCATTGTTGTATAGTTTTCTGTGTACAGGTCTTTTACCTCCTTGTTTAGGTTTATTCCTAGGTACTTTCTTTTTCTTGTTGCTATATCAAATGGAATGTTTTTCCTGTTTTCTGTTTCTGTTTTCATTGTTGGTATAGAAAAATGCCTTTGATTTCTGAATATTGACTTTGTATTCTGCTGTTTTGCCAAATTCATTTATTAGGTTGAGTTTATAGGATTTTCTATGTACACTATCATATCATCTGAGAACAATCAAATTTCTGAAGGAAGCATACAAAGCAGCTTCTGTAGTTAGAAAGTTCAATATAAAAATTTTCTCCCTCAGATCTTTTATAATCAAAGAAACACAGTAACAGTTGAATAGTTAAGTCAAAATATTTTCTGCAAATAGTAAAAAGTACAAGACTCATAATGATATAAACACTTATGACATATAGTATAGACCCGTTTTTTTGTATTATGTTGTTAAAAATGTTATTTTAGGAAATATAAAGACTTTGGACTGTCAGATATGAGGTACTACTAGATGCATTAAATATTACTTAAAATAATAATTGCTCCTATATTTTGCCAAACATGATAAAAACTAAAAAAAATAAAAATATATAGTTAATCATGCAACTGTTATTATGCAGGTGCCAATTTGGCATCATACAGACAAACCATCTGGTTGATTGACTAAAATTTCACTTTTCATAGATCTCTCCATAGCATATAAATGTGTCAAAGATTTCCATAGTTTTGAAAAATAGGCCGTGCCCTAATATTTTAAAATAGTTATGCACAAAGTATATTTATAACTGTATGTAAAGTATTTTAAATACTAATAAATATTTAAATAAGATTTTCTCTTGTTATTTTATAGATATGATTCCTTGGAAAACGCAATGTTTTCTTGTTTTTTTTCCACTTATTTAATGCATATTTAATTCCTCTTTGCTTTTTGCCTTCAACATGAGCCACAGATATTAGTGGCCATCATGATACTAAAATAGTTACACAGTTTCACTGACAGATTACTATTCCACCTCAGTAGAGAATTTAAAATTATTTAATATGCCTTAAAGTATATATATTTTTGATATGCTGGAAAGGATCTTTGATATCTGATATTTAATAGCTCTAATTATTGAGTAATATATAATTATATGAAATAGTATAATATGTACATATCATGATTATATGATATATAATAATATTAAATCATAATATATTTTGATTTTTATAATTGATATATAATAATATATTATATAATTGTGTTTTATGTGCCCATTTATATAATTAATATTTAGGTATCATTATTAGAGAGTATATTTTACATTATACATACTTGTAAAAGCAGTATTAAAAAAACAGACAATATAAGGGAGAATATAATAATAAAAGCCAGAAATAGCATGTGTGATAAATAACCACAATTAACTTTCTGGAAAATATACACTTGAGTAAGATTGTGTGTGCACATGTGTGCACATGTGTGCATATGCACATACTCATGCACTTCAATTTTTCAACTACTGAGGGTCAAATAAAGATATTGTTTCATAATGCACTCATTCACTGAAAATTTTGAGAATATTTTTTAGCAGTAATACCTTTGGAAGCATAAAGATTATTATTTTTGGTAGCTCTAGAACATTTTTGTCTATAAAAATGCAGAATATTTTTGGTTACCATGCATATTATTTCATAATGATATGGAGGCAGAATTTTAAATATAAAAGTAAGATATATTTTCATATTATAAATGTTTGAACTTAGAAAGCACTTTCCTCTCTTTCCTAATTTTCTATATATTTTAAGTTTCTGCTCTTTGGCTCTAATTGTGTTCCTTCACATGAAAAAAATTGTCTATCTTACTCATTTTTGCAATCCACAGTTAGACTTAGAGTAGTCAATGCAGACTTAATTAAATTAAAGAATAGCATACTGGTCTAGTTCAATGTATTTGTCAGATGAGAATTGGATGTGTTCTGTCTTTTTGTTTTGTTATTCCAGATGTAATCCATGACTACCTGTTTTTGGCATCACAGCTGTTGGCATTTGTTGTGGATCTAATACTGTTTATAGTGTTTTGCAATCTTACTATGTCTGGTTTAAAACAATTTGTAGTTGCTATTTTTATTTTAACTTTTTAAACAGTATTTGCAATGTTTAATTATTATTATAAAAAATAAAATGACATTATAATACTCATAAAAACAAGATGACGTTTTTATATATTTCCATACATTGATTACCTAACATTAAAGACAACAATTATTTTATTCATTTGATGGCAATATTTGAAATTAGCTACCAACTTTAATATATATTTATTATGAAACAATTTCTCCATCAATATGGTTTAATTACATATAATAACAAATCATCTAAATAACTTTTATGAAATTTTTCATTCACTGATCTATAACATATTTCTGTGCCATATTCCTTAGAATAAAAAAGAGATTTTTTTGTTCTTCTTTTATGAAGAAGAATATGAAGTAGACTGTAGTGTAAAATGAAAACAAAAGATAAAATCAGTAAAATAAACTAGTAAAAGAGGAATTTCAACTTAAAAGAGGAGATTACATTTTACCATATTTACTTGACATCAAAACACCGGTAAATAACAGAATCATACATAGCATAATAACTTTTTATATGTTGATATTTTATATTTAGGTTTAAATTCACAACAAAATTAAGAAGAAGGCAGAGAGATTTTCTGTACACCTGCCCCTCACAGATGCATGGCCTACCCTATCATCGCATCCTCTGGTGCAGTGGTAGCTTTGTTACGGTTGATGAACATATTACAGTGGCCAAAACATCATATTTTTTTCCTTAAAATTAAAAAAAAATATTTCATTTTCACCAAAAACTTTATTGATTTAGATATTTTTGAATATGCCAGCTGTCCCCACATGGTATAATGTTGACTATTCTCAATTAATGTCTCGATTTGATCGCTATCTACTTCAACTGGTCTACCCGACTGTGTAGCACCATCCAGTAAGAAATCTCCAGCACAAAACTTCACAAACCACTTTTGATACCTTCAATCAGTCACACCTTCTCCATATACTCCACAAATCTTTTCTGCATTTCAGTTACATTTTTACCTTTCTTGAAATAATAAAGCATAATATGCCAACATGTTGTATAATTTCTTCCATCTTCAATATTAAAATGGCTACATGAAAATTCACCAAGTTTGATGTTTTTTTAATATACACTGATATGACAGCTGTCACAACACAATCTAACAAAATTGTTTCAAGTGTAATGAAAGACAACTAAGCACTATTACAGCCATCTTATGGAAAAAAACAAATATTTTTGGCCAACCCAATATATTGACACATTATTGTCACACAAAATCCATAATTTACATTAGGGCTAACTCTTTGTTCATTCTTTGCCAATATTTATTGTTTGTTAATTTATTAATCATAACCATTCTGACAAGTGTGACGTGACTTTAATATGCCATATTGTCATTCTCCTTTGTATCTGTTTATGTTTTAATTCCTTCTTTTATTTCTTCCATAACCCAGTATTGGTTCAGTAGCATGTTGTTTAATCTCCATATACTTGTGATTTTTATCACTTTTATGTTTTTGAAGTTAATTTCCAATTCAAGTCATTGTTGTCTGATAATATGCTTGGTATGATTTCCCTCCTCTTAAATTTGTTGAGACTAGTTTTATAGCCATGCAAATGGTTTATCCTTGAGAATACAACATTGACACTAAAGTAGAATGTATATTCTGCTTTTCTGGAGTGGAAAGCTCTGTAAATACTAATTATGTTCATTTGATCTAATGTGTCATTTAAGATTGATATTTCTTGTTTGGATGATCTATCCATTACTGTCATTGTGGTATTTAAGTCTCTTACTATAATCGTATTTTCTCAGTTTCACCCTTTAGTTTTATTGCTTTATATACTTTGGTGCATCAGGTTGAGTGTATATATTTCAGTGTTACATCTTTTTGATATATTGTCCCCTTTATTATCATAAAATGTTCATCTTTGTTTCCTGTTACTTTTTTTTTTATTTTGGATATATTTTGTCTGATATAAGTATGGCCACATACTTACATGAACTATCTTGTTACTTTAGTTATTTTTTGGTGCATTTGCTTAGAGTATCACCTTCTACCCCTGCCCTTTGGTTCTCTGCTTATCTTTGTAGCTGAGATGGGTCTCTTAGAAGAATTGAATGGTTGGATCTTGTTTTTTTAACCCATCTGCCACTCTGAGCCTTTTAATTGGTGATTTCAGTTCATTTACATTTAGGGTGATCATTGACATGTTAGGATTTCGTATAGCTACTTAAGTTTTTTTTGTTGTTGTTTCTCTGTATTGTTTCTTATCTCTTATGTTTCTGTACACTATGTCACTTTGTGGTATTTTATAATTTTTTTCTATATTTCCTCTCTTTTATCTTGTGTATATCATTTCTCAATTTTTATTTTGTGGTTACCATTAGGTTTATGCAAAAGAAAAATAAGTTTTGTACATATAATAGTCCTTTTTATTCTGATTGCCTCTTATCTCCATTCATCTGTGCAATTTCACTCCTTTTTTGCTCTCTCTTTTTAGGCTTTTTTTTGTCACAAATTATCTCTTTTTGTGCTGTGCATTCATTTCTAAATTGTCTTCTTTTTTAAAATGCTCTTATTCCTAGCCCTGGCTGGCGTGGCTCAGTGGGTTGAGCACGGGCTGCGAACCAAAGTGTCGCAGATTCAATTCCCAGTCAGGGTACATGCCTGGGTTTCAGGCCATGACCCCAGCAACTGCACATTGATGTTTCTCTCTCTCTCTTTCTCCCTCCCTTCCCTCTCTAAAAATAAATAAATAAAATCTTTTAAAAAATGTTCTTAGTTTTTTAAGCTTTATGCTATATCTAAGTTTTTAAAACCCTATTCTGAACAAGACCTGTAATTCCTACTTTTGTTTGCCTGTTTTTCATCTTATAGGTCTGAACAAGATCTGTAATTCCTACTTTTGTTTGCCTGTTTTTCATCTTTTTTATTATTTTGTTTTTGTGTTTCAGTTAGTAGGCCTCTTTTTAACATTTCTTGTAATGGACATCTTCTGGTGGTAAATTCTCTGAGCTTTTGTTTCTTTGGAAAAGCCCTTGTTTCCCCTTCAAATCTAAAGGATAACTTAGCTGGTTATATTATCCTTGGCTAGTGACTTTTTAAAAAACATGTTGAATATTTTATTCCATTATCTTCTAACTTGTTGTGTTTCTCCTGGAAAAACCAATGATAATTTACTGAACTTTGTAGGTTACCATCTTATTTCCTTGGCTGACTTGAGAATTCTTCTTTTTTTTTTGACGTTAATTTTTGAAAGCATTAACATAATATGCCTTGGAGAAGGCTTTTTAGCATTGAGAGAATTATGTATTTGTTAACTTTCTGAATTTGAGGGTCTGTATGTTTTTATAGTTTTGGAAAGTTCTTGGTGATTATTTGTTTGATGAGAACTTCCCAAACCTATGAAAAGAAATGACTTTCTGTTCTCTTCTCCCTCTCTTCTCCTTCTGGCACACCCATTATTCTTATGCTGCTCTTTCTAATGTAGTCAAATATTCTCACAGAATTCTTTCTTTCTTTTTTTTTCCTCTCAATTATCTCTCATGTATCATGTGAGTTGTTTCTAGGTTCCTAGCTTCAATGTCACTAATTCTGTCTTCCTTCTATTTCCTAAATTCTATAATTCATTCTTCATCTCATGAATTTAGTTCTTCAACTCCAAAATTTATGTTTGGTTCCTTTTTATAGTTTCAATCTCTTTGGTAAACACTCTTTTTGTTTATTGATTTTATTCCTGAACTCACTGAATTGCCTTTCTGAGCTCTCTGGTATCTCACTGAGTTTTTCAGAATTTCAATCTTGAATTCTCTGCCATTTAAATCACAATCTCCCATGCCTTTAAGTTTATTTTCTGGAGATTTTTTAAATTTTATTTTTGAACTACCTTGTTACTTTAATTATTTATAGTATGTGATATATCATTTATGTGCATGAACATTGAGTGGTTGAGTGATTGAAATCTTTTCCTTTTACGTACTTGTTTCTTTTAATTATTTAGAGGGTTGATAAGGAGAGATCTTTCTTTTTTTTCCAGTAGATTGTGCTATACATAGCTCAAGTTCTTGTTTTCTGTTATTTGCAGCTCTAGGACTTCTAGGAACTCTGTGGGATAGTGTTGTCTCAGCTGTAAAGAATAATGCACATTCCCCAAGGAGCTAAGTGTCTGCTTTATGACCAGATTACTTTAGTCTCAGGGCACCACAGAGGGTGAGATATAGTGAGTACTGAGGCTTTGGACCAGAGAGTTCCCAGTGCTGCCTGTCTGCAACAAGAAGCCACCAGCACCATCACACTGGCTGAGGTGTCCCAGCTGTCTCTACCAGGTTCCATGACAATGGGTATGGTAAGGGGGCATGGGGAAAGTGTTCATGTATCTACACCTTTTTTTCCCCACTGGGTTTAATCATAGTAAATATAAGCCACTTAGGCTGAAATGTTACTTTTGGCCCTTTGCCACCCACCCAGTGAGAGTTGTATTGTGGACCAGGCTGCGGGAGAGCTGGAGGGCAGGTTCTTGCATCTGCAGCTTTGTTTCTTTGGTGATGCTGGCTGCTTCAACTCCACTACCCTTTGTATGCTTCTCTGCCCCTGACTCTGGACTCAGGCTCAATTTGTACTAGATACTGAGACTGTATTGATACCTCTGCCCCTCCAGTCTTCTCAGTAGAAGTTTCATTCAGACCCTCCACTGCTCCCCTATTTGCCAGAACCATAGCAAGTGCTGGAGTATGTCTATCCTTCCTCCATGCTGCCTCCCCAGCTGCCCCAATACACTCACCTCAGGATGTCTCAATGTGCAGATCTCTCAGATTTGCTCATATGATAAACAGAGAATCCTTTATTGAATTGTAGTTGTCCAACTTACTGTAACTTTAAATGGAAGAACCATGAGGTCTTCTCACACTGCCATGATGCTTACCTCACTTTAGATGCTATTTTAATAAAGCACAAGCAAATATTTTATGTTGCTGCTATTCTGTTGTTATGTTTATAATACTGTGAAAACTGAAAATAACTCCTAATTCTATTTGTGGTTAAATTCATAATCTCTAAAGCCCTACCCCCCATGCATTCTGATCTTCTATTGTTCAATCGAGACATGAATAATGTCACACTGAACAGGTTAGTACCTTAATGCTAGAAAAGATATCTTATTAAGTTTTTTTCACCAAAACTATATAGACCACAAAATGCATCTATTTTATGTTTGTAAATTAGGATATTTGTTTTATGTAAAAGAAATTGCTTTATACTGTATATTGTAATAGAACTGTTTTAGTCCAAAAGCAATTTAAGTCAGCAATATATTGTATTAAAGATGTATGATTCCATTAAATGGTAATGTTGTAGTTAATCCCTAACAATAAAACACTTCATAAAAGTTCAGTGTTAAACACAATGTGTAATATAAAGTTGGGTTTTCCAAAACATTTATTGGGCATATGATTCTATTGAAAGTACTGGAAAACTTGACTTTTAATATTATATCAGACTGGTTTTAGATATGTTTATAAAAGTATGATTATCTTTTTTTGCATACCACATAGATAATTGAACACCTTTTGAAAATATTGTGAGGTTCCATTTCTTTTTCATGTATTTTAATTCTTAAAATGGCAATTGGTTTTAGGTGAAGATGATACAGTATATTTATGTTGCAATACGTTTTTTAGCACCAAAAATAAAAATTAAAATAATAAATATAGATAATTAATAAGTCCTATCAGACTGAAGAAATTAAAGTGGACAAATGTATACAGTGTCGAAGCCATGGGCTGTTGATCAATGTGTATACAGAAATAACCAAGATTTTGGCCCAACATTTTAAGAGATAGTACGTGCACCATGCAAGATAGGTGCAAGAGTCAAGCCTACCACCTGAATATAAGCATTAGCTGTTGAGCTCTCTATTTTAGCAAATGAAGCTAGCAGTCCTACTGAAGAGCCACCTCATCAACAGGATTGTCATATTTAATCAATATAAATACCAAGTATAATGGGGCATGTAGTAAAATGTTATGTAGATTATCTTAAATTCAAATTTAACTTAGCAACCTGCATTTTATCTGGCAGTTGTTCTGCTGAAGTTATAATTTAAAGAGAATGCATAGCTTCAGAAGTGTGAAAGATAATAGTAACTCTAGAGTGATATTAGGGAGCCAAATGTAAACACAGAGTCAAAACATCAATATTTTAGTAATTTTACTAGGCTATAAAAAATTTCATTATAAGCTTTGAATCTCAAGGACCTGTTAACCAAGGAACAGAGAATAGTTAACTGCTGGTTAGGAGATGATGAATGAAAAACCAAAACAAAGATAAAATATGTGAATACATTAAAAAATAAAACTCTTTTTCCAAATGATACAGCATACCAAAAGTCCAAAATGTAAAAGAAAATTTAATTTCAACAGAGTAAACCAAATTAACAATTAGCAAATTAAATCTAGATGAAAATGATTTTATAAAATGGTCTAATGAAGAAATGAAACTCAGAATTTTCCTGATGCTCAGATATTTGTATTGAAAAAATAAATTTTAAAGAAAAAGATGCAATAAAATAAAAAGTGAAATAAGAGTTTGCAACTATGGGAAAAAGAATTGAAACTTTTGGAAATAACACACACACATATGTGTATAATAGAAGCATGATGGATAGTACAAACTAGATAAGACACTAATGAGGAAAATCTTAACAACTTGTCAGATACTACTGAGTAATTTGCCACTAATGCAACCAAAAATTAGATGTCAGAAGTAGCACAATGTTAAAAATATCAATAGTATTACATGTAGAGACTCTGAAATAGACATTTATGTTCCAGAGGAAGAAAGTAAGAGGAAAGTCAGATTGGCAGTATTTAAAAATATAATCAATGCAATTTTTAATAAGGGAAATATAAGTTCTGCTTTTATATTACACTTATACTAAAAGTGCAAATAAAATAATATGTACCTAAGTTCATCATATAAAATACTTTAAAACAACAATCAAACTGTTTTACTTTGAGTTATCAGAAGAAAAAGACAGATCATTGGAAGAAGATATAAAATTAGCTTTTCAATAAATGGAAATATCGTATTTTTGTAACCAGCATCAAAGAATATCTGAAGACATGCTAAATGAAAATAACCAACAACGTGGAATATTAACTCTCTTTCATAACTTAGGGTAAAATAAAGTCCTTATTTTTAGCTAAACAATAATCAAGATTGCCATCTAAGAATGATTACTATGTTATAAAACTAACATATAGGTTCTTCTAGGATGTAAATAATGAATAGATTAATGTATGTTACTTATTATAGTTAGATATGGAATTCAAGAGTAGAACTATAATTTTAAAAATTCCAAGGAGTATTTGACTTTCTCATTATCTTTTCAAAAATCTCTGAAAATCAACAAGGATAAATAATATGAAATGCAATCTGTATTTGAAACTCTAGTAGGAAATGTATGTATCATATTACTACATTAAGTAAGGAAAGTCTATTTAAATGGAGGCAAATTTAGATAATGCTTTGGAAAGATGTCAACAGAAGATAACTATGACTGCAAGTTCCACACTATGAGTAAGGCAAATTCGGCAAATTCTCCAAATTAAGTGATGCAGCTAGAGATTCAAAATCTTTAATTAAAAAAATTAAATCTTATTTAAACTAGGTAATGTGTATGTGTGTATATATATGTATATATAATATATAATGTATATGTAACAAGTAATGTGTGTGTATATATGGATATGTATATATGTGTGTATATATTGTGTGTATATGTGTGTGTGTATGTATATATGGCTAGTGGTAGAAATTTCCTCTTCCTAACCTCACTTGGCATGTAGAAGAAGCAGGAAGGTGTCTATGTATGAGCCACACAATAAAGAAGCCATTTGAGGAAAGCAAATTTCTAAGAGAGAGAGGCTGGTACAGAAGGACCATTTTGCACTGTGAATAGACTATAAGCAGATGATTATTGTTGTTTGGCCAAAATAAGGGTAAGGTATTATACTCAAATAGACACTCTCGTTTCACAAGTATAATACTTGCTATATTATAACATGACAATGGTCTTCCTGATCAAAGCTGGTTCAGTAAGTAATTATATCATTCAAGTACAAGACAATGCAAAATATTCAGCATAGAGTTTATAAGATATGAGAAAAAAACAAGTGGTTAAATTTTAACCTCATCAGAAAAATATTGAATACTACAAAAAATGTAAACATTTTGACTCCCAATTTTGCCATTACATTTAATATATATAAGAAATCAATAAATAATTTCAATTCTGTGAAACTAGGGATAAAACCGACATACAAAAAAAGACCCTTCATATCTGGGGCAGGGGATTAGTGGGTAGAGGGATCCAGCAAAAGAGAAAAAGGACTAGTGGACATGACAACAGTGTGGTGATCGGGAACAGGAGGCAGTGTGTGGAGGTGGAAGAGGATGTATGGGGGATAAATGGTAATGGGAAAAATACAATAGAAATAAATAAATAAATAATAAAATTTAAAAAATTAGGGACAAATATTAAACTAAAGGAATAAACTATATATTCTCTGATCCATAAAAACATCAAATAAGACATATCAAACTACCTTAAAGGAAAAAAGAAAATCATGTTGATGTAGCATAAAGGATGCAATATAAAACATGAAAAAATAAAAAATATATAAAATAAAAAAGAAGTGTTAAACAAGATAAAACAACATGACATTCAAGAAAATATTAATAAAAATATTTCAATACCATTGAAAGTGCATACTGAGTCTTAGAAAAAATCAACAGTAGTCAACTTTGAAATGTCTTAATAAATTTAATTGATGTTATAGCTTATCAAAGAATCCATTGGCAGTGAAGAAAAATACAACTCTACCTATAAATAGAAGACAATAGGCTGTCATAAGATTCTTCTACATCAGGATTAAACTCTGAAAAAGACTGTAGTAATGCCTTCAAAGCCCTGAGAGGAAGAAAGAACAAATAGTTTTACAAACCTACAAAATATTATTCAAATATACAAGGTCTGTCCAGAATAAGTCCAACCATTGTTAATATAATGAGAATGGTTTGTGCAACATCCATGTAACCTGGCAGTCAAGGAGAGTCCACTGGAATGTGCATGTGTGAACAATGACAACTTCACTGTGCTAGTCAGTAGGGGTGGTAGATGCTGTTCAGTGACCATGTGTACTGTGTGGTTGTTGCATTCAAAGTGACTGAGTAGAGCAACAAATCTGCATCAAATTTTGCATTAAGCTTGGATATTCCTCTGTGGAAACCATTTGGATGATTCAGAAGGCTGAAGCTGTGGGCAACTGGTAGTTAGCAGCTTCATCATGCAACATATCCACTTATGCATCACGTCTCATGCAGAGTTTTTTGGCAAAATATCAAATCAACCTCCTTAGAGCCCAGATTTGGCACCCTGAGACTTGGGGCTTTTACTAAAACTATAATGGCATTTGAAAGGGAAGGATTTCAAACTATCGATGAGATTCAGGAAATTATGATAGGGCAGCTGATGGTGATTGGAAGAACTATGTGAGCTCCCAAGGTGCCTACTTTGAAGAGGACTGAGGTGTCATTGTCCTATGTACAATATTTCTTATATCTTGTATCTTCTTCAATAAATGTCTCTGTTTTTTATATTACATGACTGGATACCTTCTGGATAGCTAATATGACTTCCCATGATCCACATGCTTATAATAAAATATCTCTTGAGTGTAGGCATGCCTGAATTTCATCTAACCAGTAGGATATGACACATTTTAGGAATATTACTCCTGTGTTTCTTTTCAGTTACATGGCAAAAGTAAAGGAAATTGGCAGATGAAATTAATCTCTGTAATCAGTTTACTGTAGATTAAATAAAGGAAGTTTTATTTTGTGTGAGCCTGATCAAATTAGGGGAATCTAAAAGAAAGCTTAATGGTAAGAGACACAAGTGAGAGGCTATGTTTTCTGAAGCAAGCTTTATATAGTTGCAAGGAAATGAAATTTGCAAAGAGGATTCCAAGTCCTTTGGTTAACATTGAATCATTCTCTCCTCTTTAAATGTGAATGTTTGCAATAATTTATAATTATTAAACAAAGACATGATGTGGTCAGATTAAATCCAACCAACATAGAGAACTGGTAGAGTGTAATTCTGAAAATAGTTTTCTACCATATTTATCTTCTAATATAAAGTAGATCCTTGTATATCCATTTATATTCTCAATGCTTTCCATCTATCTTTCCTTATTTTACAAATTTTGGTTAGTCTATTCAAAAATGAATCTCTAATAATTCAAGACTTTAATAACCACATGAAATGTTAACTAGTTACAAAATATTTTTTCACAAAAGTTTTAAGCTCATAATTTAGATTTTCATCATTAGCATTATTTTTTAATAATTGCTTTTGTCAGAAAAAAATGAGGCATGAGAAAATGAATTTCATTGAATAGTAGAATGAATGTGCTAGATGATATACATCTATATGTTCAAGTTTCAGATGTTCCTGAGTGTCCAGTGTAGAGAACATATGATGTCTTTGATGTTCCCAAAAGGTTCAAAGACAGTGATTGCCTGATATTAGGAAATGTGCACTTTGTGTTAACACACTGCTGTTGCCATGTAAACATTTTCATACAGTATCTCATTAAGATTTCTACAGCCATAGTCATCATTTTCTGTCCTTTAGGGGAATGTGGAATTTACAATTGTGTCAGAGCAGCTGTTCAAAAAGCCACTTGAGTAGCGAGGATTATTACTGGACAGTCTCAGCATTATGATTGCTTTACCATGTGTTGGAATATCATTTTGAAAAATGAGGAATGCTCTAGGTAGAGAAGAATGACTTGTCATTTGTTTCTGCATAATTTAGTGCACCACATGTTAGGTTGGAATAGATACAAGAATCTTATAATGATTATTGAAACCTCAGTAAAAAGTCCATTAAGGCAAACTGTAAGGTATCTGAGGTTTGATACGTATTTATCAAAGAACTGATAGAACTGTTGTCTTTGAAAAATGAAGAGACGAGGCTCAAGGACATAAAGCCTTCACACCTGGTCGTTACCGGTGATTATGTTTTTATCATTAATTATATCTTATGAATTCTTTGCATTTTCAGAATGAGTACAGTTTTGGTGCTGTAACAGGGTACAGTTAGGGGTGCCCCCAGAGGGATTTGTAATGGGGTCCAGAACTCAGGGTGTCCAGAAAATATTACAAATATAGGATGTCCTCACTCCGACAAGTCTGAACTGGGGAATGGGACACTTGGAGCAGGGCCATTGAGAGTTGTTTTGCACAGCAACAGTTTTGCAAATAACCTCAGCAGTGGCCATTTAACATATCTATAACTTTTAACTAGTTTCATGGATATGTTAAATAACTGTGACCCTACTTTGAGCCAGGGAGATGTAGTGACTTCCTCACAGGATGTAAATGGGAGGTAGCTCCCCCAAGTTACAGCACCTACATGAGAGCTTGGAGATGATTCGCTCTGTGCCAAGGGACCACACCTGCCTGGACTTACTGTGACAGCTGAGAAAAGCTGGAAAAATATAGGAATGCTAGCAGGTGTAGCCTTCTGTGAAAAGAATCAGAAATGGGGATGCAGAGGAAGATTGGTGCTGGGATTAAAACCCAGGCACAGAGGCCATGCGAAGGGGGACCCACGGGCCTTTGGGGCTCCCTTTGCCATGAAGCTTAGGAAACTGGAAAACAAGATGTAGCAGCAATGCAGAGCTCTCTTAGCAGTTTGGAAGAATGCAGGAGACACATTGTGGAAAGGAAAGGGGTGAAAGGACTCTTGCTGGTGAGCCAGGAGAAGGTGCCGTGTGGGTTTGAACTAAGAACTGGAGATCCTGGCAACACAGCTGATGGTGCTGGAAACTGTGGGAGGCCTGTCAGCTGAGCTAGGGTTACTGGGAAGAACCAGGGGCTACCTGAGCCATGAAGTTCCATTTCTGTTCCTGAGATATGGTACCCCCTAACTGGTCAAAGGAGGGGAAGGGAAGACTGTGTGTGTTTGTGGGTATTTTAAGGGACTTTGGGATTTTAATAAAGACATTAATAGTCATTACTCTTAAGTCTGTATAACTTTTGAATAAATAAATCCTTTCCTTTTCACCAATCTCTGACATTGAGAGCTATAAGTCCCTCACATAAGTCCCTTGGCGTCAGGCAAGGAAAACCTAGTTACAGAGGGGACCTGGAAAGGGGGACCATTCAGTAGTAGTATCTTGTGCCCCAACAATGCCACTAACCCTATATTTTAGCTTTCTTACAGAGTTGTGTGTAAATTTTAATTTTGATTATTCCAATTTTACTTTAAATGTACTAGGCAAACATAGAACATAAACTACCACTATAAATTATTATGAAAGAAAATTATTCCTCTTAGTAAAATAAATAGTGTTTAATCAAATATTATAAATCTATAGTTATACAACATTTGTAATAGTACTATAAATCTATGCTATTTATACACAACTTCCATCAAATGGTCAAGGAATTAACTTTACTAAATGTATTAACACTATTGTACTGATAAAGACTAATTTTTTAATCATTCAAACTAGTTCAGATATCCCTTGCTTTTAGTAAATTCTATATTTTGGAATATCTAAAAGAAACATCAAGTTTTCTCTATATAAAGCCAGAGAATGGCTGGTAGAATTTGAAGCCAAGCCACTGGAGTTGCCACTCAGATGTCAAGAAGCGTCTGGGGCCTACTGCTGGCCTCTAGCAATCCCAGAGCCTCACTGAAATGAAAGGTGGAGAAGGAATCCAGCCACTGCCAACTCAAGTCAGCTAAGCTTTACGCAGGAGCCACCTCGTTGCAAGAAGGAGACCTCTGCCTTTCTTCTACTTCCCAAGTCTCTTCTGAGGGCATTTCATTGGAAAAAACCTAAAGCACACCTAGAAACCTGGTGACAGGGGACTCTGGAAAATGTATTTACTAGCAGAGCACAGAAGAGATAAGGAATCAGTAAGAAATTGAAAAAATATATATATAATAATAGGAGTAATTAATACTCTTTAACTCTAAATGCTTAGGAAAACCAGTTAAAACTGAGATTGATTTGTGCTCTTTCTTAAGGGTTAAGTAAGATTTACCACATGAGGCATTTGAAAAGAAAATGATTCTGTCTCTGCTCTTCTTGTTTACTTGTTTATTTTAAATTCAATTGTTGGTAGATTTGTATTGTTGTCATTTTATTGTTCATCATTTTGATCATTTTTTTCTCACATAAGTCCCTTTAACATTTCATATAATAATGGCTTGGTGATGATGAACTCCTTTAGTTCTTTCTTGTCAGGGAAGCTCTTTATCTGCCCTTCAGTACCAAATGATGGCTTTGCTAGGCAGAGCAATCTTAGCTGTAGGCGCCCCCACTTTCCAAGACTTTGAATACTTCTTGCCAATCCCTTCCAGTCTGCAAAGTTTCTTTTGAGAAATTAGTTGACACTTCTATGGGAACTCCCCTGTAGATAACTAACTTCCTTTATCTTGATGCTTTTGAGATCCTCTCTTTATCTTTAATCTTTGGCATTTTAATTATAATGTGTCTTGGAGTGGGTCTCTTGCATCCATCTTGTTTGGGGCTCTCAGTGCTCCTGGACTTGCATGTCTATTCCCTTCTACAAATTAGGGAGGCTTTCTTTCATTGTTTTTTCAAATTGACTTAAAATATCTTGTTCCTTCTCTTTACCTTATGGAATGCCTATGATGTGAATGATGGACCTCTTGAAGTTGTCCTAGAGTTTGCTTACACTATCTTCAGTTTCTTTCATTCTTTTTCCTTCTTGTTTTTGATTGGTTGCTTTTTCTTCCTTGTGTTCCAAATCATTGATTTGATTCTTGGCTTATGCACTTCACTGTTGTTCCCCTGTAAATTGTTCTTTATTTCAATTAGTGTACCCATTGTTTCTGACTGGAGCTTTTTATGCTGTTGAGGTCCTCATGAAGTTCCTTGAGCATCTTTATAACCAGTGTTTTGACTCTGCATCTAATAGATTGATATTTCCATTTTGTTTAGTTCTCTTTTTTGGCATTTTCATACCTTCTTTCATTTGATCCATGTTTCCTCCTTTCCTCATTTTGGGAGCCTCCCTGTGTATGTTCTGTTATTTGGTAGAGCTGATATGACTCCTTGTATTAGTAGTATGTCCTAATGGTGTAGGTGTCCTGTAGGGTCCAGTGGCACAGCTTTCCTTATCAGACAGGTGTGTCTTAGTGTGAGCAGAGTACATCTTCCTCTTGTAGTTGAGACTGTAGCTGTCCACTAGGTGTGCAGGTTCTGGGGTTTCCCAGGTGATGCAGGTCAAGGTTTCCCCTCATTTATGTTCTTCCTGGGGCCACGCTGCTTGAGACATGGAGCAATCGGAAATGACTGCTATTTGTGCTGGGCTTGGAGATTCCCAGACAAAGCCTAGCTGTGAATCTAGTCTGGCTACCGCTAGTGATGGAACTGGGGTTCATGAGGCCAGCCATTGCTTGTTTGATAGAATTTAGGTAGATGTGAAACGTGTGCCAAGACCAGCCATCAATATTGAAAAGAAGCTTGGGTAGACCCATAATTTGGGTTGGGTGGAGTCTCTGGGGATCTTCAAGGCAGGTCAAACAGTGCTAGCCATGTTGATAAAATCTCAAAAATGGCTTCACCTTTGGCTCTGTGTGGAGAGTGTTTAGAAAAGGGATAGTGATCACTGCTCACCTTTATGCCAGACACTTCTGTTTCTCCCAGTATGCCACTCATGCATGCATTTCAAGCTGCCACCCTGGTGATGGAGCTCAGAGGTAGTAAGTCTGAGTAGGTGAGTCCATGTGTGGGTTCTTTAATAGAACTGATTGGGGCTCCAGAATTTTCTTCCACTGACTCAATCCCCTCTGATTTTGCAGCCAGAAGTTTTGAGGATTTACTTTCCTGGCACTGGAACCCTGGACTGGTGAGGCCTTGTGTAGGGCTAGGACTCTTCACTTCCAAGGTAGCCCTCCTGAATTTTTATTCACCACACAGTGGTGAGGGAACCAGCCCATTCTGCATCTGCACCCCTCTTACCAATCTATATGGATGTGGTTTCTTTAATTCCATAGTTGTCAGACTTCCAATCAATTCCATTTCTGATGGTTCTGAGTAACGTTTTTTTCTGTATTTTAGTTGTGATTTTGATGCGGCATGTGAAGATGGCTGCCTGTGCTGCCATGTTGACCAGAAGCAGATTATATAGTTTTAAACTTAAGAATTTTGTTTGGTTCTGTTTTAGATTTTTCTCTTTCTTTCCTTTCTGTTTGTGTTTTTCTTTAATTTTTTGAGCTGGTTAATAATACTTGTAATAGATGTTATAAAATGTATCTGTGGTCCATTGTATGCTAACTTTGTGTATGATTTAATAACAGACTTTTCTCTTGTCAGCCACATTTTCAAGTTCTTCATAATATATTACTTTTTTAAAATTTTAGTCCAATAGTATGAATGTTACATTTTGAAAATAATAAGATTTTGTTTTATTTTTTTTAATATCTGTGATGTTTGTTTTCTCAGGTATTTGATCATTTTTAAATCAATATGTTCTTAGTTAAGGATTAACTGTAAGCTTTGAAAATATATGTCTAGCATTATGTTATCCTTACCACTAAGATATATGCTACCTCCCTACTGAACTCTCAGATATTCAATGAGTATTTTTTCAAATAGTGTGAGACTTGGAAATTGTTCATCTCATAGTATTAGATCTTATAGTTTTCCTGAAATTCTCTGTTTGTTCTCATGTAATATTTCACCCTATACATGAATAGATTAGTATGTAAGCAAGAGATCAAATATACCTGCTATGTACTGAATGTCTGTGTAAGATGAAGACTTCAGTATCTCATATATAACATGATCACTCGGGTTGATATCACTGTATTGTACCATGGAAATTTCTAAGAGTACAAGTTAAATGTTCTCATATGAAAAAATTATGTTTGGTGATGAATATGTTAATTAACCTCATGAAGAAAATCCTTTTACAATATACTCATATATGTATATCAAAGCATCTCATTGTATACTTTCATATCTTATTGTTTATTAATTAAACCTCAATAAAGCTGAAAAATCAAAACAAAAAAACAATACATATGCACACAAACTATGATCAAAGAGAACTTAGACTATTACTCATCCTCTACAGGAGGATAAAATAAGAAATAACTTTGTGTCAATGATTTGTACAGGATTGGACAAAAGTAGGTTTATAGTTGTTCATATGGAAAATAATACAGGAATGAATAAATAAGAATACAGGAATAAATTCTGTGTTTTGCATACTTACAACTGTAAACCTATTTTTACTCTATCCTGGATATCAAATTATCACATTGTACACATTAACGTTTAATGATTTTTTCAATTATACCTCAGTAAAGCTGAAGAAATCAAAACCACAGAAAATACCTACATACATACACAAACTATGATCTGGAGAATTTAAAATATTAAATATTTATTCAGGAATATAAGAGTACAAATAACACTAAAATCCTGATATGACATTTATCTATTTCTATAATTAATTTATCATTCTTAATTTGAAGAAAATATATTTGCAATATTATTTTTCAATATTTATATAGATCTTTGAATGAAGAAATTTTATTATTTCTTTTCTATATCCTAAATATAAATGATAATATCAAACAGTTATATAAATTTTTAATAATATCTGTTAGGGAATTATTTCCAATGGTATTTTTATTACATTTTTCCATTACCATTTAGTGCCCTTATGCCCACCCTCCCCACCACATCATCATGCTGTTGTCCATGTCCATGACTTCTTTCTCCTTTTTGCTCAGTCCTTCAACCTCCTCAGCTCTGCACTCCCATTAGCTGTCAACCTGCTCTCCATCTATGAGTCTGTCCACATTTTTTCTTGTTAGATCAGTTTGTTCATTAGATTCCATAAATGAGTGAAATTATATGGTATTTGTCTTTCACTGACTAGCTTATTCACTTAGCATAATGTTTTCCAAGTCCATCCATACTTTTGCACAAAATAAAATTTTCTTTTTTACAGCCTAGTAATATTCCATTGTGTAAGTATCCCATAGTTGTTTTATCCACTCATCTACTGATGGACACTTGGGCTATCTCCATATCCTGGTGATTGTAAATAATACTGCAGGGAACATAAAAGTGTTTATATTCTTTCAAATTAGTGTTTCAGGTTCCTTCAGATATATTGCCAGAAGTGGGATCATTGAGTCAAAAGGAGCATACATTTTTAATTTCTTGATGTATTTCCATACTTCTTTCCACAGTGCCTGTACCAATCTCATTCCCACCTACAAGGCAAAAGGGTTCCCTTTTCTCCACATCCTCCTTAGCACTTGCTGTTTGTAGAATTATTGCTGATAGTCATTCCGACAAGTATGAGGTGACACCTCATCATTATTTTAATTTGCATTTGTTGAAAAGTGATGTTAACCATCTTTTCCTGTGTCTACTGGTTATCTGTATGTCCTCTTTGGAGAATTGTCTATTCAAGTTTTTGCCCACTTTTTAATTGTGGGGTTTTTTTTTGGTGTTGAGATTTGTAAGTCCTTAATAAATTTTGGATATTAACCCTTACCAATTTTTTCAGTAAATATGTTCTCTCATTTGGTAGTTGCCTTTTATTTTGTTAATGTTATTGTTTCCTATGCAAAACCTGTCTACTTTGATATAGTCACATTTGTTTATATTTTATTAGTTTCCTATTCCTGGGGAAATAAATCAAATAAAATATTGCTCTGAGTAATATCTGAGATTTTGCTATGTTTTCTTCTAGAATTTTTATGGTTTTGGGTCTAACATTTAAGTCTATGATACATTTTGAATATGTCCTTGTGTGTGGTATAAGAAGCTGGCCTAGTTTCATTTTTCTGCACAGAGCAGTCCAATTTTTCCTACATCATTTATTGACTAAACCATCTTTATCATATTGTAGGTTCTTGCTTATGCTGTCAATTATTTATTAACTATAAAGGTATGGGTTTATTTCTGCATTCTCTATTCTGTTCCAATAATTTATATGTCTGTTTTTATGACAGTACCATGCTGTTTTGATTACTATGGTCTTATATATAGTTTCATATTAAGTAGTATCGTTCCTCCCACTTTGTTCTTCTTTGTCAGGATTATGGTTGTTATGTGAGGCTTTCTGTGGCTCCTTACTAATTTTTTAAATATTTGTTCTAGTTCTATGAAATCTGAAATTGGAAACTTGATAGGGATACATTGAATCTGTAGATTGCTTTGGGTGGCATGGGCATTTTAATGATGTTAATTTTTCTAGTTTATGAACATCATATGTGCTTCCCCTTATTTGTATCTTCAATTTCTTCACTGTCTATAATTTTCTGAGCACAGGTCTTTTACAAACTTGGTTAGATTTATTCCTAGGTATTTTATTATTTTTGCAGCAATTGTGAATGGGATTGTCTTCTTTATGTCCCTTTCTGTTAGTTCACTAATGGCATATAAAAGTGCAACTGATTTCTGGATATTAATTTTGTATCCTAGTACTTTGCTGAATTCATATATCAGTTCTCATAGATTCTTGGTGGAATCTTTGGGGTTCCTTATGTGTAATTCATGACATTTGCAAATAGTAACTGTTTTATTTTTTCTTTTCTACTTTTAATGTCTTTTATTTCTTCTTCTTGTCTGATTGCTGTGGCTAGGACTTCCAGTACCATGTTAAATAAGTGAGGTGAAAGTGGACATCCTTGTTTTGTTCCTAGTCTTAAGAAGAACTCTTGTAGTTTTGCCCATTGAGTATGATGTTGGCAGTGGGTTTCTCATGTATGACCTTTATTATGTTTAGGTATGTTCCCTCTATTCCCAGTTTGCTGAAATTTTGACCATAAATGGATATTGGATTTTATCAAACATTTTTTCTGCATCGATTGATAATATTATATAGTTGTTATCCTTCACTTTGTTTATATGGTGAATCCCATTTATTGATTTATGAATGTTGTACTAACTTTCAATTCCTGGGATAAATCCCTTGATCATAGTGTTTGATCGTTTTAACGCATTGTTGTATTTAGTTCGCTTATAAGCTGCTGAGAATTTTAGCCTCTTTGTTTATCAAGGTATTGACCTATAACTTTCTTTCTTTGTAGTGTATTTATCTAATTTTGGAGTTAGGATAATGCTGAATTTGTACAATGATTTTGGGACCCTTCCCTCCTCTTTAATGTTATGAAATAGCTTGAGAAGAGGTGTTAGTTCTCTGAAATGTTTGGTAATATTCACCTGTTAAGCCTTCTGGTAATTTTTTTTGTTTGTTTTTGAGAGGTTTTTTTTCTTTAATTACTGCCTCAATTTCACTGGGGGTAATCTATCTATTCAGATTCTATGGTTCTTCCTGATTTAGTTTTGGGATATTTTATGAATCTAGAATTTTATCAATTTTGTCTAGGTTGTCCAGTTTTTTGGCTGTTCACAATATTTTATTACAATCCTTTGTATTCCTTTGGTGTCATTTGTTATTTCTCTTCTTTCATTTCTAATTTTATTTATTTGAGTCTTCTGTCTTTTTTTCTTGATGTGTCTGGTTAAAGGTTTGTCAATCTTGTTTATCTTTTCAAAGAACCATCTCTTGGATTTACTGATGTTTTGTTTTGTTTTTTAGACTCTGTTTCATTTATTTCTGCTCTGATCTTTATTATTTCCTTGCTTCTTCTCACTTCGGGCTTTGTTTGTTGTCCTTTTTCATCTTCCTTTAAGTGTAAATTTAGACTATTTATTTGAGATATTTATTGGTTTTTGAGATAAACCTGTTATGCTATGAATTTCCTTCTTTGGATTGTGTCCCTGTGTCCCACAGATTTTGGGTTGTTATGCTCTCATTTTCATTTGTTTCAAGGAATCCTTTGATTGCTTCTTTATCTTGTCATTGACCCATTCATTGTTTAATAACATGCACTTAGCATTCCTGTCTTTGTGTATTTTTTCAGTGTTCTTCTTGTGATTGATTTATAGTTTCATAGTATTGTGTTCAGAGAAGATGCTTGATATGATTTCAATCCTCTTAAATATGTTGAGACTTGTTTTGTGTCCTAACATATGGTATATCCTAGAAAATGTTCCAGGTGCACTTGAAAATTACATATATTCTGTTGCTTTGAGGTAAAATGCTCTGAAGAGATCAATTAAATCCATTTGATCTAGTGTGTCACTTAAGGCCGCTGTCTCCTATTGATTTTCTGTCTGGATGTCTGGATATCCATTGATGTCAATAGGGTGTTAAAATCTCTGATTATGACTGTATTTTTGTCAACCTCTCCCTTATGTCCATCCAGATTTGTTTTACATTTTTAGGTGATCCTATGTGGGGTCCGTAAATGTTTCCTAGAGTTATATCCTCTTGTTGGATTCTTCCTTTTATCATGCTGTGTTGTACTTTTTTCTTTATTGTGGCCTTGGTTTTAAAGTCTACTTTTTCAGATATAAGTATTGATACACAAGCTACTTTTTTCCATTCCATTTGAATAAAATATTTTATTGATCCTTTTACTTTTAGTCTGTATGTATATTTCAATCTGTGATGGGTCTCTTGAGGCAGCATACACATAGGTCTTATTTTCTTATTCAGCTACCCTGTGTCTTTTGGTTGGAACATTTAAGCCATTTATATTTAATGTGATTATTAATAGATATGTATCTAGTACCATTTTATTGTAGATTATTTTCTTCTGCTTTTTTTACTTCTGTCTCTTCATCTTCTTAAAGCAAGCCCTTTAAAATCTGTTGCAGTACTGGTTTAGTATTAACAAACTCTTTTAACTTCCTCTTGTCTAGGAAGCTCCTTATTTTTCCTTTGATTTTAAATGATAGCCTTCCTGGGTAAAATAGCTTTCATTGTAAATCTTTGCTTTTCATCATCTTGAATATTTCACATTACATCCTTCTGGCCTGAAATGTTTCTGTTCAGAAATTAGATGACAGTCTAATTGATGCTCCCTCATATGTAACTACCTGCTTTTCTCTTGTGGCTTTTAGGATTCTCTCCTTGTTTTTAAGCCTGTCATTTTAATGATGATGTGTCTTGGTGTAGGCCTCTTTGGGTCCAATTTGTTTGGGACTCTCTGAGCTTCCTGGATTTGTGTGTCTTTTTTCTTCACCAGATTAAGGAAGTTTTCAGTTATTATTTCTTCAAATAAGTTCTCTATCTTCCAGTATTCCCATGATGAGGATATTGGTGTACTTCATGTTGTCAAGAATGTTTCTCATGCACTTTTGGTTTTTTAAATTCTTTTATTCCTGCTCTTCTTGGGCGATTTTTTTCTACTTGTCTTCCAAATCACTGATTCAATTCTCTGCTTCATCTAACCTACTGTTTATTCCTTGTAGTGTATTATTTATTTTGGATATTGCATTCTTTATTTCTGACTGGTCCTTTTTCATAGTTTCTTTATCTTTTTTCATGCTGTTGAGTATCCTTGTAATCATTACTTAAACTTTATGTCTGATAAATCGCTTGCCTTCATTTAATCTAGTGCATCTTCTGGAGAATTATCTTGTTCCTTCATTTGAAGTCTGTTTCTTTGTCTCCCCACTTTGGCTGCTTCTTTGTATTTGTTTCTATTTATTAGGTAGATCTGCAAAAACTCTCTGGTGCATGTCTTTGTCATACACTGTTTGTGACTGGCCCTGTGTAAGAGCTATCAGTGATCCACAGCATGAGGTTCCCTGTGTTGGGCTTTTTTCTTTGTGAATAAAGTACCAGGCTGTGCCCCAAGGCTGGCTTTTATTAGCACTGGGCCTGGGGAAGGATCACCTAAATTCTTAGAACTCCCAGAGATCTGCCTTCATCATTAAATTTAATCAATGATATAGCCTCAGGCTGTACTTAGCAGTCAGGCTTAAGCTCCACAGGGTGGGCTAGAGTAAACCCTAGGGGTTGCTAATGCTTTCCTTCAGGCTGATGCCACTTGCAGGGGAGTGCTCTGCCTGAGAAAGACATTTTCTATAGTATGGGGACTCAACACAGAGATCTGGGTGGATGTTTCTTCAGTTCTCTCCCTAGAGCTGCCAGCCAGAAATTCTCCTCGTATATCTTTAGTCCACTCTGCCCTCCCTCTGCTGGAGCCCAGGGTAAGTGGCTGCAAATGGCGTTTTTTGTTGGTCCATTAAGAAGTTTTCTTTGTCTCCAGTTGTCTCCCTGGTAGACAGAATCCTCACTGCTTTTTATAGCTGGCTGTTATCTGGGTTCCTTTACTGGCTCTGGTGCTGTATATAGGCTGGGGATCCCGGCTTGAGATTTAGACAAAACATTTCTCAAGAGGCCACTGAAATTTCCCTCCAGGACTTTAGTTGCCACTGATGGGAGCTGAGACAGCCCTCTTTTGCCTCCTCTGCATACCCTACCAGTCACATTGTGGTGAACTGGTTTCTTCTGTCTGTCCTTAGTTATAAGGCTTCTCTCCAGTTGGTGTTTATTTGGTTATTCAAATGATTTCTGTACAATTTATTTGTAATTTCATATAGGTCCTGGGAGGAGGTTAGTGTAGCTTCTATTTACTCATCGGCTTTCTTGGGTTTCCCCAAGAATGTTTGTAAATGTTATTTTAAAAGGTGGAAGTAAAGACCTGGCTAGGTGGCTAAGTTGTTTGGAGTGTCCTCCCATACACCAAAAGGTTGCCAGCTCAATTCCCAGTCAGGGCACATTCCTAGGGTTGCGGTTTCGATCTCTAGTTGCAGAGTGTACAAGAGGCAACTGATCAATATTTCTGTTTCACATGGATGTCTGCCTATCCCTCTCTTTCTTTAACCCTTCCTCTCTCTCTAAAATCAATAAATATATCCTCAGGGAAGATTTTAAAAAGTAGAAGTAAAAATGAACAACCCTTAGTTATCATTGTTAATAGAATTAAATGATGTGCTTGCTTAATTTAGTGACCATATCAAAAATGATCATAAAGAAGAGAGTAAAAGAAGAAAAAAACAGTATCAAAAATAAAAGTAGAACATGAGAATTTTTTAAAGGCTGAATCTATTTAATATATTTATAGCATCAAAAATGAGTAACAGAAAATGGCCATGTAGAGAATGTAGAGACAACATGATGAAACTGTCTGATTATAAATAATATAGTCAAACAAGTCTATGATAATAACAGAAAATAAATTTCTATTTTGAGTCTTAGCATTATTAACATCTTACTACCAGCTAATAACCTACATGAAAAACTGAACTGTGCTTTAAATATTTTGTATCTGTGTTATCTAGGATGAGTCTCATAATGAAAGAATAAATTAACAAATGAATAAATAAACAGTATTATATTTTAGTAGAATATAATTAAATGTGATTCATGTGACTCATAAATTACTGTGAACAAACTATATAGAGAAAATTAATCTAGATAGAACAGAAATTGTTTTTCTCTGGGAATTTTACCCTTTTTCCACATGACACTCACTCTGCATTCTTTCTTCCCAAGGAAACAATTAATGTTTAATTTCTGCTCTGGAAAATGAAACAGAATTCTAAAGTTATTCTACTTATATTATTCTGAGCTCTGTATTATTGTTCCAGTAAAAAACAGCATTTCACAATCCAATATTAATTAATTTAATTCATAAAATATTACATAAATCTTCACATCATTAGGTTGTTTTGTCACAGTTAAGAATAGACAGGGCACTCCTACTAATTAGATCTCATTAGATCCTCAAACCTTCCACATGTAAAAAGTAATTTGACTGACTGATAGATGTAACAGCTGTGAGACAGAAGAACACAAAAATAAGGACACAGTAGAATCAGCTGAAATGTATATAAATAGAACCCACTCTTAAAAGATGAAGTATATTTTCCTTTTTCCCATTTGGATTGCCTGTTGAAATTTGACATGTTTAATATAACCAGTCCGAGAAAAAGTTCTGACTCACATTACCACTAGTTAATTTTCCATAGCCCCTGAAAAAGGGTCACTTGAAAATGTCATACATCTAGAAAAAATTACTCAAGCTGCATAGATGCTTCTTTATGTAGTATAAAGGGGAAAGTTAAAAGAGGTGAACATGCAAATATCTTCCTTGTAGAACAAAAGTTATAATGAGAATTTTCTTTTTCCCTCAATATATCCCATTGAAAAGCCACAGAGACTTGCTTGCAAGAAATCCAGGCTCTCTAGCAAGATAATAACAACAGTAACAACGTTAATATATTTGCATTCTTGCTTCCTTATTTTAAAATGGCATTTGATGATTTTACTTCCTGCTGTCTTGTTTTTTTAATAACATTGTGAAAATATTCTGAAATGCACATTTTTATTCCCCTGAAACCTTGAAATACGATGCCTGTGATAGTTCTTTGCCCTTATGGAGATTTATGACAACCTAGACACCTGGCATAGTTTCAATCACCTCCAGAATTACTTTCACAGAAGAGCTGCCTCAGTGAGGATTTCTCTTCTTAGTGTTCATCATGAGTTTGTTGTGACCATCAGTTAAGCTAGTCTCTTCATAAACCAATCTTTAAAGATAAGCCTGCTTAGGAGTAATGCTCTTTAGATTTCCAAATACCCTAATTACAAAATTTAATAAATAAAAATAAAATTCAATGAAGTCTCACCCATGCTCTGTTGTTTCACTGCAGTATAGCACTCTCGCTTGACAAATGCACATATTTTTTTGTATTTCTTTCATAAGGTAATCTTCATAGTGAACCCAAGTTTTTTAGTTGCCCTGGTTTGGGCATCTTTCTCTAATATAAACATCACTTTGAGTTCATCCTGATATTAAATCTTGATATAAGTGATGCTATTATAAACTAAAACCAAATATTTCTGCATCCTGGTAGACATAAATCTGAAAGAATATTTCACATAGGTAATTCATTTTTACTTTTCTGTTAAATACTTCATTTTCTCCATAATTAACCCTGCAAGACATGGAGCTCAGTGGCATATTTAAACATGAGTTTAGCAATGCTGTGGTGGTTCAGAATGGCAGGTTACATAACAGTTCCAAAGGGAGATAAAAAAAAAATCAAGTCAAAACTCCTGGGAGCCTGAGAAGTGCATCTATCAAAGCCTTTTCTTTTTCTGATTTATTTTTTCCCAAATCTTATATCACAAACAACTTATACTTAACTGTTATACCTTGATGTTTCATGTAAGTTTCAGTCAGTATGCAGCAATTTTTTCTTCTCTAGACTTTATTTTTAAATTAAGATTTCTAAAGTATTTCAAACTTTTAAAGGATTGTCTTTACTCCTCTTCCAATGAGGAACAAAAACAAATGGATTTCTTAAATCTATTTGCAGCTTTCTTTTTTGACAAACACTGAACATAAGCCAAATCTATTCAGAATTCACAGTTTAAAATAAAACAAATTAAAAAAAAAACACACTCATTTCTTAGAGCAGTAAATAGTTACATAATGTCTCAATTACCTTATATTAAAACCATGCAGTGCTGCTTCTGCCAAATGAATTTCACAACTTACATTTAAAATAAGTATTTATAATTAATTGCTTACAATTAATTTTAAATCATTTCTGATCCACAGTATTCCTTATAAAAATATTTTTCTTAGATTCATCAAGCACAAAGTCACCATGTAACTATTTTTTAAACTTAAAAAAGTAATAATTCTCCAAAATGTACTTTCCAATACTGGACATAAAATCTTCTCTTTCATCGCTTGAGCCTTTCATTCTCTAATTCACTCTTACTGCTTTTACTTGAAAACCTATGATAGTTTTTTATCACCCACAGATTAAAGATCAACCATGTAGCATGGCATAGGAAGCTTTTCACAAATTGAATTCTTCTCAGTCACTGGATTCACATTCTGCTGTGTCTGCCAAACTGTATTCAGAATACTCTAATCAGAAAATGTTGCTGCATCTTTTGCATTTGTGTTTATATGCTATTAATTGCATGTAATCCCTTCTTTCCCTTCAACTATTAAAATATGCAAGTTGTTGCTACCTCCCCACTCATGTAGGTATGCTGGGGCTTCCATAACAAAATACCACAGATTGGGTGGCTTAAACAACAAAATGTATTTTCTCACAGTTTTAGAAGCTGAAAGTCAAAGATCAAGGTGTGCATAAGTTTGGTTTCTCCTGAGTACTCTGTCTTTAGTTTGAAGATGGCCACCTTCTCAGTTTGTTCTTATATGGCTTTTATCCTGATGTTTCTTTTGTGTCTCCAAATATCTTCATTTAAAAACACCAGTCAGATTACATTAAGACTCATCTATACAAATTCATTTAATTGTCTCTTTAGTTAATTATCTCTTTAAAGCCACTGTCTCCAAACAGGTCACATTATGAGGTACTAGGAGTTAGGGCTTCAGTACCTGTGACTGGGGCACTGGTGGGGTGGATGGAGGGAGGCACAACATGCAATTCAACTCATAATACAACCCTTTTGTAATTACACATTTTTCTTTTTCCAAATTAGGAAATCAACTTTTCCATAAAATCACCATAGTCCAAAGAGATCAGTTACAAAAACAAACAAGCAAAAACATTATAGCATTATTCACAATAGCCAAGACATGGCAGCAACCAGTGGCCTTTGATACACTGTTGGATAAAGAAGATCAAAATCTGTGGCACACATGCGCAATGGAATATCACTCAGCCATAAAAAAAGATGAAATGCTGTTATTTGTGACAACATAAATGCACCTTAAGAATATGGGAAGCAAAATAAGTAGGAAAAAGATAAGAACCATATGATTTCACACATGTGGGTATTAAACTGAAAGTAACAAATGAGTCAACAAGAAAAGCAAAACTCATAGACCTAGACAACAATAAATTGATTAGCAGAGGGAAGGGTAGTGGGGGTAGTAAAGAGTAAAGGGGGCTAAATATATGATGACAGAAGATGATCTGACTTTGGGGGGTAAACACGCAATGCAATATACAGATCACGTACCATAGAAATGTGCACTTGAAACCTATATAGTCTTATTAACCAGCATCACCCCAATAAATTTAATTCAAAGGATATAGAACAAAACATTTCATTTCTGATTTTGGGAATAAATAGAATATATTTTCTAAATGATATTCCTTAGAGTTATATAAATATCTAAAGATATCTAAGATTATCTAAATAATAATCTAATAAATTTGGATCAAACACATCTAAAAAGTAATTTGAGTTTTCTGAATAATTTTGTCAGTTAACTGGCTTATGTATAAAAAAGCAAATCTTGCTTCACATACCAGATCAAATGAAGAGATAAGTGTGATGACCCATAAAAATGCCATGTATGTCATTTTAGCAGACTATTTAGCAGCCTCCTTGAGAGCATTTAGAATATGACAGCACATTCCTAGAATGCAGAGGGAACCATAAAGAATCTGACAATGACCTCAGTGGGCTGGGATCTTAGTTTCTGTCCTTATTCATCTTAGCATTTCCCTCATGATGCATTTGCTCTATTAATGAATTTGTTATAACACCATATTGTCAGACAAGTAGATAAATGATAAATTAAATGTTTCAACTTATGATTTCTTTATTCTTATTGTTAACATGTATTACTTTTTTCCAAGGCACACTGACACTAATATCTAACAATGACTGTAAGTTTTACTAGCTTTACTAAAATGCCTATGATTAGAACAAATTGGCAAATCTCTTATACCTATGGAAAATATGAATTAGATCAGTTAATGGAGTAATATGATAAAACACACAAAAATATTATTACTTAATTACTAATATGCTAATTTTTATTATTGCTATATTTAGATAGTTCTGTGTTACTAAGCTCCACATAGAAAATTCATTGATAACAAGGAAAAAATATACAATCTGATAATAAAAGTTCTTTCCTCAATAAAGAATTAACTATAGCTATTTTCCAGGGGAATGAAAAAAAGAAACTTTACAGAGTTTTAGAGAGATGTGCTTATTGAACAGGTTATCTAGTGGCACCAGATTCTCACTGGTGTGTATATCGATCTAGAATTCAATAACCACCTGCCCACTTCCTCATAGTTCAATACTAAGTTCGTGAGATGGAATGAAGATGGACATCCCTGGTCATCAAGCTGAAGTTTGGGGCTGGTTTTGAAGTTTTGAGAAAATAAAAACTGTAAGTTCTCATTCAGGGATCTTTTTCTTAAATATTGTATCATAAGAAAATGTAACAAAATATATCAGATGCCTCAATAAAATTATACAAATACTACAATTAACTTTCTTTTTGCTATTTTAAGTTATTTAAGGTCAGTTATATAAAAGTAAAAGAAGAAAATACAAAGTGCCTCAAGGCAGCATTTTCCACTCTCCATTTTGTCACTACTATTCTCTAGTCACCTTTTGGCTTAAAACAAACAAACAAACAAACAAATAAACAAACAAAAATTGTATTTTCTTTTGATTAGTTCTTGTTTCTCTTAGATTAATTTGAGTCAACTTTGTTCCCATTAACCTTGATACAAATTCTATTCTTCCTACATATCCATTCCCAAGTGCACTTGTCTATATATCTCTTAAACTTCTCCCAGCCATTATTATACTGACTTAAGCTTATCACTTGTCCCATTCACCAAGCTAAAGTTCCTTAGACCTCACATCCAACACAGAATGTTTCTTAAACTACAGTGGCAACCCCTCACTGGTGCTGAATTAATAATCCGTTGAAAGTGACTATACAACTCTACTTGTGTGTTTTATTAAAAATTTTTAGATATTCATTTCAGTACTTATGCCACATGTGCATGTCTTATATATCAGCATTTTTCTGAAGGACATTTTTCATTGTTAGCTGACACAGGACTCTGTTTTCTGCTCCCACAGATTTTGGCACAGACATGGTTACAAGACAGTTTTCTCTTACTCAATATTTTTGATAACTTTATTTTTATTTTTCAACTTCTCAACTCCTCAAGACAATTTTTGGTAAATAATATTCCTTCTGTGCATCTTACAAAAAATCAGCTCATGTTAACAGTATTTTTCTTTATTTTCTACTTTCCTCAGCTTTATTACCTCTTCAACAAAGATATGTGGTGGGATAGTTGCAGTGATGCATGCAGACAATATGGTAAATTAAACAGCTATATTGTTATAAGCATTTCACTATTAACATATCATCTGTTCTTTCTCTGGAGCAGTGCAAATTTTTCCCTTCAATAAATTTTGTATTCAACTAATTTTATCTTCAACAAGAAAGCATATAGTTTTGCAAAGGCACATAAATTTTTTTCTTCCCTTAAGGCACTTCAAAGATATCTGATGCAAGTAATAGTCACTTAGCACTAATATGAAGAATTATTTCAATTAAACTAAATATATGAATGTGACTTATCCAATGGGTTCAATATAATTTTTAGTTGGATTTTTTAATTTGAATTTGAGGCAACATCCCTGGCCAGTATGATTCAGTTGGTTGGAGTGTCATACTGTAACCAAAGGGTCATGAGTTCAATTCCTGGTCAGGGCATGTAACTGGGTTGTAGGTTTTATGTTCAGTCGGGGCACACATGGGAGACAACCAATCAGTGCTTTTCTCTCACATTGAAGTTTCTCTTTTTTCCTTCCTCTCTACCTTCTCCTCTCTCTGAACATCAATGAAAAAGTTTTTGGTGAGGATAAAATAAATAAAATTGAAAATTAAGAAAAAGAAATCAAGGCCACTATGCCATTTTTTGTTGATAGTAAAAGTATAATATACATAGCTGGAATAATTTAATAAACATGTTAACATTCTTTAAAAAATAAAATATATTAAGAATATAGTGGAGAAATTCCTCCTCACAAAGGAGTAATGAGTATGACACTTGAAGGAAGGAGTAAAATTACATATTTATAATTCCATATACTTTAATCCAGTTTCCTTAAAAATATGTTGCTATTTCGAGATTTTCAGGGATGGTTTTAAACTTTAAAGTAATTAAAACTAGCAATTTTTTTTCTTGTGTTTTAACAGGTGGAAGTTCTGTAGGTGTGCTCATTCCTACCTACAACACATCACAGCAAATGGAGGCCATGTGAAGTTAACAATGTGTTCTAACAAAATGTCACTGAATTCCAACTGCTGAAAATGTCCACCAGGAAATAATAAAGTGAACAGCAAAAAACAAAAAAAAAAAAACACAGAACCTCTACTTTTTAAAAATGAGGTACTTAGAAAATACTTTACATTTCTGGCTTTTATTGTCAGCAGTGAATCTTATTTGTAACCATTTTTAGAGTGTTTTATACAAGGAAAAGATTTAGAAAATGATTTTTAAAAAGTCTATGTTTTTCTCCATCTAAAAAGAGTCAATATCATTTCAAATGTACATTTTTAGATTGAATATACACTGACAAACAGAGCTAATTAATCTCTTAGAAAAAAAACTGTCAAATAGAGACACTATGATGGAAGTAGATTCTAAATCCCTTGAATAAGAAATTTTACTTTTGTAGAACTTCCAAATAGGTATCTTTGTTTGATCATTATGATTGTTAAAAAATGACTGAAAAATTAATTGCTCAAAACCATATATAAGCTTAAAATGGAACAAACACACAGTTCTGTCAATCCTATGTTCAAAGAACTATTTTTTTCCTTTAGATAATCGAAGCCAAAAAACTCTCTGACTAAATAAAAATTAAAGCAAAAATACCAAATTTACAGCCAAAGACTAAGTTCTGGTGTGATGTAGGTGGCACCTTGCAACCTACACCTCCCTCCTGAATACTTCAGGGATAATTTCAAACATATGCATAGACAGAAATAAAAATGGGAGCAGTGAATATGTCAGATAGAGTTAATTTGGTATGTTTTAGAATAAAGAAAAGATCTTGAGTTTAGTTTTCCAAAGGGAAGAAAAAGATTAAAGAAAAAATGGCTAACTATTCAGGTTTCTGGAATGATTTACATTTTAATAGAACAATATATAAAGAGATATACAGACCTGTCTTTGTCATTCAAATTTCATAATCATAGGTGCATTTTAAGTGAAAAATAAAGAAATATGTCAAATTCTAGAGATCTCTTGACTCATTTAGATATGAATAAACAAATATCCAAATATTCTATGTATTATTTGACAAATACATTCTAACTGGCTTAGGTAGTAGGATACTTGGTTTAGGGCAAATTGTCATTCCTTCTACCTATAATGTAGTTGCTTATCATCCACTCTTTGTCCTACTACTGCAGAGCTGTTGCCACAATAACTGTTTTAATTGTGCCTGAAATATCTGTCATGATGCCTTGATTTTTAGTCCACCTTTCCTGTTTTCTATAATTTTGTATTAAGTTTTCAAAAATTGCCTGAGGAGAGAAAATAGATCTTGAAATGAAGGCATTGCCATATTTTTTTTATCTCTTTAAGTCATAGTATTTTATTGTTTTTTTAACAGTTTTCTCAGTAGTTACTAGCATTGGTATTCTGACCATTTTAATAAAAATACAATTTCTTTCTGCCCTGGAATTGCTCTGTTTCTCTATTTGCAAGGCATGGAGAGTACTCTAGTCTCCAATGCCCTACTCTAATATCTTTTAGGATAATTTACAAAACAGTACTTCTGGAGAGGTAAATACTTTTCCTCTTCTTCATGAAACCAATAATGACTCGGCCATCTTTCTGCTGTCTACTGTAATGATTGGCAAGTCCACTCACATGTGTAAAATATGACCCTGGTGGGGGTAAAATCAACTTGCTATTTAGTAACATATATTTCAAGCATAAAAACATATTTGACATATTGATATTTCAAGAAGGTTTATGGTTCACTGACCAGCTTTCTTATTGCAAACCAATATAATGTTGGAATAATATTCCTTAAAGCAGAAATCTCATAAATGTAAAGAGAAGCTAACAAGAAAGCAGAGATCAATTAGCTCAAAAATGAGGTCAACCTAGGAACTAGGAAAGTCAAGCTGAGCACTGAAGCTGGTTTTATATCAACTATATCATTTAAATTGGATCTTTCTTGACCATATTGTGGCATAAAAAACAAAGTCTGGCAAGAAAGAAGACTTCAGAGATATTATTTTTTAATTTGAATCTGGGTATCAATTACACAAGAGTCCAATGTTTTTCTGCTTTGTATTATACCTATTTTTATAAGCTCTTTAGCATATAATGCAGAAGTCACAGTTTAAAATACTTAAAACACAATATCTTTTAAATTTATTATTGTTGTTCAATTACAGTTGTCCTCATCTTTCCCCTATTGCTCTCCCCTGCCCTACCCACCCCCCTTTCACACATTTAATTCATCCCCATTGTCCTTGTCCAGGGGTCCTTTATACATGTTCTTTGATGACCCTCTCCATCATTCCCCTGTTATTCCCCTCACCCCTCCCCTCTGGTCACTGTCAGTTTGTTCTTTATTTTAATGTCTCTGGTTCTATTTTGCTAGCTTGTTTGTTTTATTGATTAGGTTCCACTTATAAGGGAGATCATATGATATTAATAATAAGTAACCCAAGTAGTCTTTTTTGTCAGTGTTCTGTACTTTTGTCATTTTTATTTCAGTGTTCACTTCACTAATTCTGCCATGTTTTAATATCAGCTCTCCTGCTAAATAATCAAGCACAATTAATTTATACTTTTGTCATCACTCAAAATAATAATAATGAATAATAATAATAGACATTCTATAGTGAGATGTTAAAATTAAACAGCATTACTTAAAGAGATAATAACAGAAATATTTGGTACAAATGTCCCCCTCAAAACCAGACTAAAGGTTATTTAAGTCAAGGCATCTAATAGAGTCCATTTCATTATGCATGCATAAAGAAGAGAAGATTCTCCATAAGATTCTTTGGAAATAAACATCAACCCTGGAGAAATTGTCTTGAAAAACATTCTGCTCACAAAAAATTCATCAGTGTTATGGGCACACCATATTTGACCTTACGAAAACATGCCTGCTACTAAACTTTTGATTTCAAAATCCTGAAGATGGAGTTGCTTCTCCTTGGACGTTCTCACTCTTAGTAGAAAAATGACTCCATTTTCCCCAAACCAAACAGGCTATGCTTGCTTTTTCTTAAAAGAACCTTGTTAAATCTGTCTCATTTATCCTCTTCTTAAATGTTGAAGATTATTGTTTTTTAATTATTTTACCAACAATAAACCCTTTTCTACTCTCCCACTACACTTAACATAAACTTGTTAGTATTTCTTCTACTTATTTTATTTAAAAACAGGTTTAATTAGGCTTATGACTTATTTATTGACCCAGAATAACTTTAAATGTTCTGGTGCTTGTAGCAAATTTGCTTTCTTTTCTTTGTCCATTATACTTTATTAAATTTTATAATTAACATATGTTTTATTTTGAGGTGGAAGTTTGCTTAATTTCTTTACTCGGGGCCATATTTGGGTAAAGTAAACATTGATTAGTAGCAAAAAAATAATATACATGTGGGAGAGAGCAGTGGATAGAGGGTGGATTCATCTTTATTGAAATGGTCTGAATCTTGAACTACTGTCCCAAACTTTATTTTACAAACTAAATGGTAAAACACCATTTTAGAACAGTTGCATTTTTACTCCTCTGAATTCCTCGTGACCGATAGACTTAATGTAATACTGTGCATCAAATTCCTCAGGGAAGCCTGCTCCAAGGTGAATGACTAGGTCCTGAGCAGAGATATTGTGACTCACTCTATCTAGGTCAGGGGCTTTCCATTCTAAGTGCACACTAGAAACATCTATAGAAATGGGTCTCAAATTATGGTTCTTAGGCCAGCAGTTTTGGCACCACTTGAGAATTTAAAATACAAATTCTTAGGCTCTACCTCCTACTGACTAAGAATCTCTGAGGATAGGGCTCAGGAGTCCGTATTTTGTTAAAAACTCTCCAGAGAATTCCAATGCATGTGAAAGTGTGGGAATCACTGAAATAAACTGATTTCATTATGATCTTTCATGTCTTGCCACAGGCTAAAACTTTTAGTGATAGATCTTTGATGTAAAGCAGAATAAACATATAAAGCCACACTGTGTAGGAATTAGAAGAACAATCTTTGAACCTGATCTGGCATGTCAATTTAAACTATATGAGACATTATAAATATATTGCCCAATATTGTATAGAATTGATTGTCCTCTTTGTTTTTCACATATCTTCATAATTTAATTACAAGTTATTTCATTACATAATATTAATTAATGTTTCTATTATTCAAACTATTTCTAAAATAATTGAGTTATTCTAGAAGAAAAACCATTTACCCTACCTACTATATAAACTGAACCTTGAATGTATGGTCAGATATCAAAACCACTGTTTTTTTTGTTTGTTTGTTTTTATATCACTGCTCAGACCACAGACACAAACATTGTTTCTCATTCAGAGGCTTACAAATATGCCACGTGTACAATATATGAGTGGATGGTAGATTTATAATTTGTTTTCTCCTATAAGACATATAATTATGTCTGCTAAAAAAACATATTTCAACATCATGAGGGAATTTCAAACTTTCATGAATCATATATTAGCTTTTTCTCTGTGATTTATATATGAATATTATTGTTAAAGCATCATTATTTTGATTTTGCAAGGTAATATTGATTTAATTACATCAATTTTGTATTCAAAATCAAATTATTATAATTAGCATGAAAGTATTGATTATAAGCTTTGTTTTGTAGTTAGATATATTTGTATTTCCCTTTATGTTTTTAAAAATGTACCAAAAGATTTCCCAAGCATTGGCATGCTAAACATGGGTCAATTTCCATAATTTATGTTTTAAAGATTTCCCAAGCATTGGCATGCTAAACATGGGTCAATTTCCATAATTTATGTTTTAAAGAATTCTTAAAGAAGAATTAATCTATTTTTCTTTGTTCACTATTTGCAAACACAGATCCATCTGGCTGTCTATACCTCACTGTTATATTTTGGTTTATCAACCTAGTCAAATAAACACATATACTCAGTAAGAGTATTCAGAAACTATATTCTTAGAGCAATCTCATAATTTTTTTATAAAAAACATGACCCTCATATTTATTTCCTTCCTGGTTACTGATGAGACAGAAAAAAAATGACCTTTTCTGGCTGACTGCCCAATGAATTCTGCACTCAGACACTAGAGGCAGTTTGATTGTGTTTTGATGTTTTCACCAACCTATTACTGTATTAACTTGATGGCAGCCAAAACATACATTTGTGATCTCATTTTTCTCCAGCAGTTTTCTTCCACTCAATCAGACATGCACACAAATACCCATAGGACAGAAGAATGCTTTTAACTGAAGTGAATCTCTTAGGAGTAGTGTCATGCAAGAACCTCTTTTCAAAAGATTATAGCCTGCTATTTGTGTCAAGCCTTTTACCCCTTAGTGAACAATATTGAACTTAATGCCAGAAAGAAAAGGTGCATCATAAACAAATTATTTTACTATGACAAATGTTCTCATATTGCTGAAAACTGAGTAGTAATTGTATTTTTTCTGATAAAGGCCACTGGATTTTTGTCATCTATTTGCCTTGACCAAGTATTGATATGCTACAGTTATCCATTTCATTAGCATTAAGGAATATTTGTTGCTAATGTCATGGAAGGGCAGAGTTTTGTCTTTTTCAGTAAAACACAATCCAGCTCAGAGTTGCCTTTCCTCAGCTCTCTTTTACAGATCACTACTATAACACTGCTTAACTTCAGACACTAGAAAACTGAATTACAGCATAAATTCAGATATTATTGCTAAAAAACACTTAAAAACAATTTTAAGAAACCTCTTTGTGATTATGTCCTTCCAGTCCACAGAAAGCAAACAAGAAAGTTCAAACTCTCACTTTAAATGGGGCCAATGTTGGACATTAAAATTACTTCTCAGTGATCACACCCTGTGTTCATATTTGGTGTCAAAAGACTTTTAGCTATTTCCCCAAATAAATCAATCTTCAAAAATCAAAACTGAGATGAGATATCACCTTGCATTTATTAGAATGCTATTACCAAAAAGACAAGAACAGGAAGATGGCGGCTTTGTAGGTGGAAGCTGAGCCCACTTACTCGTGCACCCAACTGGGAAACTTAACTGATCTTCCTAAAAACAAAGTGAACAGCAAACACAATCTCAGCCGGTATGAAGCTTGGAAGTCAAAGTGTGCAGAGGACACTTCAAAATTTGTGGTAAGGAGTTTTTATAGGCCAATGGGAAGGTCCCCAGGCCTGGTGCCTGAGACTGAGGCTATCATGGGTACATTGGAGAAGACACAGGTCAGTGATAGCAGCCTAGTAGCTCCCCCTACTCCCAGAGAGGGGAAAAGTCCCAGACACGTGCCAGAAGAGGTCTGGATGCATAAAGTTGCTGTGGGGAGGAAGGCAGCAAGCGACACACGGCCAGTGGATTACCCAGGCTGTGGCAACAGTCACTGGCTGACACATTGCCAGAGAATTTGGGGGATCCTGGTGATATTGGCAGCTGAGGGAGGAGGTGGAAATAAGAAATGAAGGAGGAGAGATTACAACTGACACCACAGAAATACAAAGGGTTATAAGAAATTAGTGTGAACAACTATATGACAAGAAATTTGAAAACCTGAGTGAATGGACAAATTTCTAGAAACAAAATCTTCCAAAACTGAATCAAGAAAAAGTAGAAAGCTTGGACAGACCAATAACAACTAGTGAAATTGAAGTAATGTTCAGAAAATTCCCAACACACAAAACCCCCGGACCAGATGGTTTCACAGGAGGATTTTAAAAAACATTCAAGGAAGAGCTAACCCCTGTCCTTGTCAGGCTATTCCAAAACATCCAAGAAAAGAAAAGACTCCTAAACTCTTTTTATGAGGCCAGCATCCTCTTAATCCCCAAACCAGAAAAAGACACAACAAAGAAAGAAAACGATAAGCCAGTATTGCTGATCAACATAGATGTTAAAATCCTCAACAAAATATTGGTAAACTAGATCCAGCAATACATTAAAAAGATCATATATCATGATCAAGTGATAATCATCCCAGGGATGCAAGGATGATACAATATCACAAATCAATAAACAGATTACATAACATAAACTAAAGGAAAAACAAAAATCATATGACCATGTCAATAGATTTGGAAAAAGCATTTGATAAGGTGCAACACCATTTATGATAGAAACACTCAGCAAAGTGAGAGTAGAGAGACATACATCAATATAGTAAAGGCCATATACAAGAAACCTGGAGCCAACATCATTCTTAAATTGGCAAAAACTTGAAGGTTTCCTGCTGTGATCAAAAACAAGACAAGGGTGTCCACATTCACCACTTCTGTTCAATATAGTATTGGATGTCCTAACCAAAGTAGTCAGACAAGAAAAAGAAATAAAAGGCATCTAAATTGGAAAGGAGGAAGCAAAAGTGTCATTGTTTGCAGATGACATGATAGTGTACATAGAAAACCCTATAGACTCCACCAAAAAAACTATTTGACCTCATAAGTGAATTTGGCAAAACAGAGGGTAACAAAGTCAATATTCAGAAATCAAAGGCATTTTTGTACACCAACAATGAACTATCAGAAAGAGACATTAGAAAAAAAATCCCATTTGTTATAGCAAAAAGAAAAGTAAAGTACCTAGAAACAAACCTAACCAAGAAGGTAAAGAGCTGAACTCAGAAAACTACACAACATTGAAGAAAGAAATTAAGGAAGACACAAATAAATGTAAGCATGTACCGTGTTCATGGATTAGAAGAAATAACATCATCAAAATGTCCATACTACCCAAAGCAATTTACAGATTCAATGCAATACTTATTAAGGTACCAGTGCCATATTTCACAGATATAGAACAAACATTTAAAAAATTTATGCAGAATCATAAACAACTCTGACTAACCTCAACAATTTTGAGAAAGAACAAAGCAAGAGGATCATAATAACTGATATTAAACTATATTACAAGGCCACTGTAATCCAAAGAGCCTAGTACTGGCATAAGAACAGACACATAGATCAATGGAACAGAATAGAGAGCCCAGAAATAAAACAAGTCTCTATGGTCAATTAATATTGAACATAAGGGGCAGGAACATATAATGGAGTGACAACAGCCTCTTCAACAAATGGTGGAAACTCTGGAAGGCAACATACAAAAAAGTGAAACTTGAACATCATCTTACACCATACACAAAAATAAACTCAAGATGGATAAAAGACTTAAATATATATTGTGATACCATAAAAGTCCTAGAGGAGAACATAAGCAGGAAAATGACAGATATTCCATGCAGCAATATTTTCATTGACATGTC
The DNA here is from genome assembly GCF_004126475.2 of Phyllostomus discolor. Classification (NCBI taxonomy): domain Eukaryota; kingdom Metazoa; phylum Chordata; class Mammalia; order Chiroptera; family Phyllostomidae; genus Phyllostomus; species Phyllostomus discolor. Next base: position 77,112,551 of record NC_040904.2, on the reverse strand, counting down.
CTCTAGAGCAAGGAACATAAAGGAAAGAATAAACAAATGGGACATCATCAAGTTGAAAATCTGCACAGCTAAAGAAAACATCAGCAAAATGAAAAGCGGACCAGCCATATATGGAAATATACTTGACAATAATACCTTAGACAAAGATTTGGTCTCCAAACATAGAAAGAACTTACAGGACTCCATTTCAGAAAGACAAAAAACACAATTTAAAAAAAAATGGGTAAAGGACTTGAACTGACACTTCTCTAAGGAGGACATACAAAGGGCCCATAGATACATGAAAGGGTGCTCAGCATCACTAACCATCAGACAGATGCAAATTAAAACCACAATGAGATGCCACTTCACACTTGTCAGAATGACCATCATAAACAAATCAACAAACAATAGTGAGGTCGTGGAGAAAAGGGAACCCTAGTGCACTGTTGGTGGGAATACGCCTGGTGCAGCTGCTGTGTAAAACAGGATGAAATTTCCTCAAAACCTAAAAATGGATCTGCCTTTTGTCTCAGCAATTCAAAAAAAAAAGGAATTATAACCTTTGCAACAGCATGGATGGAACTTGAGAATATTATGCAGTGAAAAAGTTACATGGTAAAAGACTAATACCGTGTGATCTCACCTATAACAAGAACCTAAAGAACAAAACAAAAAAAAAATGAGAAAAATAGAAGCAAGGCTTGGAAACAAGGAACAAACTGGCAGGGAGAAGAGGGAAGAGGAGAGCAGGATACAAGAAGAAAGAAGGGGAAGTATCTAGTTAAGGAACAAGGATAATTGACCTATGGACATGGACAACAGGCTGAGGATTGACTGTGGGAGGTAGGGTGGGCCTGGTCATGGAGAACAGTGGGGGAAAATCAGGGCCACTTCAATAGAACAATAAAAAATCTCTAAACAAGCATTAGAGGAAAACACAACCAAAATAATGCACTAACCCTAGTTCTTATCATAATATTCATCCCAATACTAACTTCAACTCAAACTGAACCATAAGCTTATGTAAAACTGCAGTTCTGATATTATTAAAGGAGATTACAGCAAAATTAAAAAAAAGACAAGGAATACCAAGTGCTGAAAACGATGTGGAGAAAAGGATGTTAGTGAAATTTTAGGTTGGACAGGCACTATAAAAAACAGTTCGGAGGTTCCTTTAAAAATTAATAAAATTACAACATGATCAAGAAATTTTCTTTTAGGTATTGATCCACAAATTTAAAAAGAATATATTTACCCTTACTTTCATTGCAGCACTATTCACAATCACCAAGAAATGGAAAACAACCTACATTTTTGAAGGGATTTTTGACATATGCACTCCTGTACATAATGCATAATCATGTTTCTGGCCCAAACTTTCAGGAAAAAAAATTTTATTTTAACTTTTAATTCTCTTTCTTTCTTTCTTTCTTTCTTTCTTTCTTTTTTCTTTCTTTCGAAACTTGTTTTGTTTTTGGTATTATAAAGGAATTTTAACATGTTTGAACAAATTATGATACAAGAAATTTTATGTAACAAATAATTACAAAACACAAGAACAGATAGAAGGTACAAGAAATTTTATGTACGGGTAACAAATTTACCATATTTAGGCATCACAAAAGGTCAAAAACTCCTCTTCATTGTTAATATCAGAAGTATCATCTTCAATTTCTACATTGCTGTTGTCTTCTGAAGAGTCACTTTCCTCATCCTGATAAACTTCATCATCCTCAGTTTTATCCACAGCATTGCTGATGCCACATTTTTTTAAGGATTTCACAATTACTTCCTCTTGACAGCGTTACACAATCTTAGGATCCAATAAAAAAAAATGGGTGATGGATGCTTTCTTGATCCTGCCTGTAGGTGTTAAATCATTACCAGCTGCCTGCATCCGCTCTTTCTTCATTAGGACCTTAAAAGGCTTGCTTACTAATAACATCAAGAGGTTGCAGTTGGCTGGTTAGTCCACCAAGTATCACAGCAAACTGGGTTGGCCAAAAAGTCCATATGTTTTTTCAATAAAATAAAAGACACATTTTTCATTTTCACCAATAACTATTGATTTAGATAATTTGAGTATGTTGTCTCTCTCCCACAAGGTATAATGTTGATTGTTCTCAATTAATGTCTTGATTTGATCACTATCAACTTCAACTGGTCTTCCTGACAGTGAAGCAGTGTCCAGTGAGAAATCCCCAGCACAAATCTTTGCAAACCACTTTTGACATGTTTGATCAGTTACAGCACCTTTTCCATACACTGCACAATTTTTTTTAAAATTTCACTTACATTTTTACCTTTCTTGAAATAATAAAGCTTGATATGCTGAAAATGCCACTTATTTTCTTTCATTTTCCATACTGAAATGGCTACACAAAAATTCACCAATTTTGATATTTGTTTAAATGCATGCTGATATGACAGTTGTCACAATATATCTAACAAAATTGTTTTGAATTAAGTTAAAGACAAATAAGCCCTACTAGAGTTATCCTATGGGAAAACAAACTTTTTGCTCAATCCAATAGCTTCAGGTGTACACCCCAGTGATTAGACATTGCATAACTTAATAAGTGTTCAACCTGATAGAACCACACAGACAGAAAACGCCTCCTGAATGTTTTCCAGTTATTTCCTTTTGGACAAAATTTCATGTTGTCAGGCATAAACAAATGCTTATTTCTGACTTTTTATTTTTTCTTATTATAGATCAGTACTGTTAGAAATTTTAAAAGTTTAGAAAAGCTATCCTCAAACTCTATTGTTGTTTTATCAATATGAGAAGTAAGAAACATTTTCTTTGTTTTCTAGCTGAACTTACTGCCCTCCTTACAGCTTTGTATTGTGTTATATTGTGTGTATACGCATACACACACACCAACATTGGACTACATCTCAGCCATAAAAAGACGAAATATATTGTCTTCTGCAACAACATATATGAATCTTGAGGATATTATGCTAAGGGAAACAAGTCAAATGGAAAAGGACAAAAAGTATAATTTTACTCATGTGGAATAGAAAACAAAAAAGTAAAAATTAGCTAATAAAACAAATCAAAAACAAACTCATAGATACAAAGAAGAATGGTGGTTAACAAAGAGGGGAGAAAAGGCAAATTGGGTAAGTGGGTACAAATCTATGGTGAGAAAAGGGTACTAGACTTTTGCTGGTGAGCACACAATAGACTGTGTAGCTTTTCAATTATAAATCTGAAAGTTATATAATGTTATATACTGATGTTAACTCAAGAAAAAATTAAAATTCAAAATATAGTAGAAATTCCAAAAATATGTTTAATCTTTAAAATATCATCCAAAATGTAAATCTAATCACACTATATAAATAATTTATAGAATAAAAACCTAGGCAAACTTTTTCATATCAATTAGCTGAAAATTCTATGTCACCCAGCACTGTAATGACTGTTCAGCATCAAAAAAAAAAGCTGAGTTAAGAAAGAAAAATACTTTCTTTGAAGTTGGTAGAAACAGAACAAGTTCTGATATGGACCACTATATGGTCTTGTGTAAAGGCTAGTATGATTTATCAAATTCTTTTGCTATCATAAAATTTCCTTCAAATTCTAGTCAAAGTATCTTCACCAAAAGTAAAATACTCCTTTCTAAAAAATAATTAAACATTTCTATATTTCCACTAATTTGTAACAGCAATTCCCTAACAAATTTTATAAACTAAATAAAACTGATTTAACTTTTGACAAATAAGACATGAGGTCAATGACTTATATTCATGTCATCTAAGTTAATTTCAACCAAGATTGTTTATAATTCAAAATGAAATGGGTAGTCTAATAGTAAAACAAAATTATTTACTATTAATATGAAAATGAGAAAATACATCTATAAATATTTACATAGTTATTTTATATAATAAGCCTATTTTACACCTATTTAGAGGGAAAAATACTAAAAAGTATGTAATGCTTATAACACCATACCTCCATATAGTTATGTTATTAAATACATAATATTAATTTTGCTTTATTTTTATTGAGTTTATGAAAGTTTAAATTTATTAAAAGCATTCAAAATTCATATATATATTTATTAAAGATTTATTCTTCATTATTGAAAACAGAGCTTTCACTTTTAATTGGTACAATTGTTTGAATTATATTTTTATGAAAGTGTTTTCTCTATTTCTAGATACACTTTACCAATACTATTTTTACTGCCATTACTTTTTTATTTTTAATTATATTTCATTGATTATGCTGTGATTGTTGTCCCAATTTTTCCCCCTTTGCTTCCTCCACAAAGCACCCCAACTCCTTTGGTAATCCCTATACCATTGTTCATGTCATGGGTCATGTGTGTAAGTTCTTTGGCTACTCCATTTACTATACTATACTTTAAAGTCCCATGGCTATTCTGTAACTACCTATTTGTCTTTATCTCCTCACCTCTTCACCCAACCTCCTAAACCCCTTCCCATCCGGCAACCATCAAAATGCTATGTGTATCCATGACTCTATCTCTGTTCTTGTTTGCTTTGTTTGTTTTTTAGATTCAATTGTTGAAAGATATGTATTTTTGTCATATTATTGTTCATAGTTTTGATCTTCCTTTTCTTAAATAAGTCCCTTTAATATTTCATACAATAATGGTTGGGTAATGATGAACTCCTTTACTGTTTTCTTGTCTGGGAGGTTCTTGATCTGCCCTTCATTTGTGAATGACAGCTTTGTTGGGTAGAGCAATCTTACCTGTAAATCTCTGCTTTTCATGACTTTGAATATGTATTACCAATCCCTCCTAGCCTGCAATGTTTCTTTTGAGAAATCACCTGACGCTTTACGGGAACTCCCCTATAGGTAACTAACTTCTTTTATCTTGCTGTTTTTACATTTCTCTTTGACATTTGGCATTTTAATTATGATGTGCCTTGGAGTGGGCCTCTTTGCATCTATTTTGTTTGGGACTCTGTGCATCCTGGACTTGCATGTTTATTTCCTTCACCAAATTAGGGAAATTTTCTTTATTTTTTCAAATAGATTTCCAATTTCTTGCTCTCTCTCTCTTCCCCTCCTTGCACCCCTATAATGCTAATGTTGGACCTCTTGAAGTTTTCCCAGAGGGTTTCTATACTACCTTCATTTTTTTTAGATTCTTTTTTCTTGTTTTTGTTCTGATTGGTTGTTTTTTGTTTCCTTATGTTCCAAATCATTACTTTCATTCTCTGCTTCATCCACTCTATAGCTGTTTCCCTGTAAATTGAAGAAACTGACTTCAAAGCATCATTAAAATTTTAATTATTCACTGGACAAAGATTTGAGGATATAAGGTATGGCAGCTTGAGGGACTGATATAAAACCATGGAATCAGGAAACTGTAGAATATTCACAACATCAGTCAAGTAGTCCAGGTGTTTAGAATACAAAATATAGGGTTTTGTATATTTGTCTGCACACATCAACTTTGCCATATTAAATCCTAGATCCTAAGATTCAACTAATGTAGGTGGCTTGTCCCACCCCTCACTACTCTGCCTATCTCTCATGCATACTTTTAACTTATCCATTGCTCTTTGAAATCATGATTAAAACTAGACACAATGAGTCACATATGCTTAGATGAGCTTTGACTATAGAGAAAAGCTGTTCCTTCTATTTATCTGGACGCTGTAGTAAACTCATACTAATACACATTTTAACCAGTTTATTAGCTGTATCACCTAAATTTATCTTAAATAAAAATTCTAAGGTGGTGTTTCTTCTTCCTACCCGCTTCCCCCAACTGTTCGTAAACTAACTCTAACAACCTGTAGGTTATGTTTTATACTTAATTTGAATTTCTTATTGTTAAATCTGATTTTATATTTTTACCTCTATAGCAGCATATGTAAGGTTTTTTTATGTTTTAGTATTCTTGTTCATATTATAAAAAAATATATGTAGACTAAGCTATTAAATTCTATTTAAAGATAATAATCCAAGACCTCAATAGAGAACATCCACAGGGTTAATTCAATCCTTCATTCAGTGTAAATTCAATCTAATTTTTCAATAACAACTAATTTTTTGAGTCAAATGTCCTCCCTTAATCATTAACATTGATTTATCAAAATAGTCTCTTTTTCCTGTGCAATTATTATGAGCTATTAATCTGGTAACTTTATATGTATATATTATCTCTAGAAATTGTGAATTATAAATCTCTCTTCCATTTATTCCAGGATAGGTTAAGTTATTTAACTCTTTAACAAAATTATATATTAAATATAAAATATGTACAATATTTTCTATAGAGATAAACTGAGATCTTGTGGAAATGGGACTTCCAAGAAACAGTTTTCACATGTTTCTGTTCTTTGAAATTATTTTTTCATTCCCTGTTTTCCCTTTTGGTGTAGATGAAAGAATAGAATTAGAGCTGAATGTTACTACCTTCCTTTTATGTTCCATAATACCACACTGCAAAGATTAGACCTTTTACTTTTTCAAGTTATTCTTATTATGATAGGATCACAAAGTATTCATTCCATAATCCATTGTTTTGTCAAAATGTAGTTCCTACTAGCAAAATGCTATTTTTAACACATTTTTTCTGTGTCTGGAAAGTTATATATAACTTATTAGAAAATTTCTCTTAGCACCTTTTAGGCATATAGTCAAAATTTAGTGAATAATTTTCTCCCTAACTCTATTTCTACCTTCAAAAGCAAATTTCTGAATTTGCAAATAGGAAGAATTTTTTTCAGTCCCTGTTTTAAGATGTCTAGTAATAACCTTTGGAGGACTGACAGGCAGAGGAACTTTATATACTCTTTCCTACTACTGGAAAAATAGACACATCCTTCATACTCTAAGCTAAACTCAGAAGACACTTTTTTGCTACAAAAATAACACAAATTTCATTTACTATTAATGTGTTTAAGAAATTAAGTAAAATGAATTATATTGTGCTATTCTGCATATTTAATAACAAATAGGAATTAAGATATGTAGATTATTAGTATATGATCTGCTATTACTTGTGCTTACTTTTAAGAATCAATCTGAGCCCTGGCTGGCATAGCTCAGTGGATTGAGCGTGGGCTGGGAACCAAAGTGTCCCAGGTTCGATTCCCAGCCAGGGTACATTCCTGTGTTGCAGGCCATGACCCTCAGCAACCACACATTGATGTTTCTCTCTGTCTCTCTCTGTCTCTCTCTGTCTCTCTCTCTCTCTGTCTCTCTCTCTCTCTCCCTCCCTCTCCCCCTCTTCCTCCCTTCCCTTTCTAAAAATAAAGAAATAAAATCTTAAAAAAAAAAAATCAATCTGCCCTGGCTGGCGTAGCTCAGTGGATTGAGCGTGGGCTGCGAACCAAAGCATTGCAGGTTCGATTCCCAGTTAGGGCACATGCCTGAATTGCAGGCCACAGCCCCCAGCAACCACACATTGATGTTTCTCTCTCTCTCCCTTTCTCCCTCCCTTCCCTCTCTAAAAATAAATAAATAAAATCTTAAAAAAAAAGAATCAATCTTTGCTCCAAGAACCTGGTGCTATTAAGTTTACAAACCAGTGTTTCCTTGTTATATCAAGACAAGGCACTAGTACTTTGCTTCACTGAAAATTCTTAATCACTTTCCAGTTTTCTTTCATTTAGTCTTACCACCATCTGTTTTTTCATTTTTGATAATAATTTAGAGAATCTATGTATGCCAAAGTTTTTGTTCATGAAGTAGTTAAAAAATAGAGAAAGATAAATAAACTACTTCATATCATTATTGATATCACAAAAAGGCTTGAAGAAGCAAAGACAAACCTCTGGTTAAATTATTGCAGCATTAATTAAGCTTCTTAACTCTAACTCCTTCTACCTTACTTTTAGCATGAAAAAGGGTTTGTAAATCACTCTATCTGCATAAAATTGAAATATTATTTTAAATAAAAACATAAAACCCAATTGACTCACTTAATACCACTTAATAATCAACCAAAGCATGACTAATTGAAATTTTCATGTGACATTGAAAAATTACCTAATTTTTGTCCAAAATGTTTAATGGACATTTTTATGTAATTAAATACTACTATTGAGAATTTTAAAATTTTAATGGATTCAACTAAGTCAATGCATATAAATATAATACAATAATACAATAAATAATAATACAGGAATAAATTGTGTTTCATATATTCAAACTGTAAACCTATTTTTGCCCCATTCTGTATATAATACCACTGGTAAATCCTGTTCATTCTACCATTATCAGAAAACTGTATATTTTGCTCATTCTTTCATCAAGTGGCTGTATCATGTGACAATCTAGGAGTGACAATTCCAGTGACACCATGTGTTTTAACCATTTGGATAGCAGTAGCCCAAGTAACTGACATACTTTTTTATTTCTAAACAGAAACTTACAGACTGTATGAAGTAATTAACATTAATTCAAATCAAATTTACTGACAAGTTTGTGGGAAGAATTATGTGATGTTATTTGGTGCTTGCCTATATAGTAACAAAAATAAATTAATTAACAAAGCATAGTTTAAAGTTCTACATTTAATAAATGACATGTTAAAATTAGAGGTTCATAAACTGCAGTTTTGTTTCATTGTTTTTAATAATTTAAAATTTCTTTAAAATTCAGAATTCCAAGATGGCAGCAGAACAGGTGGAAGCTAAATTTACCTGTTTGCAGTTCCAAACTGAATTTACAGCTAAATGATATAGTAATCAATCTGAATAACCAACTGAAAGCTAGCTGAACTAAAATATTATAATCAAGAATTTACAGAAGAAGATACATAGAGGATGGTAAGAAGTGTGGAGAAATGGAAAGAGCTGACACCCACATCCATGTGCAATAGCTAAGAAGCAGGAATGGTATCTCAGTCACAAAACTTCCTCCCTGTAGGAGCATTTGATATGAACCTCACACAGAGATTCACCAACCCAAGGCAACAGAGGCAAGAAGAGGAGCCCACATAGCAACCAATAGTGAAAAGTGAATGGGGATCCAGTCTGCCTGGGAGAAAAAGGAGTCTGCTAGAGATTCAGATGCCACCTGCACAGGGTGGAGCATTCCTCTTGTTACAACACCAGTCTGGAGAACACACTGCCTAGTCCTTCAACTACTGGAGACATCACTCTGTTGTGCTCAGGTCCTACAGAGGGATCTGGGGGCTTAACAAACACAGATCTTTGGGGTACTTTTTTTCTAGAGAAGCTTTTTGCAGAGACTCAGGCAGTGATTAAACCTGTAGCTCTGGAAAAAGAACCATTCTTACCCATCTCAAGCAAATAGCCAGAGCTCCCTGTCACCTGTTGAATCACTTAGAGTGCTCTTCCACACCCTTTGGCCCTGCTCTGCTGAGTTCAGTCCTGCAAAGAGATCAGTGTGCCATGCAGAGCTGAAACTTTCAGAGCTCATCTCCCTGGGGAGCTTTTGTCTGAGAATCATACAGGTGGGTGCTGGATTTTGTAGCTGCAACTCTGGAGGTACACTCTTATCTCCTCTGAAAGCTCAGCCCATGCTATTCTTGCAACAAGAGATTCATTTGACCTGTTCTTCTGGTAGCTGGAAGCCCTGTCGTGCTGATCTCAGTACCAGAGGGGATATGATAGCTGCTCAGAGCTGGGACTTTGGTGCACATTTCCCTAGGAGGTATTTGCCCTTGCCTGGGAAGGGGAAGAAGTACCTGTCCTCCTGCTACAGGCTTGTGAGAACTACCACCAATGGGAAGCTGTTTGGATCTGCCTTCCCAAGTCCTGAAAGCCCTTCCCTGCTGAGCTCAACACATGGAGGGAAAGGGAGTACTGCTCAGAACTGAGATATTTGAAGCCCATCTCCCTTGAAAGCTTTTGTCCATGACAGGAAGGAAGTGTTTTTTCCATCATGTGGACTCAGCTGGCACCATCCACAACAGGAGATCCTTTTGATCTATCTTCCTGAGACCTGGTGTCTCTGCCCTGCTGAGTTTGCTCCTACTGAAGGGATGAGTAAGCTACACTCAAAATGGCTTGGGGCAAACTTCTCCTGAGAGAACTAGAGTTAAAAACTCTCACAGAGACTGAGTAGTATGGATCCAGAGTAATAGCCACTCTTCAATCATTTGGTACCTGACTGCATGACCCCCATTAAGGGACCCACTAACCCCATTCTTCTAATTTTGGTGACACTGCCCTACTGAGCTTGCAACTTGTGGAGGGTTATGTGGGTCTCAGCAAGCCTGGGCCCACTCTATAGTACTTCTTGGGAAGGCTCTGGAAGAATACCAGCAACCTTTTCAGGGATGAGATGGCATAGCTCACAGGTGGAGATGGACTTAAGGGAGCTTTGGATCTTTTATAGATCTGCCCCCAGCCCTAAGCTAGAAAAAGCCAAACTTTGCACATAGCTTAGCCCCTCCTATGCACACCAAGGCCCAGTAGGTTCAGCCACAAATAGCAAAGAGTGTGGTAGCCCAAGACAAGTAACCCAAAGCCAGTTAAACACAATATCTGACATTGACATGTACCCGAACCCCACCAAAGTGACCCAGAAAAAATACAGTAAGTGGTGGGCTTCAGACCACACCAGAGCCTGACCCAACTGAGCACACCAAGGGCACACCCAAAGGGGGATTTTGGCAAGCCACAGACCCCGCAGGGAACAACTCTGCCTTGGGAGGCAGCCCCTTCACATACATGGTATGTGAGGTTCATCCTTAGAGTCAGACAGACTGATGGGTTAACTCCACCCACAGAAGGGCAGACAAAGTTTAAGACTCAACAACAGGAGGGTGCACATAACCCACAAGAGATATCCCTAGAGCACCAAACAGGTGATCAGGAAGATTGTGCCACTGAGACCAACAAGACATCTACATTATAAAGTCATCGTAACAAGTTTGGGAGTCATAGTACATACACCTACTATACAGAGACAAACACACATGAACACAGAAAATGTGGAGAACAAGAAATATGCCCTAAATGGAAGAACAAGAGAAATCTCCAGAAAAAAATTAAATGATAACAGGTGCAGAGTTTAAAGCGCTGGTTGTACGAATGCTCAAGGACCTTAGGGGAAGAATGTATGACCTTGGTGACAACTTAAATGAAGAGATAGTAAGCATTTAAAATAAAACAGAAAATATAAAAAAGAACCAGTCAGAAATAAAGAAAACAATATCTGAATCAAATAATATACTAGTAAGAATCAACAGGTTAGATGAAGCAGAGTATCAAATTAGTGACTTAGAGGACAAGATAACAGTAAGCACCCAAGCAGATTCAGAGAGACAGAGAGAGAATGAATTTTAAAAAATGAAGAAAGTCTAAGGCATCCCTGGGACAAAATGAAATGTAACAACATTCACATCATAGGGGTATCAGAAGGAGAAGAAAGTGAGAAAAGGATTGAGATCTGTTTAAAAAATAATGGCTGAAAACTTTCCTAATCTAGTGAAAAAGAAGTCACACAGTTCAGAAAGCACAGAGAGTCCTAATCAAGATAAATCCAAAGAGGTTTACAACAAAACACATCATAATTAAAATGGCAAATGTTAAAGATGATGAGAGAATCTTAAAACAGCAAGAAAAAGATAGTTAGCAACAGGAGAACTCTCATAAGACTGTCAACTGATTTCTCAACAGGAACACTGCAGGCCAGATGGGATTGGCATACAATATTCAAAGTGGTGAAAAGCAAGGACCTATATAGCCAAGACTACTTCACCTAGGAAAGCTATTATTTAAAATTGAGATGAAATAAACAGCTTCCAGATAAAAAACAAAAAATGCATTACATTTCATTATCATCAAAGCAATATTGCAAGAAATGTCAAAAGGCCTGCTTTAAGAAGAATTAAAAAGAAAAAGAAATACAAAGAGGTACATAGGTATAAACAATAAAATTATAATGAATGAGTACCTATCAATAGTAACCTTAAATTGAATGGATTAAATGCCTCATTCAAAAGACACAGGGTAGCTAATTGGATAGGAAAACATGGCCCATTTATATACTATCCATAAAATACCCAACTCTGAGCAAAAATACACACAGACTGAAAATGAAGGAATGGAAAAAATATTTCATGTAAATGGAAAGAGAAATAAAAAGCTTGGGTTAGCAATGCTTATATCAGACAAAACAGACTTCAAAACAATGGCCATAATAAAAGACAAAGAAGGTCACTACATAATAGTAAAGGGATCATTCCTTTATAACACCTGTAAGAGGATATAACACTTATAAACAAAGTACCCAACAGTGGAGCACCTATATATATAATAACTCTTGGTGGACATTAAGGGAAAGATCGACAGTATACAGTCATAGTAGTGGATTTTGACGATTCATTGACACCAGTGAATAGCTTTACCAGACAAAAAATCAAGGCCACAACAATTTTAAATAACACACTGGACCAAATGGATTTAATTGATATTTACTTAGCATTTCACCCCAAAACAGCAGAATATATATTTGCAACTGCACATGGAACACCCTCAAAGTAAGACAATATATTAGGGTACAAAATAAGTCTTAATATATTAACAAAGACTGAAATCATATCGAGCATCTTCTCTGAACTTAATGGTATGAAAGTAGAAATCAATTAAATAAAAAATAATAAATGTAAACATATGGAAGCTATGAACAGGTTAACAATTAGATCAGGGAAGAAATCAAAAGCTACCTGGAGACAAGTGAAAATGAACACACAACAATCTAAAATCTATGGAACAGAGTGAAAGCAGTTTTGAGTGAGAAAGTTCATAGCTTAGGATGTCCACCTCAGAAATCGAAAATATCATAAATAAACAATATAAACTTACTTTTAAAATAACTAGAACAAGGGCAATGAAGTCCAATGTAAATAGCAGGAGAAAATAATAAAGATTGGAATAAAATTAAATGACATGGAGACTAAAAAAATACAAAAGATCAATAAAACCAAGAATTGGTTCTTTGAAAAGATAAACAGGATTGTCAAATCTTTAATCAGATTTACTGAGAAAAAAACCCTAAAGAACCCCATACACAAAAAAAATAAAATCTGAAATGAAAAAGAAGTAATAACTGACCCCACAGAAATACAATGGATTTTAAGAAAATACTATGAAAAACTATATGTCAACAAATTGGAAAACCTGAATGAAATGGGTAAATTCTTAGAAACGTATAACTTTCCAAAATTGAACAAGGAAAATAATATTCTGAAAGACCAATTGCAAGTCATGAATCAAAGAAGTAATAAAAAAATTCCAACAAACAGAAGTCATGAATCAGATGGCTTCAGAAGTCATGAATTTACCAAACATTCAAAGAAAAACCAACACCTATCCTCCTCAAACTATTCCAAAGAATTCAAGGGGAAAAAAGGCTTTCAAGCTCTTTTTTGAGGTCAGCGTTATCCTAATTCCAAAATCAAATAAAGACACTACAAAGAAAGAAAATTATAGGCATATTGGCCTATACCTGATGAACAGAGATGCTAAAATTTTCAACAAAACATTAGGAAACTGGGTCCAGTAATATATTAAAAACATCACACCCGGTGACCAAATGGGATTTACTCAGGGATATAAAGTTGGTGTAATATCTGCATATCTATCAATGTGATATACCACAAAAAATGAAGGATAAAAATCTCATCAATGGATGCATTTGATAAAATCCTGCATTAATTTATATTGAAAACTCTCAGCAAAGTGGAAATAGAGGGTTCATACCTCACATAATAAAGGTTACATATGGTAAACCCACAGCCAACTTAATATTCAATTGGTAAAACTTAAAATCAAGTGAAACCTTATAATGAGGAACAAAACAAGGCCCTGGCTGCATAGCGTAGTTCATTAAAATGTCATTTCAATATGCCAAGGTTTCAGGTTCAGGTTCAAACCACAGACAGGGCACATACAAGAATCAGTCAATAAATGCATAAATAAATGCAATGAGTTAATGTTTCTCTTTCTCTCTCTCTCCTATCTCTAAAATGAATACATATATTTTTTCAAAGAGAAACAAAACAGTGATGTCTTCTTTTAACCCTCTTATTTAACATAGTACTTGAAGTATAAGCCACAGCAGTTAGACCAGAGAAGGAAATAAAAGGCATCCAAATTGAAAAGGAGGAAGTAAAATTGTCATTATTCTCAGAAGACATGATATAGTATTTAAAAAATCCTAAAGACTTCACCAAACACTACTATATCTAATAAAAGAATTTTTTTTTTGAAAACTCAACATGTTTGCCCATTTCATGATGGGTGATTTATCAGCACCCCTGCCCACACTGCACTAAGTTTTCAGCAGTTTTTGATCCAAAATGGCATGACTCCCATGCCCCACCCTCCCTATTCACCCCATCTTGCCCAGAATGACTTTTTTCCTGTTTCCCTGGGTGAAAAAGTCCTCAGAGGGAAATATTTTGCCAATGTTGGTGAGGGTAGGTCTAAGTGGGCAACAAGGAGATTAAACAGAAATGGGGATGGAAGGAGACTTTGCTTTGGGCAACATGTGTATGATGCAACATGCAGATGATGTTTTGTTGAGTTGTACACTTTGAAACTTGTATTGTTTTGTGAGCCAATGTGATTCCAATAAATTCAATTAAAATAATAAGTAAATATAATAAGATAAAATTTATAAATATTACTTGAGGAATTGCTAGGTTTTAATGAAGCATTAGAATGACTTATAATTATTAATATTTTCACATATTTAGTAGTTTCATAACTAAATAGTTTTTGAGAATTTATCTTCATAGCCTAATTTTTAATTTCATATTATCATTGTTCATTGTTATAGATAATAGTAGGGTTTTTGTTTCTTTTCTAATCCTAACCTGAGGATATATTTATTGATTTTAGAGAGAGAGGAAGAGAGAGTAAAAAACATCAATGTGAGAGAGAAATATTGATTTGTTGCCTCTTGTATGTGCCCTGACCAGGTATTTAACCTTTAACCTGAGTATGTCCTCTCACCAAGGATGTAACCCTGGAACCCACAACTTTTGTTTTACAGGACATTGGTACAATTATCTGAGTCACCTGGCCAGGGTGATAGCTTCTTTTTTATTACTGTATTAAATAATATACAACTGCAAAGTATACATAATTACAGAGTGAAAATTGGATTTGATATGGAATAAAGTGTAGATATTTATGCATCAATGTCAAAACACTGAAATTAGATTTTCAATGATTAAAATAAATGTTTTATTTAAAATAATTTATCGTGTCACAGAATAGAGACATTTATACACAAATCAGTTAGTGTCTCTTAAAGTCAGTTAAAGCACTGTCATCACGGTGGTTCCTGTATGACTTCTGATACATAATTAATATGTGTTTGATTGATTGGAAGATCTTACCTGTCAAATCTGGTGAAATGAAGTTAAGAAAAGGAAAAAAATGTTTTACTTCAGGAAATTTGCTCAGATCTTGACTAGGCCAAAGGGACAGATATCCATTAAAGCATAGGCGGCAAACGCAAGGCCTGCTGGCCGAATCCGACCCTCCACCTTGTTTTATCTGGCCCAGCACCTTGTTTCTACCTGGTGGCAGTACTGAGCTCTTTCCTAGCCATTAAGAAGTTGTTACATTTATACAGTCCTAAAATTACATTCAGCCCTTTGAAGGCAACTGCGAGGCTGATGTGGCCACCAGTGGAAATGAGTTTTGACACCCCTGCATTAAAGCAAGTAAACTGAAATTCAACCCAAAGAGTGGAGGATTGCTATAAATAGCAATACGATAAAAAAATTGTTAAATACATAAAACAATGACTAAATGAATGATGTAAAGAAACAAAAGGATTGAAAGTCATACAGTGTTGATGTCCAAAGTTAGGATTATCTAATTAGACTAATTGCACTATGATCACCTTAATATTTTAAACTCTGTGGGATGAAATTAGGGCCAGTATCCATTAAATGAAGAGTAGAGAATTGGCACACATACAATACAATATTCAGTACAATATTTGAAAAGAAAACCTATTCTGTGTGGTTATATAGGCACCTTAAGGGCATTGTGTAAAGCTGGGTTCTCATATCTTCTCCTTGATGTCATGTTAATTTTGCATTTTCTTTCTTTATAGACATGGCTGATATGAACACAGGTATATAACTGCTCCCAATATAGCACAACAGATGCTTTCTACTGTAAAGTAAATGGTGAAATTAAGATAGCCTGACAGAATTTTGGCATAAATTAAAAATATGTGAAATTCTCTCTAGAGTGGAATTATATTTATGTCATATATATCAAAAATGTAATGTCAGTATTGTGATGTGTCACTTATCAGTTTCCACATACCTATTCAGGGTGAAATAATCATAAATAACCCCATAGAAAGAAATATTTTGGGCCAGGTCCAACAGATCTAATCTTAGTCTAATTTTCATCTCAAACTCCTTTTTTCACGTCAATGGTCATAACTAGAAAATCTGTCTGGTTGCTGCTTTAGAAATCATAAATTCTTATTAATATCCATATCATATTGTACTACTGCCACACAGTCAGAAGAACTGGTGAAATGCAAAGTCAGATACTTAATTTGGGGGTCTAATGTAAAATAAAAATGTGAGGTTCCTTGTTAGAAAAGCAGGGAAAATGTGCTGTTAAAGGTAATGAGTATGAAGCTTATTCCACTCTCCAATGATTTGTCTCTCAAATTGTCATTGTAAATTTTATTTGATATTTAATATCATTAAATATAAAGAAATATAACATTTTAAATCATTAGCATGTGTTTTAGCATCATCCTTGTATTATATCACAGAGTTTTAATATCCCTGAAATTATATAATTTGTATTACTATGTAGCTCACGCAAGATTATGGGTGCCCTATCTTCATAAAATTTATGTTATTATTTTTGTTATAAATATTTGGCTAATACAGGAGAGGGAAGTAAATAATAAAGAATATAATAGGAGCCTTTAATTGTCTTTTTGTTGTTGATGTTGTTTACAACCTTGTGGCCTTCTTTAAGTTTTCAAAGCAAGTTCTGGTCCAAATGGAAAGGGTGGCTCTCAGGGCTATGAGTGCCCTTGCTTATTCGTATATGGATGACACAATGACTTTAATTTGTTTTGAGTCTCACAGAACTCCCATGCATTTTTGACCCTCTGGAATTCTGTGCTCATGGGACATTGTGACTTAAAAATATAAATAGGATGAGACAGAATGGTAGATGTGTAAACTGCATGTATCTCCTCTGACCTTATGTATGATTATTTCATCAGTCTTCACTCATAAAATACAAGTTGAAAGGTGAAAGTATTAAGGATTTCATTATGGTGACCTCAGGGTATTAAAGCAACTGCAGGACCTTTCTGAGTGCAAGGTGCTGTATGATAACATAAATCACATACCAGTGAAGCCAGCCTTGGTAAAATGCCAAACACTCTCCTGAAGTACCAATAGGTATATATTTCCTCAGATTTTGGCATCTTTAGCATAATAATTCAATGGTTATGAACTAACTTGAAACCAGTAAAGCTCAGTGCATCTAGACCCTTTAAAAATTGTTCATAGACATGTTTGGTCAACTGACCACCATGATTCTTTTGTGAGAATGTCCTATTACTCTTTTTAAAAAAATCTACATAATGTATGTTATTTTTATTTCCTTATATATAATTAAATACTCTGTTTCATGATATATAAATGCATATACACAGGCAAAAAGCAAAATTATTTAAAGTTAATAATGCAAAACTTTTAAAATTGTTTAATATTTAAAAAATTGAAATCAGGATTTAGCCAAAAGGAATCTTTGTTAAGAAATAAATTTGAGGACATGTAAATTGATTTGAATATAGTAAGTGTAGCAAACAATGCCAACAGCCAAACTCACCAGTTGTTTTGTCAAACACAAGGAGATATATGGTGCTTTCAATCTTTAAAGTTAATTAAGGAAGAATGCTAGCTGTTCCTCAAGGATCAATTGAATGATGACTGTGAAGATTTGCAACCACATCCCAAATGCTGATGTATGTCAACAAACAAGTTGAAAACAGATGTTATCAAAGTTGCTTATGGAGCCAAGAACATATGGGTTGGTTGTGTTGTTGTGTGAGAGCAAAAATGCACCTAGGCTGTAATCTAAAAAAGTGAGTTCCCATTGACCAGACCTATTTTATATTAGCACAGAAGTGAATAAAAAAAGAAGAAGACAAAGAAAGTTTGGTGCGCACAAAGGTGCTTAGCTGTGGTAAAAGAAAAAAAAAGAATTAGTGTACTGTAAAAAATCTATAGTGACAGAAACATAAAAGCAAACACAAGAGACTTTATATAAAATCAAAATTAAGCATTTGTAAAAAGTTAAATAATTCCTGGCTGGTGTGGCTTAGTGGTTAAGTGCTAGCCTGTGAATCAAAAGGTTGCCAGTTCGATTCCCAGTCCAGGGCACAAGTTTGGGTTGCAGGCCATGTCCCCAGGTAGAGGGCACACAAGAGGCAACCTCACATTGATGTTTCTCTCCTTCTCTTCCTCCCTCCCTTCCCCTCTCTAAAAAAAATAAATTAATAAACTATTTGTAAAAATTACTAATGATTTATTGTTTATTATAAAACATGATTCCATAATTATTTTAGTACAAAAAAGTAATCATAATGAACAAAATTCCTATCTATACTACATCTTTCTCAATCTATGTAATGCATCCAAAGTTAATTGATGCTTTTAAAAAGTTGGCTTACTGTATTCTGTAAATCTACAAGGTCTGAAAAGTATGCATGCCCACTGGTGCACATATTTTTTTGTGGAAACAAAGTAGCAGAATATGTTTAAAAGACATACTGTTATTCATTTTAACTATTTTCACACATTAAAATAAAGTAAGTATCAAAGGAAGAAAACTGTTCTTCTGCCTATAATGTTTATCTTTGATGTAATCAATTGACCTGATCCAACATTTCCATATCACTTTCTGTTTCATGCATCTATAGTTCTATGGTCTTCAAGAATCTCTATATTCTCTCATACTTCCATGAGCTGTCCTCTACCTCATGCTGGCAAGGCGCTCTCTCTGAGACCTTGCCAGGCCATCTCTCAGCACTGAGGCTTCTTTGTTAATTGAAACCACAGGATTTAAAAATTGTCTTCCAGCTAAATAATCTGGACATTACCTACCTCAATTCTACAAAGAGCCTACTACAAAGAAAAATTTGACCATTTTTCATATACACCACACACACCCACCAAAGGCATCAAGCTCTCAGGTCATCATCACCAATGCTTATTCCTATAATGCCCTAAAAATGCCCAGAAATGATATACCTCATACATTTCCCTGTCCACATGCTTCCAAATATAGTCTTCCATAGAAATGAAGATATATCCCCAACATAATCCATGTATCCTGGTTCTATCTTCTCTCGTACTGGTGGAAACCTGAGGGTCTGCTTCTGATATGCACAGGTAAGCTCCTAATGGATAAGCCCACTTTCCCACAGATAACAACTAAAAAGTACAGAAAAATTCTAGAAAATCACTATCTTCAATGTACTACATACACAAAACAAGGAGAAAATTTCTGGAAGAAAATTGAAACTGGGGAGCAATATTAAATATTTTACAAAGTGAGTACAGAGTGTTATTTTTAGGGCTTTAACCTAGGGATAAATAGGATGAAGTCAGGGTCATGAGTGCATCTAAAACTGATCAAAAGAAATGTAGTCTTATGACCAGTTGAACTAGGAGACCAATTTGGAAATAGCCTGGAATGTGATGACTGACTCTTATTAAGGAGAACTGCAAGGGTGGAGAGCCCCACATTCTATGTATACATTCTGCCAAATTATCTGGCTGACTCTGGAAACATGCATTCAAAGGGCAGAATGGCATTTGATAAACTAAATGGAGGAAATGATGAGTAAGAAAGATAATGTATTCAGCTACAGCAATGGTTGAGATGGAGAAATATATGTCTAAATGATATTAGTCCAACTTTTCCTGAAATATGTTAGTATGTAGGTGGTTTAGAAAGTGCACATATTTTGTTTTTCATATATCCATAAAATGTTTCTTGTTAATAGGCTTTGAATTGTTTTTCATGTTTGATATTTATATAGCATATTTACAGGTAACTTTTATCATTTTAGTCCATAAATTATAAACCTATGTTCAAAATAAGTTCAATGCATTTTAAAATCATTAAAAAATACCAAATTTACACAAAGTTCAACTTAATTGCCACTTGGTCAGCAATTAAGGCAAATATCTATGGAAAAAAATAAGTGCTAAATAAAGAAAAAATAGACATCCTGGCTGGTGTGAATCAGTAGTTGAGTGTTGGGCTGCCAATCAAAGTGTTGCTGGTTCGATTCCCAGTCTAGGGCACATGCCTGGGTTTTGGGCCAGGTCCCTAGTAGGGGACATGTGGGAGGTAACCACACATTGATGTTTCTCTCTCTCTTTCCTGCCCTTCCCCCCTCTAAAAATTAAAAAAAAATAAATTCTTTAAAAAAAGACAAAAATGGAGAAACAAAGGCAGAAAAATATTTTAAATGTCATTATTCACATTTGCAAAAATAAATGAAATTGAAAACACCACAAATTTGAGGGAATATGAGAGAAATACACAAATATATTGAGACTGGTATGATTAACCTTTTATTAATGATCTGTAGTATCCTCCTAAACTGTCTTAAAAGAATGAGTTAACAAGCTAACAATATAAAGTCATTCAATCTTTCTGTAGGTAAATCTAGAATTATATAAAAATCAAAAAATACCAAGTATACCAAAAAATCACAAGTATAGAATTCATATATAAGCTACATACATACATGAATTATCCATATACACACCAATAATACATTTGCACATTTCTGGCATTAAATAAACTTGTTAAAAAGCTATAAGGAATGTTACTTCTTGCTTCTAATTAGTCAGTCCATATTGTAGGTTTTGTAAGCTTAATGCACTCATTGTCTTAAGATAAATTTTAGGGATCTATCCAAGTATTGTTGCTATTCTATAAATTCACCAAAAGGACACCCTTACTGTTGCAACAGTCCTTTGTCTAGTGTGATGGAACTCAATAATGAGCATCCATTGCAAAAGGTCTACTTAAAGGTTTTATTTTAACTGCTACATCATAAATAAGGTATTGCCTGTTAACAAATAGGTTAAGGAAAAAAAGAAAGAAGAAAAAATATCCAGAGGAGAAAGCAACAGAGAAAGGAGAGAACAAAACAAGGATGGAGGCGGGACAGGAGAAAGTGAAGAAGGCTGAGTATTGGAATCTCCTCATTGTTATTGAGTTGATAGTCAACTTCTGCAAAGAATACCTCATTAAGATTTTAATCATTTTTCACTTTCTGTATATTTGAAATGAGAATTTATAGTAGATACAGTGTAAAACTAAGAACACTATTCAAATGGCAAGCCAGTTAATCATCACTTGTTTCTTTAGGTTTCACAATTAATCCAAATGGCTGAGAAAGCAAGCAATTGTTTTTGTCAGCCAGACTGGAGCTGGAAAGAAATTAGAGAGTCTCCCTACCCTCTGAAACAGCATTCATTTTTGTTTTCTGAGGTTTGCAATGAGCTGAATATAAGTAAAACTGAAGTTGAATATAATTTAAATGACAGTTGAAAGTACAAGCTACAAGCGGCATTTTGCCTAAATAAATCAGCAACCTTATAATCAAGCACTACATGCACTTTTCAAAGGCCAAATATCATTATTTCACAATTGGTATGATTTTCCTCTCCAGTAAAATTTATAATCATTTTCAAGTGCAGATTTGTAGGAGCACTTATAAAGACAGTGTTCAAAGCTATTTTCACCACACAATCTTCTTGATTGTGGGTTACATGTAGCTATTTCAAACTCTGCAACTTAAAAGATTTACTCATTGAGGAAGCATTGAAAACTTTTAAAATTTAATTTGTCAAGATAACATACTAATGATTTTGTATCTTACAATGTCCACCGTAGTTTTATTAGAGATGTGAATTCACCCTGAATTTAGAGAATGTGGGTTATTGTGCATAGTCTTAGAAGCCTGCTGATTTAAAACATTCTGACCTAGCTGTAAAATAAAACTAGATTTATTTATTTATGTATTTATTTACTTTTAATAGTATCTTTTTAAAAATTTTATTGTTGTTCAAGTCCAGTTTTCTGCCTCCACACCCCCAACAGTACTATTGTAAACTAAAAGTAGATTTGAGGTGAAAAAACTTGATAACTTTTGAGTATGTGCTGTCAGTTATTTTGCCAAGGAGTTTTCATATATTTTGTTCAGTCCCCACTAAGTTTCTCCATGATATGTCCATATTGTGCACACCCATTGTTTTATTAACAGTGATTGGGAGTTTTAAACCTGTATGTACCCAATTTCCAAGTCCAAATACTTTGTGTCATCTGAAGCCATTTCCAGGAAAAAAATGTTGCTGCTTGAATTTTTTCTGCTTTTCTCTTTGTATGGGTTTAAACCCTGTTTTTAATATGTCAGAAATACTATATTATGATAAATAAATCATATCAATTTAATACTGCTAAATGAAACATACAGAATATGTTAGAGAAAATATAAAAGGATAGAGATCAAATCTATACCATAACATTTTTATTTAAATGTTTTTCCTATAATAAACAGGTGAAAAACTTTTAAAACAGAAAATGAAGCACGAATTTTAGATTTTAGCAGCACCTTAAGTACCCCAAATACTTACTTTTTTCCTCTGTTATTTTATTTGACATATTCCAATTAAAATTTTTACCATGGTAAACAATAGCTAGGCACAAGAAAATAGTGTTGACAAATTCAGAATTCATGATTGTTAGAGGTATAAGTACTAAATGAATCTAAGAAGATACACAAGAAAATTGTTATTAAAAGTGATGAATGTTTCAAGGTCTGGCACTTCCTATTCTTAAATAAAGTAGTTTGCTAGGTTAAATTCAGTAGTATGCCTTAAATGCAGTTAAAGTAAATAAATATGACCCAAAATTCAATTTACTAAAGAACACTAATGTTTTCAAATCATCATTTATTTTAAAAACACTGTAGTAGTGAAATAAGATTCTAAATTTATTCCTCAGCTGTACTTGGACTTCCAATTAAGGTGTAGCTTATTCATTCATTCTTTTATCCATTCAAGCAATTCAGGCTTAACTTTGAGCCAGAAACTGTTGTATGCACTAGAGATTCAATATGAAAGCCACCTGTTTCTAAAAAAAAATATGGTTAGTGGGAAACAATGCAATTCATGAGAATAAATATTAAGCACCACAACCTGTGATATTTTTTATCAAGAAAAATGATAAAAACTTATGTATGTATTGCAGAAATTTGAGTTTTTGACTTCTGTGTTCACTCACAATTATTTTGAACTTTCTTGTATATTTTCTTGGACAGTGGGTTTTTTTTTTTTTTCATTTTCTTTCAGATGTCCTTACATGGCCAGAGAACCTATGAGTTATGTATTATGAGATTGTACACTGAAACATATAATTTTATTAACCAATGTCACTCCAAAATTTAATTAAAAATAATTAAACATGAAACCAGAGATAATGTAAATTTTTATTTGACCAATAGGGAGAGACTTAAATATTTTTCCTGGCAGTGTACTTAATGCATGCAGCATAAATATTAAACATATGTGTGGTCAATAAAGGAAAAAATCTATTTTATTTTAAG
Source organism: Phyllostomus discolor (assembly GCF_004126475.2). Taxonomy (NCBI): domain Eukaryota; kingdom Metazoa; phylum Chordata; class Mammalia; order Chiroptera; family Phyllostomidae; genus Phyllostomus; species Phyllostomus discolor. Next base: position 77,088,946 of record NC_040904.2, on the reverse strand, counting down.
ACTCAACAAGTCATTAAATATTTACAGCAGCAGCAATTGCCACTTATTGAATATCTGATGTGGGTCTGTGATTCAGGCACTCTGGTAGGATTCTTACTGCACACACACACAGACAAATATATGAGATTACACACAAACACACTCATGAGAAAACACCTATCACAGCTACAGTAGAAGTTAAGCATTATTATTCCTATTTCAGTGATGATATTTAATGTTTGGAAAGTTATCTGACTATTATAACATAGACTGAAAGCTGCTGAATGAGGATTTGAACTTGTTTTGATGAAAAATATCTTTTTTTCTTTTAGTTACATTAGGCCAGTGTTCTTTTTTTAAAACATTGTAATGTATGCAATAATATAATTTGAATTTATGTTTGGTCTTTATATTTCTGTCCCTGACCTTTCACTTTGGCTTTAAATTCATGCAATAACTACTCTACACTCAAAATTTCTGCCTGAGAAACTGATAGAAGCACAGATGTAATATGTCCAAATCTAATTCTAAACCTGCCTCCCCCACACATTCACCATTATTCCAGTCTTCCCCATCTCAAAGTGAACTGAATTTTTCTAGCTGCTCAGGTCAAAAAATCTCTTAAATAATCCTTGAATTCTCTCTTACACACCTCACAACAATTCTAAATCAAACTCTTTTGGATCCTTCTTACAAATATGTCTTGAATCAGACAGGTGCCTTGTATCTATCTCTGTCCTACCCTTGATCTAAATTTGACCACTATCATCATCATCCAAACCACTGCAAAAGGCCTTCATTCGTCTCCCTGCTGTGTTACTCTCAATCAGGTCTCTCTTTAGTAGCTAGAGGATTCCTACCTGTGTCCATCATGTCACCTCATCTGCTGCTGCTCCCTTTACAATTAACTCTGCTCACTGGTCACCTGGCTTTCCTTGTTCACACCAAACACTGTCAAGCTTCATGACCCTTAAATTTTCTCCACTGTCTTCCTAGAGTGCCCATCTTCTTGAGGTATAAGGCTACTCCCTTACTTATTTTAACCTTTGTTGAAGAAATATTATATACAGTGACTGAGTTTATAAAATGGCACTATAAAAAGATATTTTTAATTTACTAATCTGTAAAAAATGTATTTTAAATGTGTGAATTACTTGAAAATAATTATAATTGTTATATAACTTTAATTACTATGGTGTATCAGACTAATTTTTCTTTAAGGCATTCCACTTTAGAGATTCCTCCTATACCCCCTATGTCAGACACTGCCTTCACTGACAGAGTGTAAGCATACATGTCTGGTAGTCAGATCCCATGTCACCAACACAAAAACTAAAATGATTTCAAAGCACTCAATATTTATGTGGATTATCCTTGAATTATCATGCCAATTAAAGATAATTTCTGCAGCTATAACTGGACAATTTGCATAACAGAATTTACTTAATTCTAACATTCAATTAAAAAAAAACATTTCCTGAATGAAAGGTCATTGCTGCTCTCATCTCTGATCTTCAAAAAGTATAAGAAACACATGTTATTCTCATAGGTCACAAACATATTTTCATTGAACTTTTAGCAGCCACATACTTGTTTGCTATCCAAGAAGTGTTTTCAAGTAAATAAAATGTGAGAACTTTGCTGAGCTGAGAAATTTACTATATAATCTGTTCAGTATATTATTATCAACTTTTCATATACCTATTTTATACTGTGTTAAAATTTCATAACAGTTTAGATTTTTATTAAAATGTTTCAATATTGTTGCAAATTTTGGCATTATTTTACTATAAATACAACAATGTCTGGTTGAAATTATTTTATGTAAGCAGCTCAGGCTTTATTTGTTTCAAAGGAGGACTTGGGGGACTATGACCACATAATATTATTTTTGTAGATTTTTAAAACTATGTTACCTTATTAGTAAATTTAAAGATATATACTATAATGTCAAATAAACTGTATTTAATTATAATTGTTAATTTAAATTTCAGAAAAATATTTTTAATAAGGAAGGAAACTAGTTTGAGGCATTGTCTCTCAAAGCATGCCTGCTGATCACTTCATTTTAGAAGGTTTGTTTTTCAAATGGGAAGAGTTATGGCTCATTCAGGCCTACTTACTTAGGATGATATTTGGGGCATAGATTGGGAATCTGAATTTTATTACCATCTTCATAAGATTTCTATGCTTGCTACACTTGAGTACTATTATCTTGGTCAACTATTTATTTATTATTAAAATATTAAATAAAAATTCAAGAATATATAAGTTATTTATTGTTAAATGTATATTTAGAATAAAGATAAAGCATTTTTGTGTATGCTGAGACTGGTGTTATAAGAAGTTAAGGTTTATTTTAGTGGATTTGTAAAGCAAAGTATGGCATTTGCTCAGTAACGCTGAGCAAACACCACACTTTTGTTCAGCACTACATTTATTTTATCTTGAAAAATAAACCTCATTTTAATGCAGGTTAAAAAGGACTAGAAAGAGTAACCCTCAATTCTTTTCAAATTAACAGAAACTGTCAGTATTCACAGGCTTGGGTGAGTGTTTTCAATTTTCTATTGAGGGCTCTCAAAACCATATGTGATGTAGCACCTAAGTCAATGTTCAGCCTTTCCTTATAAAATATCAAATTACCAAATAAAACATCTATATTTTCTATCCTCAGCATTAAAAATTTTAAATAGTTTTAATTTTAATCAAAAGGTCTTGCTTTAAAACATGTATAGATATAGACATCATAGATAATATACATACATGTTTATTATCTATGTTTATATTATTTATATATGCATATGTATTTAGAAAAACATATTTATGCAGACTATCTGAACCTTATTCTATCTTTCAATCAAAGCAAAGCAGTTATCAGAAATATTTTCATGTGCTCTGAATCTATAAATTGATCAATACATGCACATTGAGCACTTACCGTGTGTCAGATGTTATGGAAGAAAGTGAACTAAAGCTGGGCAATAAAAAATGATCTGGGAAAAATGTCTTCATTATAGAAATTATCATAGAAAGCATGCTATCATTTATATTGGCATAGTTCTTATGAAAACATAGTTTATAATGTCTCTATTCCAGGTAGACACTAAGGGAAATAAGATTAATTAACCTAAAGCAACCAGGTAGCAAAAAATTTGTATCCATCTCCAGTAAGTTATAGAGAAAAATCATCCTTCTTTTACAATGCCCTTATTGAATGGTCATAGCTGTAAAAATAACATATAACTATCTAAGTGGTGGGATAAAATATATAACATAAAGGACTTGGCAAAGAGCATATTTATTTTAGAGTATCTATGGGAGTTAAACATATGAGGTCAAAGCACAAAGCTAAAAAATAAATGCATTTTTATTATACCAAAAATTATGCATAGCTATCAGGATATGATATTTTCCAATTATTACCATCATAAGAATTTATAAAGGATAGATAGGTAGATTGGACAACAATTTAGGCTACTGATAGAATTGAGCTAAAACATTTTTTTAGGTTTTGAGGACTATAATAGAAAAAATATTTTATTTTATGATGGTAGTGTGAGGTAATTTGAAGAAGAAAAGAAAGAAGAAAATAAGGAGAAGAAATAAGGAGAAGAAGGAGAGGTTAAGGAGGAAGAAGAAGAAAAGACAACCACCAGGTGCCGAACACCAGAGTTCCAGTTCTAAATCCACTGTTGTTCAGTTTCATGATCTTAGAAAAATAATGAAACTCCTTTGGATCTCTATTCCTTTATATGTAAATTGAATGCTTAGGCACAGGACAACTACAGAGCTAAATTTAAGTAGAATAATTTCAATTAGGTTAAATTTATACAAATATGTAGATTATATAAAGTGTGCTGCCCTGGCTGGTGTGTCTCAGTGGATTGAGTGCTGGCCTACAAACCAAAGGGTTGCTGGTTCGATTCCCAATCAGAGCACATGCCTGGGTTGCAGGCCAATTGATGTATCTCTCACACATTGATATTTCTCTCTCTCTCTTTCTCTCTCCTTTCCCTTCTCTCTATAAATAAATAAATACATAAATAAATTCTTTAAAAAATAAAAAATGAATAAAGAATGCTTTGTCAAATGTCTTGTTTTATATTTAACATTTTATTTTAAAAACATGCTTGTTCAGGAAAAAATTGTCTGCAATTTTTTCATATATTATTCACTCATAAAAATATAACTATTAAGTTTATGTAAAATTTATAAAAAATTTTGAAATCTGTTCATATTCCAGTTAATATTAATATATAAAGGGTTTGCTCAACTTAAAATCTATCAGTTGTTTAAAGCTCACAAGATATTTTAATTTGCATTGTAATGGGATCATGTAATGGGAGTATATATACATACATACACATGCACACACACATATATAATTTTTTTGTTCTACGTAGAATTTTAAATTGATTTTTATTTTATTATAATTATTGTTATTATATCCTTGATTTTTGGTTTTTATTCTCTTAATCATACTTTATTAACTTTAATAATAGAGTCCTCCTCATCGTAATCCATTATTATTCTGCTCCAAACTGAGGTCGTTGCTCCCCAGGACTAATGCAATTTATCCTTCATTATCCAAGGAATAGTCTCTACTGCTTTTATACAGCATGTGCACTGAAACCCATGTCTTTTTTTTTTCTCTATTAACTTCTCTGTTACCATCATACTTCCTTTATTATATTCTCAAATAAGTTAAGAAAGGCCTATTGACTATAGGTAAACCATTGTTCTCCTGGAAAAAGAAGTTCCACTCTTTCCTATATTTGAAATTTTCCCCATTCTTGCTTTATCCTTGGATCTAGATGCATATACTTCAATGAAACTAATGAATAAATACAGTGGAGATAGATATATTATTTCCCTGTTTGACAATTGCATCAGTTACTCATTGCTATACAATAAAACACATTTAATTGAAAGAAAGTCCTGGATAGCCCTAATCTCTACCCTCTAGCTGAAGCTGATTCACAGCACCAGGAAATAAATTCTAAAGCAAAACTCAAAACTGTAGAACTTTTGAGGCAGGAAGACTTTTTAATACACAGTATTACAGAAAATCTCTATATGATCAGTGGCTAGCAAATAAATTAAGATGATACTCTAGTAGGCCAACAAAAACATATATAAAAATACAGAATACTGACTTTAGTTAATGCAAACAGCAAATTCATAAAATATTTGACATCACCACACCAAAGACAATATCAAATAATACCAAAAAGAAAATTTATGGGGAAGAATATTCTGATTTCCAGTGTCTACATGATACTGTTTATCTTATTCAGTTTTTAACAAAACATATAAAGCATACAAATAAACAGGAAAATATGACACATAAGTAGGAAAATAACAATAAATAGTAACTGTCCCTGTGGTAGTCAGATATTTGACTTACTAGGAAAAGATTTTAAACAGTTACATACATATATTTAAAAATTGAAAAAGTCGTATCTGAAAAATTAATAAAAATGTGAGAATACTGCCTCACAAATTAAATATATAAATAAATTAAAAAATTATTGTTTAAAATCCAAACAGAAGTTACATAGTTGAAATCACAACTAAAATTAAAAAAATCACTAACCATGCTAAATAGTTTTATGAACTGATATAATAAGAAATCAATAAAGTTGCATATAGTTAATTGAGTTTTTCCATTCTGGGTAAGAGAAAAAAAAAGAATGAAAAAAAAATTAAACACAAATTTTGACATCTGTAAGACATCACCAAATGTACCAACTCATGTATAATAGAAGTCTACCTTTGAGAGGAGAGAGGCAGAAAGAATATTTGAAGAAATGAAAGTGAAAACTTCTCAAATTTGATGAAATGCACTAATATACACATACAAGAAAATAAATGAATACAAAATGATATAAACTCAAAGAGATTTACACCAGATACAGCATAGTCAATGTCAAAAGCCAATGACACAAGGAGAATCTGGAAGTATCCAAATAGACTCATCATGTACATTGAGCCTCAATAAGAAACAGATGATTTCAAACAAGAACCATGGAGTCCAAAGGGCAATTGAAAGACATATTGAAAAAGCTGAGTACAAAAACATATACACCAAGAGTTTTATATTCAACAAAAATTATATTTCAAAACTTAAGAAGAAATTAAGACATCCCCAGAATTTAAAAAATGAACAAATCTTAGAGATTACATGGCACAAACATATAGACACACACAGTATTAGAGCTAATAAATAAGTTCACCAAAGTTACAGAATAAAAGAATAATATGAAAAAAATCAACTACGTTTGTATATATTGACACTAAGTAATCTAAAAATAAAATTAAATATTCTATTTAAAATATCAACAAAATAATAAAATACTGAGAAATCAATTAAACAACAGAAGTGTAATAATTTTATACTGAAAACTATAAACATTATTGAAAAGATTAAATAACAAATAGAAAGACATCCAGTGTTTATGTATTGGAATGTTTATTATAGTTAACATAGCTATACTTCCCAAATTTATGAACAAATGCATGCACACTATGTCAAAATTTTAGGTTTGGAAATACACACACACACACACAAATATATATTTCAATAGAATGAGCAGAGATTGGGTTCTGTGCATAGAATTTATAGTTTAAGTTTTCTATAATATTCAATTCCTATCAAATATAAGATTGGAAATACATGTTGTTAAAAACCACTTGTTATTTAATAAACTCTGGAGTAAGGAGATTGACATACTTATTTTCTGGGACATATGGACATCACTGAAGAGTTATGATCAGGGAAGTGACATGTATTTAACTTGAATTGGAGAAATATTAATCTTGCAGTAGTGTGAAGTATCGATATGAAGCAATGTAGCTTGAAGACTTGAAAGATAGAGACGAAGATTATTGCAATATGGGTGGAGTGTGGGAAGATAAATGAAAGTTAGGGAACTGTAGGGTATTCAAAGCTGTTAGAAAATTAGCAGCATTTGATAACTGAAGAGATAGTTTTGCTGGGGACTATGGAGAGGAAGATCAACTCTAAGGTATAAAAAGAGGTGTCCTAAAGCACAGCACTTCCATTTAGAGAAACAGAGTGATCAACTACCTCATGGACACCTTGGCCTAAATTCTTAACTCTTCATTTACCGAATCTTAAGTGATTAATTATTTTTCAAAACTCACATAATTTTACTAATTTTTTGTCTTTCTGCATTTCCTATCTTAATGAATGGCACCAGCACTTGTGTAATTAACCAAGTGAGGAAACTCAGAGTCGCCTTCAAGCTGCAATCTCTGATCCACCATCCTATTTGTTTTATCTAATCCTATTTGGAAGAGAGATCTGATCTTACTCTTTCAGAAGTGGAAAAAGTATAAGCGGTTGACACTGCTTTAGTCAACATCAGCAAAAAATATCTGGGGAATGTGTGTATACCGATGTGCAAATGAAGCCATTTCTCATATTTGAAAAACAGGTAAGAAATTAAAAATTGTAGTTGATATTAAGTGCCAAGAATATTATCTACAGTTTATTCAAAGTTGATCAATTAACTCTTGCCTCTAGGCATGCCAATTCATTCATTGAGTCAGTGAGTCTAAATGGCCTTGAGAGTTAACGCCCGAATAAGAACACAATTTTTTTGCAGAAGGTAATTTATTTATTATTTAAAATTCACAAAATATTATTTCCCTTCCCTACCTAAATGTTTGTCTTCTATATTCCACTGAAATGCTTGAATATAATTTCTGTGCCTTTTACCTTTGAATTCTGAAGGTCAGATTCAGTGCTTGGCATATGGAAGACACTATATACTTTTTCACTATTACCTTTGAATTCTGAAGGTCAGATTCAGTGCTTGGCATATGGAAGACACTATATACTTTTTCACTAAACACACATATATGTAGTTATAGTTATAGTTCTATAGTATGTCAGATTATTTTGACTTAATAAACAAGGACTACTTTATACAAAGAAATGGTAAAACTCTGTTTCGAAGCTATTCCAATAAAACTGGTAACCTTTAGTAACACATGACCAGGTTTTCAGATTTCACATTAAGTGGTTTGTCTGTACATTGTGGGGAAAAAGGAATAGAGGTAACATTTGAATCCATAACTTGAATATCCAATTTGTTCATCATGACTGTTCAAATATTAACAAGGAAAATATGAGAAATGAGCATTTTTACTCACAGTATCAGTTATTCATTTGAATTAAGTAATATTATATTATTTTATCCAGTGCAACCATGCAATAGCTAATTTAGATGGTACAGTTTGAGTTAAATAATGACTGAGTGTAAAGAAAAAAAATCATGTTATATGAAAAAATGTTATAGATTTAGACAGAATATGCAAGTATGAACATAGCAAGATACAACTGTAAAAAAATGTAGTACTATCTTCTACCATCATTTTAATAGTTGTGATACTAAATAATATTTATTGAGCATCATCTGCCTTTATATCTCTATATATTTGAAAATTAAAGTTGTTATCAAATCATTAGAAAGCATAATAATGAATTTCAATAAAAATTAATGCTCTGTATTAGAAAACTATGTTTATAGAAAATATAATATTCTAAAGAGGAAGGTAATTTTATCTTCCATTACAAGTAGTTCTAGGAGGTGGAATATGTGTGACAACCATTCTGAAGAGAAGAAATTTTTACTAGATATAACATAGATTGGAGTGATAAACTGAATTGTGATTCTCTGAAATTCATGTGGTAAAGCTTTACTTCCCTATGTGACTGTATCTGGAAACAGGACCTATAAGGATGTAATAAAGGTCATGTGAGGTCATAATAGTGGAACTTTAATTCAATAGGACTAATATCCTTTTAAAAAAAGAGACATGCACATAAGAAAGTCCATGTCAAGACACAGAAAGAAGGTGGCACTCTGCAAGCCATGAGAGAGCTCTCACTAGAAACAAAATCTGCTGGCCCTTGATCTGATGTTTCCAGTCTTCAGAGCTACGAGGGAAAAATCTTTTCTATTATTTCAGCCACCCAGTCTGTAGTTTTTGAGCTGGCTTATACCATGGGGTAACAATATGAAATGATTTTTCTTCTCATCAGAAAATATCATAATGTAATAAAGGAAGTATTTCATTAGAGACTATAATGAAATAGGTGGAGGAAAAATTCAGGAATTATCAACACCTATCTAAATCAGAAAAGTGGGAGTAGGTACCTTTCAAATAAGCAAATATCTCAAGGAAACTGTCAGTATGGCAGTCCTTCTTTTCTGATGGTAGCTTCATCAAGGAAGGAGCCATTATGAGATTACTCCAAAATTAAATTAGTAAAAAAATCGCTCATTTAACACATGAAAATGCACCGGAGGAGATAAAATGTTTCTCTCCTATTAGAAATATTCCCACAGTCCAAAAATTTTAGATAACATTTAAATTAGATTTATAACAATAGTCAAGGTGATTTTAAATTATAAAGCTAGAGTAAGAAAACTTAAAAGATAAAAAAAAAAATCTGAGTTTCATGGGAACAGATCCAAAACAGCACATGTTTACTACATAATTAGTTTCAGGAAAGAACTGTTAGAATTAGTGGAAGTAAAACATTCAATAAGAGACTTCACATGCTAATAAATACCAACTTTTGAAGATTGATAATATTTTTTAAAGTTTTTTTATATATAAAAAAAAGAACCTTGCAAAAAAGATTCTGAAATTTGGAAATTTTTACACACCTAGAAAAGTTTAGGGCACATTTCTAAATTATAACTGTCTGCAAAGCCTGAGTTTGTATCAAAATATTAGCAAACAAAAACAATCACATTGTTGACAGTAGAATCTCTAAATGAGCTACTATTGAACATTAACATGTAATAATTTAAATACATATTTAAAATTTTGCAAGACATATATAACATTAAAACAAATGTCATATAATAAAATAATGTAGATTTTTTTAGCTGATTAGATAGTTTTGTGTTAAATAGCATCCATATAATTGCTATCTCAATGATGCCTTGCTTGTTAACACTTTTTAAGAGAATATTTAAAACTAGATTCACCATCATCTCAGAGGTTAGTTAGCAAGGCTGTAAGTAAGTAGTAAGTACTAGGCTTCCTTCACTCAAGAGTATTCAGAATAGAAAATAGGGCCAAATTAAAAGCATTCTAAATGAAGAATGGCAGTCTCAATGGCAGTGGGAGCTTAATCAAAACCTCTGCCAACCATAGGCTGAAAAATAAGCTTCTATGACCCAGGGCAACTCATTCAATTCAGGCATAAAATAAAATTCAAAAAAACTGTGTTCGCAACAAAGGCTGCACACTCTCAGGAGTGATCAGAGTGATTAAAAAAGAAAAATCTGAGCTACTATCACTCGGATGAAAGTGTGGCAAAATAACTCCTCACTGTGGTAACAGCTTCTAACACACAAAAGTACATCCAAGGATTGAAAGTGGGCTCTGACTCATGCTAAGGGCCTTCAAGCATACATAACCTTAGACTAGTAAGTGGTTTATGCTGACCAGTGGAGCCCTTAAATAGCCAATCTAAAAGGTAAAAAACAAGAAAAAATCCAAGAAAGGACAATTGTAGCTGTATATTGCAGAGAAAGAGGTTTCACAAAGTTTGTCCAAGTCATTAATAATAAATAATGACCAAGAAACAATATCACCTACAGAAGTTGAGAGACTGAGTGTTCAGTATAACTATCTTATCTAAAATGCTTAGTATTTAACAAAATATACAAGCCAGGTAAAGTAATAAGATGGTATGGCTTTTATACAGGAAAATTAATCAGTTAATAAAACGTGTTTTCCAATGAGACAAAATTACACTTGGCTAACAGACTTTAAATCAGCTCTTATAAATATGTTCAAAGATCTAATGATGATGATGTCTACATGATATAAAGTAGGTATGATGACAGTGGTCATAAAATGAGACATGGCAAAAGATAAAAATTATTTAAAAATAAATGAAAATCATGGAATTGAAAACCACAGCAACAAAATAAAAAATTTACTAGAGAGCTTCAAAGTTGATTTGAGCTAGCAGAAAAATAGCAATGTACAATAGATATGGAAAGATGATGTAATTTGGAAGAACAAGGTCATGGAAAGCAGAAAGCCTTAGAAAAGTATGGGATAATTATACATATCAACATACATATAATGGAAGCTATCAGATGGAAAGGAGGGAAAAGGACATGACAATATTCAAAAATAACAACTAAAAACTTTCTAAATTTGATTAGAAAATATTAATGTACACATGCAAGTTCAGTGAATTTTAAATGGTATAAACATATAACGTCCACTCCCAGACTCATCATGGTCAAAATATTGATGGGTAAAAACAAAAATAAAACTGTATAAAGAAAATCCCAATAAAATTAACAGCTAACTTTTCATCAGAAACAAGGGGAAGTGAGGGGTGGGCTGGGTGGAGGGTAATTAAGGGGTAAAAATGGGACATCTGTAATAGCAAAAAAATAAAAATAAAAATATTGGATGATAAGAGCAAAGTAAAAATAATAATAATAATAATAATAATAATTTTTAAAATCAGTGGGAAAAATAAGACCCCTGACATGCATATTCAGAGTACTCAAAATATCTGAAACAAGAACCTTAATCCTGCAATACCATATTTCAAAAATATAGATAAAATGAAAACATTCTATGGTTGCCAAAGCTGAGAAAATTTATTGTTAAGTATACTTTAGTTAAGAAATACAAAAGGGTTCTTCATGTTAAAATCAAGTGACTCGATACTGTAATTAAAATGTATACAAAAAAATGCAGGTTAAGGTAATTATGTAGGTAATTATAAAATATATCATAATAGCATATTTCTTTATTTTTCTTGATTTAACTAATTTAAAATATAAATATATAATTGCATTTATGAGTTTGCTTATAACAATGGAAATATATTACACTAAGTCAACAGAGGTAATGAGTGGGCGCAAAGCAGTATTAGAGTTATAAAATGTTACAAAAAATAACAAATCCATAAGAAGAAATTTACAGAAATCAGAAGAGTAAACAAGGATAATACAATGAATTCTATATACGCATGCTTGCTTTTCTTTCTATTATCAGCTCCTTTGAAACACAATAATATAAAGTAATAATTATGACAATCTCATATTGGGTTTGTAACATGTGAAAAGAATATGTATTACAATAATAGCACAATGATGGGGTATGGAAAATGATAAAAAACTAAGGTTTTCTTTATTTATGGAACTATGTTTTTACATATCTGAAATATATTTGATAGGTTAAAATGTTTAATAAAAGCCCTAAAGCAAACAGCAACAAAATAATTTTAAAAATATTGAAAATCTAGTAAAATATTTAATATGTTATAGTAGCAAATATTCACTTAATAAAGAAGGTGTTCAAGTGGGATGGAGAGAAAAAGGGAATAAGACATGAGGCAAATAGAAAACTATAATCAGAATGGTTGATGGTACTTCTACCACACAAATAATAATGGTAAATGTGAGTATATTAAACAATAATAACATAGGGCAAAGATTATCAGATTGGATTTAAAACCTACAAGTATGTGCTGTCTGCAAGAGACATACTTGAAATTCAAAGAAACAAATAGGTTGAAAGTAAAATGATGGAAGAAAAAATTTTACCATGCAAAAAGCAAACCTTAGAGAATTAGGGTAGCAATAATACTAAAGAAAGACAAAATAGGCTTTAAAATAAAAAAAAAAATGTTATTATAGGTAAAGAAGGATATTCTATGATAAATTTGCTAATATATCAGGTAGAAATAATGATTATACATATATATATATGCATCTAATGGCAGAAACCCAAAATATATAAAGCAAAGACTGGCAGAATATAAGAGAAATAGAAAATGCAAAGATAATATTTGAAAAATTCAATATTCCACTGTTCCACTTTCAATAATAAATAGAACAGCCAGGCAGAAAATTAAAAGAAAATATAATGCTTGAATATTACCATATTCTAACTAGACCTAACAGATCTGTATAAAACCCTCTACCCGACAAAAGTAGAATGTATATTCTTTTCAAATGCACATAAAACATTCTCCTAATATATTATAAGACCATAAAATAAGCCTTAATAAATTTGATGGATTAAAATTATATGAAACATGTTACATAAAACATAACAGTGGCAAAAATCTAAAAAAAATAGCCTAATTCTTGCTCCTACCCACTTTTCTTTGAGGTTTAAAATTTAGAAAGATTAACATTTCATTTCATTTTATAATTTAAAGTTTTATGCTATAATATATTGTTTAGGAATATGTGTAATGTTTATTCAATACCCATGTAATTTAAAAGTAATACTGTCCTGAATGTCTAATATAAAATTTATCTAAGAATATGAAAAAATACTATCTCACTGCAAATTGAATTTAATTTAAAGTTTCAAATCTCTTTTTTAATTTTATTTTAATCATTGTTCAACTACAGTTTTCTCATTTTTACTCCCAGTCCAGCCCCCCCTCCCACCCCTCCCCACTTCCCTCCCATTACCACCCTCCCCCTACTTTTTGACCATGTGTCCTTTAAGTTTGTTCCCGTGAACCCTTACCAATGTCCACTGAAATTCCCTCTATTCTCCCCTGTGGTCACTGTCAGCCTGTCCTCTATTTCAGTGTCTTTGGTTATATTTTGCTTGCTTCTTTCTTTTGTTGTTTAGGTTCCTGTTAAAGGTGAGATCATATGGTATTTGTCTTTCACTGCCTGGCTTGTTTCGCTTAGCATATTGTTTTCCAGCTCCATCCAAGCTGTTGCAAAAGGTAGGAGCTCCTTCTTCCTTTCTGCTGCATAGAATTACATTATGTAAATGTACCATGGTACATTTTTTGATCCATTCATTTATTGATGGGCATCTTGGTTGCTTCCAGCATCTAGCTATTGTAAATTGTGCTGCTATGAATATTGGAATGCACAGGTTCTTTTGGATTGGTGTTTTAGTATTCTTAGGATAGAGTCCCAGCAGTGGAATTGCAGGGTCAAAAGGTAGATCCATTTTTAGTTTTCTGAGGAAGTTCCATACTGCTTTCCATAGTGGTTGTACCAGTCTTCAGTCCCACCAACAGTGCACTAGTGTCCCCTTTTCTCCACAACCTCTCCAACACTTGTTGTTTGTTGCTTTGTTTATGATGGCCATTTCTGACTAGTGTGAAGTGGTATCTCATTGTGGTTTTAATCTGCATCTCTCTGATAGCTAGCGATATTGAACATGGTTTCATGTGTCTTTGGATTTTCTGTATGTCTTCCTTGAAGAAGTGTCTGTTCAAGCCCTTTGCCCACTTTTTAATTGGATTCCTTGTCTTCTTAGAGTGCAGTCATGTAAGTTCTTTATACATTTTGGAGATTAAACCCTTGTCTGAGGTGTCATTGGCAAATATGTTTTCCCATACAGTTGGTTCTCTTTTAATTTTGATACTGTTTTCTTTAGCTGTGCAGAAGCTTTTAATTTTGATGAGGTCCCATTTGTTTATTCTTTCCTTTATGTCCCTTGCTCTAGGGGACAAGTCAGTAAAAAAGATTCTTTGTGAAATATATGAGATTTTCCTACCTACGTTCTCTTTTAGGACTTTAATGGTGTCACGTTTTACATTTAAGTCTTTTATCTGCCTTGAATTTATTTTTGTATATGGTGTAAGTTGGTGCTCAAGTTTCATTTTTTTGCACATGGCTGTCCAGTTCTCACAACACCATTTGGTGAAGAGGCTATTTTTATTCCATTTTATGTTGCTGCCTCCTTTGTCAAATATTAATTGACCATAGAGACTTGGGCTTATTTCTGGGATCTCTTTTCTGGTCCATTGGTCTATGTGCCTGTTTTTATGCCAGTACCAGGCAGTTTGGATTACAGTGGCCTTGTAGTATAGTTTGGTGTCAGGTATTGTGATCCCTCCTACTTTACTCTTCTTTCTCAAAATTGCAGCAGCTATTGGGGTAGTTTATGGTTCCATATAAATTTTTGAAGTGTTTGTTCTATGTCTGTGAAATAAGCAATTGGTACTTTAATAGGTATTGCATTGAATGTGTAAACTGCTTTCGGTAGTATGGACATTTTGATGATATTAATTCTTCCAATCCATGAACACGGTATATGTTTCCATTTGTTTGTGTCTTCCTTGATTTCTTTCCTCAGTGTTATGTAGTTTTCTGAATACAGGTCTTTTACTTCTTTGGTTAGGTTTATTCCTAGATATTTTATTTTTCTTTTTTGCTATTTCAAATGGGATTTTTCCTTTGATCTCTGCTTCTGCTTTTTCATTGTTGGTGTACAGAAATGCCTTTGATTTCTGGATATTCACTTTGTATCCCATTGTTTTGCCACATTCATTTATTAGGTCAAGCAGTTTTTTGGTGGAGTCTATAGGATTTTCTATGTATACTATCATGTCATCTGCAAACAGTGACAGTTTTGTTTCCTCCTTTCCAATTTGGATGCCTTTTATTTCTTTTTCTTGTCTGATCGCTGTGGCTAAAACTTCCAGTGCTATATTGAATAGAAGTGGTAAAAGGGGACAGCCTTGCCTTGTTCCTGATCTTAGTGGAAAAGATTTTAATTTTTGCCCATTGAGAATGATGTTGGCTGTAGGTCTCTCATGTATGGCCTTTATTATGTTAAGGAATGCTCCCTCTATTCCCACGTTGCCGAGTGTTTTTATCATGAATGGGTGCTGTACCTTATCAAATGCTTTTTGTGTATCAGTTGATATGATCATGTGGTTTTTGTTTTTGCTTTTGTTTATGTGATGTATTACATTTACTGATTTGCGAATATTGAACCATCCTTTCATCCCTAGAATGAATCCCACTTGGTCATGGTGTATGATCTTTTTAATGTATTGTTGGATGCAGTTTGCCAGTATTTTGTTGAGGAATTAAGTATCAATGTTCATCAGCAATACTGGCCTGAAGTTTTCTTTCTTTGTTGTGTATTTATCTGGTTTTGGAATTAGAATGATGGTGGCCTCATAAAAAGAGTTTGGGAGACTCCAATCTTTTTGGATTTTTTGGAATAGTCTGTGAAGGATAGGGGTTAGCTCTTCCTTAAATGCTTTGTAGAATTCTCCTGTGAAACCATCTGATCCAGGGCTTTTGTGTGTTGGGAGTGTCTTAATTATTGCTTCAATTTCTTTTGCTGTTATTGGTTTGTTCAGGCTTTCTGCTTCTTTTTCACTGAGTTTTGGAAGATTATATTTTTCTAGAAAGTTTTCCATTTCAATTAGGTTTTCAAATTTCTTGGCATACAGTTCTTTGTAATCATTTCTTACAATCCTTTGTATTTCTGTGGTATCTGTTGTAATCTCTCCTCTTTCATTTCTGATTGTGTTTATTTAGGTATTCTCTATTTTTCTCTTGATGAGTCTGCTTAAAGGCTTGTCAATTTTGTTTATCTTTTCAAAGAACCAGCTCTTGGCTTCATTGATCCTTAGAATTGTGCTTTTAGTCTCTATATCATATAATTCTGCTCTGATCTTGGTTATTTCCTTCCTTCTGCTTGCTCTGAGCTGTCTTTGTTGTTGTTCCTTGAGTTCTTGTAGATATAGGGTTAGGTTGTTTGTTTGGAATGTTTCTAACTTTTTGAGGTGGACCTGTATGGCTATGAACTTCCCTCTCAGGACTGTCTTGGCTGTGTCCCATAAGTTTTGTATTGTTGTGAGTTTGTTTTCATTTGTTTCCAGAAGCCTTTTGATTTCTTCCCTAATTTCATTCTTGACCCATTCATTGTTTAATAGCATGCTATTTAATCTCCATGATTTTGAGTGGTTTGGGTTTTTTTTCTTTTGGTTGGTTTCTAGCTACAGTCCCTTGTGATCCAAGAAAATGCTTGGTATGATTTCAATTTTCTTGAAATTGTTGAGGCTTCTTTTGTGTCCTATCATGTGGTCAATCTTTGAAAATATTCCATGTACATTTGAAAAGAATGTGTATTTAGCTTCTTTTGGATGGAGGGCTCTTTATATATCAGTAAAGTCCATTTCATCAATGGTATTGTTCAGTGCCACAATATCTTTGTTGATATTTTGTTTGGAAGATCTGTCCATTTTTGATAGTGGGGTGTTAATATCTCGTATTATAATTGTGTTGCTGTCCATATCTTTCTTGAAGTCCTCTAAGATTTTCTTTATGTATTTGTGTGCTCCTATGTTGGGTGCATATATATTTACAATATTTATGTCTTCTTGGTGGATTCTTCCCTTGAGTATTATGAAGTGACCTGGGTCTCTCTTTATGGACCTTTTTTGGAAGTCTATTTTGTCTCATATGAGTATTGCTACCCCAGCTTTTTTTTTCCTGTCCATTTGCTTGGAAGATTTGTTTCCATCCCTTCACTTTCAGCCTGTGCAGGTCTTTTATCCTGAGGTTGGTCTCTTGTCGACAGCATATATGTGGGTCATTTTTTCTTATCCATTCAGCTTCTATGTCTTTTGATTGGAACATTTAATCCATTTACGTTTAAGGTTATTATTGATAGGTACTTATTCATTGTCTTTTATGTACGTTTGTTCCTCTCTCTCTCTCTCTTTTCCTTCCCTTCCTTAAAGCAGTCCCTTTAAAATCTCTTGCAGAGCTGGTTTGTTCGAGGTGTATTCTTTTAGACTTCTTTTGTCTGAGAAGCTTCTTATTTGGCCTTCTATCTTGATTGAGAGCCTTGCTGGGTAAAGTAGCCTTGGTTGCAGACCTCTGGTTCTCATTACTTGGAGTATTTCTTGCCATTCTCTTCTGGCTTGAAGTGTTTCCATTGAGAAGTCAGCTGTTGGCCTTATTGGGGCACCCTTGTATGTTACTTCCTGTTTCTCCCTTACTGCCTTTAAGATTCTTTCTTTGTCTTGAAATTTTGCCATTTTAATGATGATGTGTCTTGAGGTGGGCCTCTTTGGGTTCCTCTTGATTGGGATTATGTGTGTTCCCTGGATTTGTGTGACTTTTTCTCTCATCAAATTAGGGAAGTTTTCCATCATTACTTTTTCAAATAGGTTTTCTATCCCTTGCTCTTCTTCTTCTGATATCCCTATTATACGGATATTATTACATTTCATATTGTCTTGCATTTCTCTTAATCCCTCTTCCTTCCTTCTGAGCCTCTTTTCCTTTTCTTGCGCTTTCTGGATGATTTCTTCCACTTTGTCCTCTAGCTCGCTGATCAGATTTTCTGCTTCATTGATTCTGCTTTTCATTCTTTCTACTGTGTTCAGTTCAGAAATTGTATTCTTCATTTCCTCTTGGCCTTTGTTGAGAGTTTCTATTACCTTTTTCGTGTTTATATAGTTTGCAGTGAGATTGATGTAGTTTCCCTCTAATTTCTGATAGCTCATTGTGAGTTCATTGAACTGCCTGATAATCATTGTTTTGAACTCACTATCTGATAGTTGAATTGCCTCTATGTCATTTAGCATTTTTCCTGAGGCTTCCTCATTTCCCTTCAGTTGGGGGTTGTTCCTTTGTTTTCTCATTGTTTGTGGGTTTCTTCTTGTTAGCCTCTGTTTCTTAAATTGATCCGTTCTGGTTCTGTAACTATGGTTTGAACTTCTGTGGTAGAATACTTGAGAGATGCAGTGGTGCAATCTCCTTCATGTATCCTCGTGTTCACAGCTTCCCCCTACTCTTTTTTTTGTGATCAGTTGGAGGAGTAAGGCAAAATGGTTTAAGACAGCAAGACAGTATACTATGATATTTACATTAGCAGCCAGTAGAGAAGAGATGGGTTATCCTTTGGCTCCTTATAGTGTTAACCGTGATCCTCCACTCCACTATCCACGTTTTAGAAAGGATGGAAAGAGAGTAAGACTCTTATTGGGGACAAGAGGATTGATAGTTGGACCCAGCAAGCTGTGAGGCTGTGGGAGGCCAGATTCTAAGGTAGGGTTGGATTAAAGATTAGTATCTAGGAGTAGTGTGTAAAAGAATAGACACAACCCCCTCAATAGTATAGTTCAGGAAATTGCAAAGTGGGCTGAGATCAGGTAGAGGTATTGAGTAGTATTTACAATTGTATGGACTAGGTCTTATTAACAGTAATAGTAAAGTGAGTCGTGTTGTAGAATCAATGAGATCTAGATAACAAGAATAAAGAGTATAGAACCTTGAGAGGTGTATTAATGGAACACAGATGAAGGATAGTAAATTACAAAAAGAAAAAGAATACCAAAATATTATTAAAATAAAAAATGTCGGAAAGGTGAGAAAAAGATAATATAAATTTACAGTAACTTGCAAGATTAAAAAAAAAAGGAAAGAAAAGCAGAAGATGGAGTGCAGGAGAGATAAATGTGGAGTGGAAAGAATATTATTAGGATGAATGGAAGAGAAACATAAGGGATTGAGAGATATAAAAATAGTAAGAATTGAAAAATAAAATGTCACTAAAACACAAGATAAAATCAATCAACCAACAACAGCCACAAAAACAAAACCAGACCAAACCAAACCAAACAAAACAAATTAAAAATAAAACAAAAAACCTCTTGTTGGTTTCTAACTGGCCAGACTATTTTTTCTGATCTTGCTGGCTTCAGCTGGCTGTGGGACCTTTGAAATGCTTCTCTCTCTTCCCAGCCAGATCTCAGCAAGTCTCTCAGGAACCCTGGGTGCTCCTGAGCACACTCGCTCTCTGGAGCTCACTGCCACGTTCTTCTGGACTCTGAGGTCCCTGCAGGGTTCCAGTTCTATGATCTCAGGAGGCACCCGCCACGTTTTGGGATTCAGTGCTCCCTCCCCGGGAGTCGTAAAAGGGGGTGCCCTTCCACCAAACTTTTGAGATTCGGGCTCTAGGAACACCCTAAGTGCTGTGCGCGACCCTTCCAGGTTCACAGCGTGAGAGTCAGGATTCCCGATGGGGCGAGCGCTTCCACATATCAAAACTGCAGGCTCCCTAGACCTGAGGATGCCCAAGTCCTTCCCGGCTCTGGGTTTTCCATCAATCCACACTCCCACCCGGCTGTGGGTGCGGGCACATTTCCCAGCCGCCCCTGGTCGGGCTTGCTGGAAATTTTTGAGTTTCAGGCTCTAGGAAGGCACTAAGCACCGCGTCCCTTCCGGGATCACAGTGCTTGGGTCAGGATTCCCAATGGGGCGCGCACTTCCCCAGACGAGAATTTCTGGCTCCCGAGACCTGAAAACGCCTGAGCCCTTCCCGGCTTGTGTTTTCCACTGATCTGCACTCCCACCGGGCTAGGGGTGCGGGAGCTCTTCTAGGCTGCCCCTGGTTGTGCCGGCTGGAGGCCCTCACTTCTCCCAGGTCTCTGGGTGGGTGTTCATAGTCCCTGGGCAATTTTTTCCCAGTCCAACTGGCCAATCTGTGCCTTCAAGCAACAAGTTCTCCCCTGGAGTTGCTCAACCCCCGTATTCGGGGGAGGAAGCAGCAATTCCCCTCTCCTGGGAGCCCTGAGGCAGACCCGGGAGCACCGGGCCTGGGGACTGCACACCCCTAGTCCCTGCGCTGATCCCTGGGTCCCTTTTGTACTGAAGCAGTCTCCTTATCCTCTGGTTTTTCAATGATCGCAATAATTTTTGATGTCCTGCTTTCAAAAGTGATTCGGTAACCTAGTCCACTTGCTCTGTTTCTCCACCGAACCAAGAGTTTCCCTCCTCTTCACAGAAGCCGAGAAACACGCTGCCTAGAGTAAAGCTGCCATCTAAAGTATCAAATCTTTTCAAAGTAAATTATATGCCTGAGATGTTTCCCATTTATTTTTCAAAAGTTCTAATATATAGAATAAGAAAATAAAATTTTAATTAACATTACTTTTATTATTAAATCTTCTGCTTTATTCTGAATTTAATAAAATAAATTTGAGAATGAACCCAGTATTGGAAGAGGTAATTCTGATGCTCACTCACACATTTTTACTTTCATACTGAGACTTGTTCATTTATCTGTTTTCTGAGGGGCTTAATCACCTCTAATGAATTTTGATGGTGTTTTGGTTTAATGGACTTTCTTCATTTGTATAGGTTTTTACAATTACTATGTTAGATTTTTCACACATATGCTCAGCTAATGATTTACTTTATTCACATGTGACTATAATAACAAATGTTTTAAAATTATCTTGTATTTTCTGGCCTTTTTATTCATATTTCACACATTAATATTTCCCAATTGCTCAAAGAAATGTGGACAGGTATATTGCATTTTGTCTGTAGACTAAAGGCCATACAAAATAGAAAACTGAAGTATGACCCTTCTGAATATAGCTTCCAATCTTGCAAAAGGATAAGGGAGAAAAAGAGAAGAGAAAAAACAAAAGAGAGAAGAAACAATGGGAAAGACTGAGAGAAAAAGAGAGAAAGATGCTTTTGAGGCAGAGATACAGAGAGAGCCAGAGAGGAATAAGGACACTTAAATACAGTGGTCACAATTCCAAATGTGCCTAGGTCCAGCCTCGGCAGGGTCTCAGGGTCCCCAAAGGATGCACAGCTAAGCTGAAATGACTGAAGTGAGACACCAGGTGGGGTGCCAGAGGACAAATCAGGCTTTTTGGACCCAACTGACTCACCGAGAAAAATCAATCTTTATTTTTATAGGGGTCGTTATACAACATTCAACACATAGTGTGATTATTAAAACAGAAACAGTTACCACAGAAATAATTTCTAAAAACACAGAAGGTTTTACAGATCAATCATGTTAAACAAAGAAATAACTGAAAAGTACAGGAGGTCCCACAGATCAACCATGTTAAACAAAGGTTATTTTGACCAAGAGGGTCATTAATCAGATAGCCAACGAAGCTATAGGGGCACAAACTTTCAGGTGCCAATTCGTAACTAGGTATCCATTAAGATTCTAGGAATTGGTCTAAATTAAAAGGGTTCAAGGGGTGATTTGTAGGTATATAGAAATCAACTATTAACTGTTGAGGTTAAATTTGTCTCGATTAGGTAACTGATTTTTTGCCTAGGTTTTTTGATTTATGCATCTTGGGGGGGGTCATGTTTTGTGTTTGTTTTTATGTATTGAGATTATTATTTTCGGCCAGAACTCCTTGCTTCTATACACTCCTGTCCAGGGTATGGGAGGGGTAGTGGCTCTAATAAATCTTAAGCTTTCAGGTGGTAACTCCCTAAGAAACATTTCTTGCAACAGCTTCCTTCAGAGTTCTGGCAGTTGGTCTGCCCATAGTTTAATTTTGTCCTTAACTTCCCAGGTGGGGGAAGCAGACAACATTAGGGTTGTTAGGGATTTCTATTCTGTGGTCAGCAAATAATTTTGCACAGAATCAGAGGCATTGTGTAGATTTTTTGTTATAACACACAGGTATCCCAAAATCCCACCACCTATTGCTAGCAGGGCCAGGCATACAGGAGGAGATAGACAGGAGATCCGGCCACAGTCCTTTCTGCTGTGCAGATGCCTCTCATCCGACCTGACTGTGTCAAAGGTCAGCTGTTGGTCAGCTCCAGACACAAACGGATTTAAATATGAATTCAAATAAATGCATGGTGGATCCCATTTAAAACAGGGAGAGGGATGTTGGAAACCGCCCTGCCTGGTATCAGAAGCTGTAACCCCCACCTAGGCTAAGGCTAAGGGAATGCCCTTGGACCATACGCCAACAAGGAGACAAAAGCTTATCTCCCTGGCAGAAGCGCTGCTTCATTCATAACTGAACCCCAAAGCTTGGTCAGTTAGCCATAGATGGGTAAGATTCCCCAAGGGGGGAACGACCTAAGACAGGCACAATCACGTGGGAGGCCCCCCAAAGAAGGACTTTAGGGGCTACAGCAAAAGGGGGTGATGGACCCTCACTCCTTGGCTTTCACTTAGCCTGAGTCCTCATCGTCTGGGAGAAAATCTCCTTATCCCTTGGTTGCCTCACTTCCCTTGCTCCACCTAAGCCTGAAACAATGACAGGGTGGTGCAGCTCTGTGCTGAAAAGGGCGGATTGCCCGGGTGATCAGGCCTAAGAAAGAACAAGTAAATTCCCATCAAACCTTTGTTTAGAATGCTCTCAGTTGAATGAGAAGGGTCCAAGGAGGAAGTTAGTTTGTTCCTTAAAAGTCTTACAGCTCTTTGACCCTGACTCAAAATAGACCCGCAGTGTTCCTTGTTATCTATCGTTCCTTACTTCCTCGTAATGAGTAATGTGCTTTACCTGAATTATTATGCAAAACAAGCCAAATAAAAGCAGGTTTGGACAGTAAATCAGTATGCTTCCCACTAGAGGGGGTGGCCATCCTGTCCCTCCTTCTCCACAAAAACTAGTCTGTCTTTGTGCATATTTTTTCTCAAGTTTTCTACGAGCCATCTGCAGTATTCCAGGATCACTGCTGGCTGGTGACCCACGTGATTGTGCCAAGAGAGCATTTCAAAGACAATACTTTTTCACTGACACTTTTCTTACCAGTTTTTCTTTGTTTGAGAGGTAATTTTATCATACCTGAGTTCTTTTAATTTCATGTTGTTGCTTAATTTTGTTAAAACTCTCTCCCATTTTTCTTAACCATACCTAATTATTTAATTTTAGATATAAAATGAAATTAAATGAACACAATCCACTGTACATGTTAATCACAAAATAAATAGATCTGAATTATGCTCCATATCTCCACTGAACTATGAGTCAGAGGTGTAATTGCTGCTAACCACAATAAGCACAGTTAAGAACTGAGTATAAATGTGGATATAAGTTATTTAGGTGAAGATATTCATATGTCAAACATAAGTACATAAAAATCATTTGATTTGATCCATATATCTGTGAATACTTATTAATGACTTTTGGCCATCCTTCATTAGTCTTGAAGCAATTTACATTATATTTCATTCAGAGAGTGGAGATTTATGGTGACTTACACAGGAAAAAATAAATAATGAAAAGAAAGTGATCTTGGATCACATTTTTATTTAAGTGGCCATATTGTTAATTTGAAAATAAAGGATTATGAACATAATGGAAGAATAAAAATTAGAGAGTATTTGAATTTACAGCTTTAAAAGAGTAAGAAATTAAACAACCATTGTTAAAATCTTCTATATGTGTACTGACATCACAAAAACACTTTCTGGATAAGGCACACAAATGTTACAGGGTGCAGCCAAGGGGGGGTACCCCAAATAGGCATTTAAAATGGGGTCCAGAACTCAAGGTGTCCAGGAGATTTTAAGATGTCTTCACCCCCATTCCACAGGTGTGGGCTAGGGGAAGGGACACATGGAGCAGGGCCTTTGAAAGCTGGTTCTCATAGCAACAGCCTTGCAGCTAACCTCTGGTGTGGTCATTTAACATATCTATAGCCTTTGGCTGGTTGCTTAGATATGTTAAATAGCTGTGGCCAGGCTCTGAGCCAGGGGAATGGAAGTAACTTCCCCACCAAGATGTAACTGGGGGGCAGGTCCCCTGAGTTACAGCACCTGCGTGGGAGCTTGGAGATGACTGGCTCCAGGACTTGGGGCCACACCTGCCCAGACTCATGATGGCAGTCCAGTAAAGCTGGAAGGATATGAGTTCTGGCATGTGAGGCCAAGTGTGGGAGGACTCAGAAATGGGGCTGCAGAGAAGACTGGTGCAGGGATTTAAACCGAGATGCAGCAGCCATTGAGGGGGAGAACCATGCAGCTGTGGAAGTGCAGAGAGGATCACAGCCATTGGAGAGAGAACTACATAGCTTTAGCAGAGTGGAGACTCCCGCAGCCCTGAGAGGGAGAACCACACGGCTCTGGCAGAGTGGGGATTCCTGTGGCCTGGGGAGAGAGGACCACATGCTTTTGCCAGAGTGGGGACACCCGCAGCTTTAGAAGGGGGAACCACCACCTGGTTTTAGCAGAGATCCCGGCGACTCCACTGAGGGTGCCAGGAACCCAGAGAGGTCTCCCAGTGAGATGGAGTACTAACTGGGAACAACCAGAGGACTGCCTGAGTCATGGACTTCTATTTCCTTTCCTGAAATTCGGTACTCTGGACTGGGCAAAGCGGGAAGGAAGGAAGGACTGTGTCTGTTTGTGGGTGTTTTAAGGGACTTTGGAATTTTGGTGAAGACATTAGGGTCACTACTTTAAGTCTGTATAGCATTAAATAAACATTTCCTTTCCTTTTCACAAATCTCTGGCATTGAGAGACATCTTTCTTTGGGCGGTGGACATAACGGACCTGGGGGCCTCTTTCAATAATAGTATTTCTTCCCAGGCCCCCCTTGTTTGTTCTGTAACACAAACACAGGAAGGAATGTCCTCGAATTTCCGATTAGAGCTACTGAAACGGAAGGCAACCAAGGTGGTTTGGCTTTCCCTTCCTGAACACATTAATGTCCTTGATCATTTTTCTATGTTCTCAGGTAACTACTCAATATCTATAACAAGGCAGGTACACATAAGCAGATCATTTGTTCAGCTTCATTTTCTTCATAAATAAAGTAACCAGGCGATACATTCTTACCTGAACTTGGTTTGTGGACCATCATCTGAGTCAGAAACCTTGTAGTTTTCCAGAGCTGCTATCTATTCTAATGTCTTACAGATACGTGCTAAGTTTAGTAACAGAATAGACACATGAAATACTTTATCACTGCAAGACACATAGAGATAATGTGTAAAAAAGTACATGATAGAGATTCAACACAAAGGTAAACTAAAACTAATAGTTCAGGAATATCAAGAAAAGAGCAATACTATTAATTTTACATATTGATTGAACTTAATGGAAGAGAGCACACCAACCTAAAAATACACATAAAAATTAATAAATAAAATTATTCATGTTTTCAGAAAAGAAAAAAAGATAAAAAGTTTAAATCATTTGGCCATCATAACAAGATAGGGTAATAGAAAAAAGGACCTAATTCTACATCCTTGGACATTAAACAATGTGTTCCTTTCCAAAGTATATTTTGAGAGGATGATAAAAAATCATTTTTATATAGGTATAATTTTCAGAAATATTTTTCTCTTGAACACATTATATTATGGACTTCAATTCTGAGATAATCTTGTCTTCCATTTACTTTCCATACTTCAGTTAATTCTTGTTTTATTTATTTTATCCTGTAAAATTTGTTCTTAGTTTTTAAGTTTATCTTCCATATTTCATTATTAATAATCTATTCAGAAGTGTTTGAAAATATATGCTTTTTTTCAGAATGTGTTAATTTGTTTTTATTTTTTAAGAAAAACATATTGTCTAAACTGTTTTAATTTTCAATTAACTGAACTGAGAATTTGTCTTGTTACATTTCCTTTGCAGAGATGGCTATTATTTTCATTTACTGATGCTGTTGACAGGATTTGAGAGCATGTTCTTCTGGTAGCCTAGTTAAAAAAAAATGTTTCAGTTTAATTGATTGCTTTTGGGGACTATTTTGTTGTGGTGGTGGTAAATTGATGATTCCCAAATTCTTTGTTCTTTTTCTTCTTAACCTTTCCTCAGTACTATCCTCCTCTTCATCATATTTTCTTTTACTGTCTGGTCCCCAAATTATCTTTTGCCTTCATGTCCTGAGTAGTGATACTTTCTAAAGACATCCTCGTTATCCCTATTTTAAAATCTCTTCCATATAATATCATTTCTGATTCACCAGGACTTCTTTCCTGAATTTCTACAGTAAGGAGGATATGTGCTTCTTAAGGCTAAAACTGTGTTGTTCCTCCTTGCTTTCTTCCAAACAATATTGGGAATATATTCACATGCATTGTTCACTATTGTTGTATACTGATATTCCAGAAAGGCATACATAGTTATTTGCTTCATTATTTTCCCCACATGTTTCTTTTAGTATTTGTTTTGAAAAATACTGTTTATTGTTGATATCACTGTTTAATTTAAACATACATTATACATTGGTAATTCAGACTAGAATTTCCTAGTGTTAATGTTGTTATGTTTGATAGTGATCGCATGAAAAATAATTTATTGTGCAAGGGAAATGTTTCATAATCATTAACTCAGAAAAAAAGTACACAAATGGAAACAAAAATATAGTTTCCACAAGAATAGTTACGAAAAAATTATACTGACTATATACTGTATGGTAAAAAGACATACATGGCTGAGCAATGCATTCTTGGTCTCACTTGTTATTTTAGAAACACAAAACTTTTTAAAAATCAAATGTAAGTTTCTGTTTAATACTGGATATCCAGCACCTGTGCAAGTACCTGGCAGGTAATTGGTACTCAGTGCATATTGATTATTGAATGAATAATAATACTGAAAAAATTATGTTAAAATTTCATTGTAACATTATCAAACCTTCATTTTCAAGTACATATGAAGCAGGAGACAGCATAGGAAGCTCTGAGACTGCAATACTGTCACTGGCCAGCATTTATCACCCTGGTCACCAGGAAATACCTTTTACCAATTAGGATGACCAAATGGGGTCTAGAGCAAGATACGAATTTGGGCTAGCAAACCCCTAGGAAAGCTGGCACCACATTTACCTGTTAATCAATATGTGACTTTTTTTTCCTCCTGTCCCACCAACTATAGGTCTGGAGAACAAAGGACTCACACTTTCTCTCTCTCTCTCTCTCTCTCTCTCTCTCTCTCTCTCTCTCTCTCTCTCGGGCCCAGGGGGCTCTTGGCTCTCGGCTCTCAGGCCACAGGGCCTCTGGCCACCAGGCCTTAGGCTGCCCAGGGGCTTGCCACCCTGGTCTTCAGCCACTCTTGTTTTTCTCACCTTGCTTTGCTCTGAAACTTTGCCTTTCACCCCCTACTCTACCCAGTCCTGTTCTCTTCCATGGAAGCAGACCACTAATAAACTGATTACATACTACTAGGTTTGCTAATATGTAATTCTTTACATCCATCAGCAAGAAGAACCAGTTCTCTCCCATTAACACATAGACCAGAGTCACTGAATAATCCCTTATGTCCTTTGACTCACTTTCCCATGATGTACACTAACACAGATGAGAATAGATTCTTTGGACATGTTTTAGATTCTATTACACTTTTAGACCCTATTTGCAGTCCGTCCTGTTGCATTAACCTTACAGCGAATTTTCCTGCTTTCCAAGCACAACCTATTGCATAAGCCTTTTCTTGCGGACCCCCGCATATGTGGGGTCCACTGAGTTGTAGCTGAAACAAAAGAAATTCATGCAGACTACTGAATCCTGTGGAAGAAAAGGGAGAGTGAGTGGCTTTTCTCTCAAGGGGAGCAAAAACCTCTGGCCCTTGCTCCAATAAGTTTTTATTGTCTTACTGGGCACATTACAAGAAGGTCCTCATTAACTATGTGCAGGCTCATTTTAGGTGCTCATCTTATACAGAAAACAAAGGAGAGGATGCTGGTAATCACATCACTGAAGAGGGATATTTGCAAATGAAAAGGCACAAGTGGTTGAACCAGTTACACTGGTCCTTTGAAGGTTTAGGATGGTTTTTAAGAAGCTTCTTTGCAGTAAATGTTTGCCACTGGGGGCTGGACCCATGCAATGCAGGATGGTCCACTACACCTTAGCTGACATTTATCCTCATTAACTTCATCCTCCTGAACTATGTCCCTTGCTTCAATTCCCAATGATTTGTCTGGAAGCTGCCATCTCTGAAACAGGCAGAAGACAATCAAAGGACATGTCTCTAAGGACTATTGAAAGAGGCAGTGGCACTAGTATCTAGGATTTTGAAGAGTGGCAGGAACTCAGTTATTAAGAAACTGGAGGGAAAATGTCAAACTGATACCAGTACCCAGGCTGACAAGTCCTACTTGCTGAGTACTAAACTAGGAATTCTTATGGTTATAAATGTTAGAATAACATGGAGTTAGGCTCTTCACAGAGTCTTGAACAAAAATATATTTTACATAAGTTTGAGTTACATGCCATCCTGCTGGAGTGTCATTGACAAAGGTGTTAGAGCATCTGTGTGCCTTAAAGAGAACAGACAGAGGTGTGATTGTCTCCATTTGAATTATGAGGAGGCTGAGAACAAAGTTGTCTACTTTGAGTCAAGAATGTTTTTAAAAATAACTACACTTTGTGCATCATAGCTGTATACCCAAATGTTTTCATAACTATGACAGTCACAGGAAAATCAAAGTATCTTAGAAATGTGCAGACTTCCTAAATGTTCATAAAAGAAAGTAATGTATTAGCAATGTTTATTTGAAGTAATCTACAAAGATAATTCTTTTATTCCCCATATCTAGCCTCAATAAATCAGATACTCGATAATATCTTTGGTGGGTGTGATTAATTCATTGACCTTTTAATGCTCTAACATTTCTTTAAAACTAATGTATTAATTCTATGTAGTTTCCATTTAAATTTGGTGTATTACATTTTACTGAAGCTACATAAATTGACTTTAACTGAGAATCTTGTTTTTTCACAAAGTGGTTAGGAGAAGAAATCTGAAAATTTAATGTAAATTGCAATAATTATCAACAACATGCTATTATAAAAAAGCCTTCTGCTTCTGACCCAGTGTGTTACTTGGTGATATCTTGAGTCTTGACACAATTCATGTTGTTACAGGGTGCAGCCAAGAGGGGAGACCCCAAATAGGCATTTGAAATGGGGTCCAGAACTTAAGGTGTCCAGGAGATTTTAAGATGTCTTCAACCCCACCCCCCAGGTGTGGGTTGGGGGAAGGGACACATGGAGCAGGGCCTTTGAAAGCTGGTTCTCATAGCAACAGCCTTGCAGCTAACCTCTGGTGTGGTCATTTAACATATCTATAGCCTTTGGCTGGTCGCTTAGATATGTTAAATAGCTGTGGCCAGGTTCTGAGCCAGGGGAATGGAAGTAACTACCCCACCAAGATGTAACTGGAGGGCAGGTCCCCTGAGTTACAGTGCCTGCATGGGAGCTTCGAGAAGATTGGCGCCATGACATGGGGCCACACCTGCCCAGACTCATGATGGCAGTCCAGTAAAGCTGGAAGGATATGAGTTCTGGCATGTGAAGCCAAGTGTAGGAGGAGTTGGAAATGGGGCTGCAGAGGAAGACTGTCGCAGGGATTTAAACCCAGAGGCGGCAGCACTGAGAGGGAGAAGCATGCAGCTATGGAAGTGCAGAGAATATCATAGCCCTGAGAGAGAGAACCACGCAGCTTTAGCAGAGTGAAGACTCCCACAGCCCTGCAAGAGAAAACCACCATGTGGCTTTAACAGAGAACCACCACTCGGCTTTGGCAGAGTGGCGACCGCCCCCCCCCACTTTGCAGCCATTGTGCAGGGGGAGAAGCACGCGGTTTTGGCTGAGTGGGGATTCCTGTGGCCCTGGGAAAGAGGACTACGTGCCTTTGCCAGAGTGGGGACCCCCGCAGCTTTAGAAGGGGGAACCACCACCTGGTTTTAGCAGAGATCCCAGCGACTCCGCTGAGGGTGCCAGGAACCCAGGGAGGTCTCCCAGTGAGATGGAGTACTAACTGGGAACAACCAGAGGACTGCCTGAGCCATGGACTTCTATTTCCTTTCCTGAGATTCGGTACTCTGGACTGGGGAAAGGGGGAAGAAAGGAAGGACTGTGTCTGTTTGTGGGTGTTTTAAGGGACTTTAGGATTTTTGATAAAGACATTAGGTCACTACTTTAAGTTTGTATAGCATTAAATAAACATTTCCTTTCCTTTTCATGAATCTCTGGCATTGAGAGACATCTTTCCTCTGGCAGGGGACATGAGGGCCCCGGGGGCTTTTTTTTCAATAATAGTATATCTTCCCAGGCTCCCTTTGTTTGTTCTGCAACAATGTGGGTGGGAAATTAATTATATTTTAATTTAATACTAGACTATTTTGAAATTATGTTCCTAAGCACATATGGTACTCTAAAATTACTGCTATCCTTTTAAAGTATTTGTTATCCAAGTTGTATTAGTATGTGCATGTATGTTATTATTGTAAAGTATATAAAAAATGATCTTTTCTACATTATAGTCTGCCTTGGGATTTAAATCTTAGCTTTCTATATTATACAATGCTATTGAGTCATAATTTCAACTTTTATATGGATTAACGTAATAACTTCTAAATGTAACAATAAACTGAAATATTCAGCAAAGCAAATTTTTTTGTGTACTTTTGAAATCATTTTAATCTAGCTCATGGAAATGAGCTTCCATGTTAGTTTAATCTTTAGTGTTACTGCTCAAATAACTGAATGAATTTATCCAATCTTTGGAATTTGGTCCACTGAAGGAAAAAATGAAAATAGTATAAATCCTAGATTAGAAAAATAGATGTCAGGATACCAGACTTTCTTATGCCTTTTATCTTCTTATTTTTCTTAAAGTGCTATTATTTCAAAAACAGTTAATATACCTGAAGCACAAGTGTTATTTGACTAACTTAATGCATACAGATGACTTTTAAAAAATAAATGTAAGTATAAATTCATATCCTTTCTCATATTTAAATCCTGTTATTTTATTAAAACAGCTATCTACAAAGTTCAGAATAGTTAGTTTCTGCTCTGAAGAAAATGAATGATTTGTGTTGCCTTTCAGGCACATTCTTAAAGCCAGTATCTGAGACCCCCACCTGCTGACACCTTCAAAGAAATATACAGATGCTTTGGGATAACAATAGAAGAACATCATGGTATAGTCACTGTGATGCTCTTAAGTCTTGACAGCAAAGTGTTCTCCTAGGAAGTTTTAATACAGTGTAAATGTCCTACTTAGAATGAGAAAATATTCCTAAATTTTAACTCTAGATCATATATTTCTGGTTAGTAACTATAATAAGTTTCAAAGACTTTCATAATGTGTTGTTTAACATAATAACAAAAGGAACAGATATTTCACTTATATTGTATTTCATTTATACACATTCTTGTGGCTTGAATTTTTGTTTTAAGAATTTTGTATTCTATTAAGATAAAAACAACTGCAGTCAGTTGATTATCAAAGTATTAAACCCTATAGCAACTTTTAATTATATTAAACGATTTCTTAAATCAAAAATTTTATTTAATCAAAAGTTTAAATCCTGTTGCATGTTACTCATAGCATGTATAACTTAAAAAGATGCCTAAATACGTACTGCTAATTAGAGAAAATGCATATGAAAAAACTATACATAAAACCGTATTTTAACCAGCATATTAAAAAACATAAACTACAATCATTAGAGACCATAGTTCTTAAAGCAAAGGTTTTATAATAAAAATCATCCCAATTATCTCAATTTTACCCACTAACTAATACAGTAAATTTTGAATCTAAATTATACATGTTCTACCAATATAATCAAATACACCTGTCACTACTCTGGGGTCTGATATAATCCATTAACTCTATCAACACAGCAAATCTTTGAAAGCTCATTATAAACTTCTTTATTATAAAATAAACCTGACAGCACACAATAAAATGAAATATAAACAGACTGGATCTGGATGTTCAATTATCAAGATGCAAGATGGTTAATCTGCAGGAAAGATACATGATTTATACGTTTGACTAAGAAAGTTTTAGAATGCTTAGAATTAGATCAAGGGAGCCAGGGAAATTATCATTATGATTGATATGCTGGGTTATTTTTTCCCCACTAATACCTGGAGCATTCTATGAGTGGTACAGCAGTCAAAAGAACCAATAGAAATGTCGTTACTGACTCTGCACTCATGCTTTACTAATGAAAATTGACAAAAAGACAGATAGTATGCAGAAAGGCCATAAGGGTTTGAAATCTAAATTGGACAAAATAACAGAGAAAGTTAATAATCTGGAAACACCAGTCAATGCCCCAAAGGAATAAACTGCTTGCATTGACTAAGTCATTACATGCAACTCAAAGGAAATGATACACTCTAAAAATTTTGCTGCAGTGGAAAAGAAAAGCAGGTAAAGTTTTGTGACTTTAACTTGAAACCAGCAAGAACTCTACATGCTCCATAAACATCATATTCACCTGAGGAGATAGAGAAACCAACTAGGCAGCCTACTTCAAAAGTGATGATTGCTAAGTCTTTAAGTTGAATGCAAGAGGCATTTAGTTAATTCCTCAGGAAAGAAAGTAACTGAGCACCACACACTGGGGGTTTTGTTTGCTTTGTTCCCTGGTTTTCAGGAAAAGCCTATGTATTTTTAAATTGGCAATGGTACAATAAACTAAAGTGCTTTCCAACATATTTTCCATAGATATTAGTTCAAATAATTCATTTCCTTCTATGTTTTGTGCAGTAAAATAACACTTAGGAAAATTAATTAATGTAGTAACAAATTGACAAATTAAAAATGGATCTGCAATTGAAAATATATTTATTTATTGTTAAACCTTTTCCGAGAAGTATTATCATTTAAATTTATTCTTGATTTTAGACTTAAAAAATGTCTAAAGTTTCCCAGAAATTCACAGGAATCACATGCAGATACTAAAATTAAGACTTGGTGAGAAGTTAGCATTAAGAAAATGGACTCATCATAATGACTTCTATTTGGACCATATTTTAAATTCACACACACACACACACACACACACAAGTCCTATTTATTGTACAACCCTTCATCAGAGTATTCTTTGCTGTACCTAGGTCTTCCTCTATTTGGCAACATTGTTCAACACCTAGAATAGTTCAGTACTCTGAAAGAATATCTGTTTAATGTATTTAGGAGATGGGTTCTTGGAACAGGCTTTAGAGACAGAATTGTGCATGCTCAGGTTCATTGACAGTTAGGAATTGCTGATATGCTAATAATATTGAGGACATATCAGAAGAGACAATCAGAAGATAGTGAATTATGTTTTAGGTATTTCTATAATTTTACTTTTGTTCCACATTGGTTCCACATCCTCTGAAGAATCATGCTGACATATTTTTAACAAAAGACCAACAGGAATTACTAAGAAACATATTTATGGAATACCACATAGCAAAGAGGAAGAGGGAATTCTTACTCTTCATGACAGCACAACAGTACAAATGGAGCTGGAGAGCATTATGCTAAGTGAAATAAGCCAGCCAGTAAAAGACAATACCATTTGATCTCACCTATAAGTGGAACCTAATCAACAAAACAAACAAGAGAGCAAAGTATAACCAGAGACATTGAAAAAAAGAACAAACTGACAGTAACCAGAGAGTATGGGGGAGGAGAATAATGGGGGAAAAAAAGGAGGGGGGTTGTCAAGAAATATATATAAACCTATGGACAAAGAAAATGGTGGGGTGAAGATTGAATGTGGGAGATAGGGGTAGGTAGGGTTCGGAAGAATAATGGAGGAGAAATGGGGACAACTGTAATTGCACAACAACCCTCTCTATAAAAAATAGGAAAAAAAGAACTACAGTTATACATAAGCTTATGGTTCAGTTGACTTTGAAGTTAATATTTGGAAGACTATTATGATAGAAATAACAAGTTGAGCATTGAAAATTATTCTAGTTTGTTCTAATGTTTTTCTAGACTTGCGTGTTCAAGTTGTTAGTTGTAGAGTAGTGAGAAATGTAAAATTAATGTCTCAAAGTAAGATAGATTTAACCTCAAGTCTCTTAAGTATGGTGTTGGAAGCATAGGTGAACTCTGTTTTTCAGGAACACAAATTATGAAAGTTTCCTACAGAGCTATTAAGAAACAACCTGTGTTACAACTCTATAACTGAAAATGACATGATAGATATTGATATTTTTGTAAAAGAAGCCTTTCGTCCACTGTATTCAGAAATGTATTATTTCAAACACGAGGCACTTTGGAATGAAGAAACATGAATGTAGTGTGTTAAATGACTTAAAGTAAATCAGGAAGTTGCTTAAGTTTGTGAAGAAAATATATCTAGAAGAGTCCACAAATCACTCTCAGCCTGCTTCACTTTCTCTGAAAGCTACAGTACAGTGTTTGAACATGCTTAAGTTTAATTCATACCAAGTGAGATTCAGGAATGCTTG
Organism: Phyllostomus discolor; assembly: GCF_004126475.2. NCBI lineage: Eukaryota > Metazoa > Chordata > Mammalia > Chiroptera > Phyllostomidae > Phyllostomus > Phyllostomus discolor. Next base: position 77,054,191 of record NC_040904.2, on the reverse strand, counting down.
CCAGAAGAGACTGCAGTTCCTAAATACAAACTCTCTCATTATGTAATGAATGATTTTGTCTTTACAGATGATAAAATATGTTCTTTCGGAAGATATTATGTAGTGTCAAAGGTAAAATACAATAAAACAAAACAAAACACAAAAGGAAAAATAAAGAGCTGAGGATTTTAACTGGCATGTGGCCAGACTAACCATAAAAGACTCTTCTGGGTACCATTAAAAAAATAAGACAAAGCAAAACAAAGAAACAAAAAACCCTGAATCACAGTGAATAAGCTATACTATGAAAATATTTCATAACAAATATTGCAGGTGATTTTCATGCATATTCCTTGATCTGACTAATCAATGCTTTAGATAAGAGTTTCTCTGAGTACTTGATTTGCTTATGTCACTACCTCCACTAGATGGCTTTATTTTGTTTGACAGGTTTGTTTTTGTAATGCAAAAACTGAGCTACTTCAGCCAAGCTAATTCAGGATATTCCATTTCTTATTCAACACATCAATATTTCATATATGGAGATATGTATTGGAAACAAACCCAGAGAGTACAGATCTTTCAGTAGATTTTGTTCTATATTTAAATGAAACAAGTAACATAAGATAAAAAGTTTAAATAGGAAAGTAGAAAAACAGAGAAATAAAAATTTCTATATTACCCAAGTCAGAGACAAAAATCTGTCAACAAGTTTGTGTATGTCCACTTTTATCTATATATTGATGTATATATTGTACATATAAAATTTTAATTATTAATTTATTATACTTTAAAATGTGAATGGTATATTCATTTATTTTGAACTATATACAGTTGTTAAAATTATGTACTAAGGAATAGTAGCCTTATGAAAAAGAATAGATGCATGTGCTTCAAAGAATTTCCTTTCTCTATGTATAGGAAACAGTCTCCCTTTGAATTTATGACCGCTTCAGACTCAGACAAGGAGGAGCTTAGTTTAACTTGATGGTAATTTCTTCATAGATAAAATTAATAAATCTTCAAATGAAATGTTAAACATGATTTGGGTGTAGGGAAAGTATTGACTGGAAATAACAACCAAAAATGTATCATAAATCTATTAAGAAACATGTTTACATAGTAGGATGAATGGATTAGAAAAATTACAGTGATTAATTAAAAATTTCTACTTTATTAAATTTGTATTTTATACTATATTATTAAAAGTAATGATACACATATTCTATTATTTAATCGACAGTCTATCATATGATTCTACCACTATTCCATTATTATTAATTCCCTTAGCTGTCTTTGGAAGCAAAATACTTGAATGCATGTGCAAAGCTAGAAACAGATGGATAATGCAAACACACAGCAAAAGAAGTTGTGAATGTACTCAACTCCTATTGTGCTTCATCTTCTGCATCAAGTAAGATTTTTGTGCTTAAAAATTGTAGGACTTGATACCACCTATATCTTTAGTTCCCAAAACATGAATACTTGTTAAAACATGAATACATGTTTTGGGAAACTAAATACTTTAGTTCCCAAAACATGAAGTACAAAGTAAACTTTCAGATGACATGGCTGAATCACCTTGAGTAGTTTTTAAAAAATTGTATGTGAAATAAATCTCCATAGTCATTATACTACTAACTACCCAAACTGCTAATGAAAATTGTACCTTAAATGTAAATGGTTATTCTGTTCCTTATTACAAAACAAATCAATACACTGTCCAGATTGGGGGGAAAAAACATGGACACAAAATCACAGAGTTTTCCTGCCTTTCTTATAGCTTATAATAGCACGATATTGCCAGAAGAGTCAGAATGTTATTACAGAAAGGATATACAGTTAATTTTTTATTTAGTTGACTATAGCACTGCAAATTGAGTTGTCATTTAAGAAAATGAATTTGACTTAACATGTTTTGGCCTTTTTAAATACTCAGAGTAATTTCAACAATTGAGAAAATTATATCCAGAAGAATATTTTATGAAACACTTACACACAAAGAATATAAAACCATGTTAACATTAGTTCTCTGGTCTTACCTGTATCCTTTATCTATCTATTATCTATCTACCATTTATTTATGTATTTGTTATTTGAAAATTTATTTTATAGATATAGTTTTATTTGATGTGCTACCAACTACCAATGATGTTCAGTGGTTTTTATTTTGTTTTTCTTTCCTTCATCTCTCAACCATGCAGCCATTATTTGACTTCTGTAAAATAAGATAAATTATTTATGCAAAGGAACAATGAAAACTCCCCAAAATAAAGATTAATAATTAATTAGCTATTTTCCTATGAGATAATGATGAGAAAATGCCATATGTTTCATTGATGGGATCTGAATTAGAAAGCTTCACATTCTTTTGGAAGAAAACAAATTTCCTACAACAAATGTATCACTAGTTGTTTAGTTTATGATGCAAATAAAGAACTTCAATCTTTGAGAATCTGTAATTTATTAACAATTTTATATAACTGAACATAAATGTTTTATATTTTCTTTGTCCTTCTATGTATTTTTAACATAAACATATTGAGAAATAAACATGAAACAATTATTTTTCAGTTTTGTACACTACTACAAGCTGCTAACATTATTTTATTTTTTAAAATTATTTTTTAACAAAAAATGCTTTGCATGGATCTGTCATATATATGTATGTATGCATGTATAAATTAGAATTCTCTTTTGAGAGAATTAAGACAGAAACAACTTATGATTTTGTTTTTCCAATTGCCTATATGCTATATTACTTATCTGTGATCTAATTGGAAAATTATTAAAAATTAACTTCTCTAATAATTTAAATGTACCTGAACAGTTGAACAGAGACAATACTGTTACTGTTCCTCATAGTTAATGTAATAAATGCTAATTTCTGTTTAATAACTTAACAAAATTGTGTCTGATGTTTGTTAATAATAAAATAGACATTTATAAAATTCTCCCCAGTTAACTTGTGGACCTGCCTAATATTTGAAAGTTTACACACCATTTCAGAGCCAAAGCCCAAGTGTAAATTGTCTGCCAACCTGGGAAGACATAATTACATGATTAAAGTCTGCATTACAAGTACGTAAGGTCCATATGCCAGGAACTCTGTAATATTTAAGGGTAAAATTTTTCAGGTTGAATTTCCAAGTTTTGAGGAACAAACCTGAAGAAGAGCTCATGTACGTGTGAGATTAAAATGCAAAGCTATTAATTAGGATGCAGAGTACAAGATGATTATACGTAAAAACCTAACACTTTAGAATAACAGCTAGGAAATATATGTTTGTTGTATGACACTACTGTGCATGCTTTAGAACAGTTCATCATCCTTAATAGCTCATCCTTTTGAAATAGTCTTCTAAGGAAAGATAAATAGTAAATCTCTCTTTTCCATAAACATAACAGGGTAAGTCTCAGTTTTTGGAGAAAATAAACTATTTGTTAAATAATTTTGGGAAAAACAATGATTACTCACAACAAAAGAAAACACAAGCATAAAATTTAGTTTCTTATTCCTTCCCAAAAGGAGAAAAAAATGTCAGTAGTCATTAAATATTTAGTTTCTCAAGGATGTAAAATCAAATAAAATGTGCGTATCAATTTCTAAATATCATACATGATAGGCTTTTTTATAGAACAGTTTGAGATTTACAGAAAAACTGAGAAGTTACACAGAGTTTGCAATAGCCCTGCACTCTCTTTTCCCTGCTACATCATCTTACATTAGTGGGTGTACATTTGTTAGCTAGTGAACCAACACTGTTACATTAGTACTAAGTTACATCAGTAGATTATTCAGATTTCCTTATTTTTTAACTTAATGGCCATTTTGTTCCAGGATCTCATTCAGAATAGCACATTACATTTAGTAAACATGCCTCCCTCCTTGCTGTTACACTCAGCCGTCTCTTCCTTCCTGATAATCTTGATTGTTTCATGGAATTTTATGGACTACTGGTCAGGTATATTGTAGGAGTCCCTTCTGAATAATTTGTTTCATGTTTCTTCTCATTATTAAACTGGAGTTGTGAGTTTTGAGAGTGAAGATTAGAGGTAAAGTACCATTTCCAACATATTGTACCTAGAACACATCAACATGGCTTGTTATTGATGCTGAACTTGATTATCTGACTGAAGAAATGTTTGTCACATTTCTCCACTACAAAATGACTCCTCAGTCCCCATTGTATATGTTACTGTTTGGATACTAGTCTCTATGCAGAGCCCACACTTAAGGAATGAGGTTTTTATTTCTTCCTGGGGTTGAAGTATCCACATGAATAACTTGGAATTTTTCAGTATGGAAAAATTTCACTTGCTCACCATTTATTATTATTTTTGAATAATTTATAACAATCTGGACTCATGGATATTTATTTTTTGATTTGGATTATTATATAATACTATTTTATTTATTTTGTTGCTGAATTGATTTCAGCTTTAGTCCTTGGGAACTCTTTCAGGTGGCTTCTGTGTTCCTTAGATTTATGTCCTGTTATATTTTGGGTTTTGATCACCTTTTTATGTTTAGCACAGATATTCCAGATGTATCTTGTATATATTCACTACCTCAGGCCTGGAATCAGCATTCACTCTCTTTAATTGAAAGATGGCTTTAGAAAAAAAATCTGGGATGCTAAGTGTGTTCATTACTACTAACTTGTCATTTTTCTAGGCCCTCTCACTCAATAGAACAAATAACAGTAAGCAAATTATAACCAATGTATTTACACATATATACTTACTTTTATATGTAACCCTCTGTAACTACAGATGGTTAAGCTACATACTTGTTTTCACTGATATCTCCAATTTTAATCTATTACCACCACATAGGTGATTCTAGCCTCCAACTCCTGCTTGTTTATAAATTTCTACCCCAACAATGAGATACCTGGCTCCTATCATCTGACTTCCATTTATGTAATTTTTTAATTCCTGGATTATGTATGCTAATATTAGAACTGTTAACCCATATCAACATGGAAGATACATTTATCAGCTAGAATGCATTGTTGACATATCATTCCTTTAGTCTTTAGTCATCTTTCAGTCATGTCTAAAGTTCCTGAGATCAGCACCTTTTCTACCCACCCCTTCACTGAGGTTCTTTCATATATCTGTAATACAAGAAGAATCTCTTGTTAAAGACTGCTTTCTGGGGGACTCTGGCCAGCTGAATCCACCTGTTGTGACTGAAGACGAGAATAAATGCACAGGCTACAGCAATCCTGTGGAGAAAAAGGGGACAGCTGAGCCACTATCTCAAGATGAGAGCACTTTGACCCTTGCCTAGACAAGCTTTTATAGTTTTTCTCAGGTCTTACATCAAAGAAGGATTATCTATTACATAGAATAGTATTGTCTACATTTTAGGTACAATCAAAGAAATGAAAATAATATTCAGAGGGAAAAGGTTGCAAGCTGATTAGCTCTGTTCTTGGAAAAATTCACACAGGCTTTGGAAATTACCTTGAAGATAGACAATACACATTTATTGTTTCAGACCAGGGTGATGGAGTTTTAGCAAGAACAAGCCATAATAATCCGCACGTATTTTCTAGGCCTGATTCCCATGGGAAAACTTAGTTTGACAGTCTGGCTGCTGCCCACCACCTCACTTGTGTAGGTTTCCATACACAGCTGAGTCACATTTGCCGGACCAAAACAAACCAGCCCCCTATACTGCTTGGCTTCCTCAGCTCTTCAGAATGCCTAAATGATTCTTTTAAGTTTACACATATTATATAGTTCACACTTTGTGTACTTAAGTTATATGAGTTTTTACAAATACATAATGTGTATATCTACCATGGGAGTATCACAAAAAATAGTTTCAAACCCTTGGTATCCTTGATATTTTAATGTCTCTATTTTTTGTCTTATCCAGAGTGTCACATAATTAGAATCATACAGTATATATAGCCTTTCCAGACTGGCTTTTTCCCCTTAGCAACATGCATTTAAATTTCCTACAGATTTACTTTTGGTTTGATATTCTGTTCTTATTATTAAATAATACTCTATTGTTTGGATATATGACAGTCTGTTTACCCATTCACCTATTGAAGAACATTTTGACCGTGTTCACTCTTGAGTGATTATGAAAACCCAACTAAAAATAAGACACATATTTTTGTATAGCTATAATTTTTAAATAAAATGAATAAAAATATAGATATATGAATGCCAGATAGTCTAGTAACACATTTAGCTTTGCAAGAAAATGCCCAACTTTCCTTTAAAGTAGGTCTAATATTTTGCATTTACACCAGTAATAAATGAACATGTGCTATTTTACATCCTCACCAGCATGTGGTATTGTCAGTTCTATTTTATTTTTATTACCTTTTTTGTCGTTTAATTTCAATTTGGGAAGATTATCTTGCTTTATCTTCAATCTCACTAGTTCTTTCCTTATCAGTATCCAGTATGCTGATGAATTCACTTCGTTTCGGCTACAATGTTGGTTTTTTTTTTCACTTTTAGCATTCCCTTTTGATTCTTAGTTATCCTCCTCTCTGATTTGTATTACCCACTTATTCTTGAATGTTGTCTACTTTTCCCTTTAGAGCACTTAAATATATTAATCATAGTCATTTAAATACCATGTCTGATAATTTAAAATTCTATGCCATATTGAGTTTATTTCTGATGCTGGCTTTTTTGTTCATAATGTACTTTTCCTTGCCTGTTAGCATACCTTGCAATTTGGGTTGGAAGCTGGACGTGACATATAAGGTAATTAGAACTGTGGCGAATCAGCCTCCAGTGTAAGGTTTTATGTTAATTTGTCTAGGAGTTGTGCCCTGTTTAATATTTGCCATAGCTGTAGGTGCCAGAGACTTCAGACCTCTAATGTCCTTGCTTTAATCTTCCCTGTTGTCTTTAAACTTTCCCAAGAATTCATTCTTAAATATAGTCTGAACTGTGCAGCTTCCTCAGATATAATTCACCATGATTGTATGGAAGTCCCACTGATGAGGGAGTAAGGTTGATAAAGTGTGGAGGAGGGAAATATTCTATAAGTCTGTGATTATGGTTCACACTCTTAGTGGGGCTGTGTCCTTAGGCTGTGATCTTAACAAGTGTTTCTTAGCTTCCCCCTCATTGAGAGAGGAATGCTAGAGCTGGATAATTCCCCTTCCTCCAAATCTGATAATATTCTGGTAAAGACTTCCCTTGCTGCATAGATGTTTGTTATGGAGAATTCTCTGGGGGTATTTCAATTTTTTTCCCTTGCCAGAGAAACTAGGATTTTTTCTTGGGCCTTTACCATGAGAACCTGGTGGGATTACTGGAGGTAAAACTCATAAAACTATGGAGGAGCTATTAAGACTACAGTGCAAGAGTACCTCATTTTTATTAAACTATGTGCATATAGTAGCAATGCATGAAACACATTTTCTATGTATTCTACATGTTTGTATGTACTAACAAACACATGTTCCTAGTTGATGTACCTAGTTATTAGACACTTGATGATAATGCGGATTAATGAAAAGATACCAGTGGTCATGGACAAAGGACATATGTTCATTTAATGTAGGAAGCAGATCCAAAATTAGCTAACACTCATATGCCCATGGGAAGCAGGACTCAGCAGCATCTTCTGTCTAGGGTTACATTTCTATGGCTTCAAGGACTTATGAGGTGCTATTTTATACCCCTTTGTGTTTAGGTTCCTACCAAGTGTAGGTAGAAACCTTTACCATTCTCTCAAAGGCTGTTATAAACTTACAGAACCTCCTGAATGTCCACATCAGCTTAGAAAATTGTTCATTATTTAATTTGAAATGAAGTGAATAAACATCCAAAATCTCAATTGTACCTCTAGCTTTAGATCATGGTTTAGGGTTTCTTTTTTATTTATCTTTTATCTTCAACAAAGGACATGTCTAATGATTTTAAATAGAGGGTAAGGAAGGAAGAAAGAGTGAGAGAGAGAGAGACACACACACACATGAATGTGAGAAACATCGATTGGTTGCATCTCATACTCACCCCAACTGGGACTGAACCCTCAACCTAGGCATGTGCCCTGGCTGAGAATAAAACCCTTGACATTTCTGTTTATGGAACAATAGTCCAAGTGAGTCATACCAGCCAGGGTTTATTTAGGGTTCCTGATATCCATTCCTCAGTGTATGAATATTATATATATAAGTAATGTGTTTTAATAGCTATACATCAAAATCACTGGAGCCCCATGTCAGATCAGTTGAATCAAAATCTTTTGAGGAAAAGCTAAGACATGGATACCTATAAAAGCTGTGTGATGATTTTGATGGAAGTTAACCCCATACATAGATTTCTAGTTAATCAAGACAAATTTAATGCACATTCCTTTTTTTATTTTATTTTATTTTAATCATTGTTCAAGTACAGTTTTCTCCCCCCTACTCCCATTCCAGCCCACCCCACATTCTTAATACTATTCCTTCTGAAGCACTAATAGGCATCACAAAATCAAAGAGAAAAGGAGAGACAATGACAGGGAAAAAACATTTGAAGCTTTAATGTAGATAGGCAAGTAGAAACTTAGCAGGCCAAAATAAACTGGAAGACAGGGAGCAATGGAGAGATAAAACAGGCATTTTGAATAACCTTAGCCCAGAAATGACTCCTGCTAACTAACCAGGGGTTCAGATACAGGTGAAAATATGAGTGTTGATTGAAAGTCTGTTGAAGGTTTTGGCTGTGTATCTCAGGTGGTTAGAGCACCATCCCAATATGCCAAGGTTGTGGATTTTGTCAGGCACATATAAGAGACAATCAATGATTGCATACATAAGCAGAACAAGTTGATGTTTCTCTCTCTCCCTCCCTCCCTATAAGAATTAATAAATAATTATTTTTAAAAAGTCTATTGAAAGATAAGCTTCAATTTTTCCATTAAAACCTTTTAGATTTAAAAACACTATAACCTAAACATATTTAAAATCTATGGAAATTCATAGTTAGAAGAAGTTAGAAAAAGTTTACAAACCATTTACTTTAAGGAAAGCACAGTTAATGTTTATAAAATATAGATATCTCTTAATTTTCAAGTTACAATTATTAAACATGGGAGACTATGTTATAATGTTCTCTCCAGAATCTCCTTTCTAAGGACTGAATGTTTGTGTCCCCTAAAAATGCAAATGTTTTAATCCCTTATCTCCAATGTGATGACATTTGAAGGAGAGACCTTTGTGCACTAAGCAGCATTAGATTAGGTCAGGAGCATAGAGTCTCTAAAATGGGATGAATGTTCTTATAAAAAGAGAAAGAAACACTGGATAGCTCTCTTTCTGTGCACTCACCAAGAAAAGGTAGTGTGAGAACTCAACTAGGAAAAGAGGCTTGACCAAGAACCCACTATGCTGGCATCCTGATCTCAACTTCTAGACTCCAGAAATAAATGCTATTGTTTGAACTATGGTATTTGTTTTAGCAGCTTTAGTTGACTAAGACATCCTTTCAGTCAAAGATTTGTCCATTTGTGAAGATGTTGTTGGCATATAGTCATTTTTTAATCCTTTTCTTAGTCTTTTTATGTGTTTTTATTTTAACATAATTAAAACAGTCTGGTACTGGCATAGGAACAGACACATAGATCAATGGAATAGAATAAAGATCCCAGAAATAAATTGGGTCTCTATGGTCAATCAATATTTGACAAAGGGCACATGAGCATACAATGGAGTAAAAACAACCTCTTTAGTAAATGGTCTTGGGAGAACTGGACTGATACATCCAAAAGTGAAGTTAGAGCACCAACTTACTCCATACACCAGAATAAACTCAAAATGGATAAAAGACTTAAATATAAGCCATGTCTCCGTAAAAGTTTCTTTCATAGGCAAAAAAATTTTAGATACCCCATGCAGCAATAATTTCACTGATATATCTCCTAGGGCAAGGGGAATAAAAAAAATTAAAAATAGGACTACATCAAAGTAAAAAACTTCTGCACAGCTAAAGAAATCATCATCAAAATGAAAAGGGAATCAACTGTATGAGGACATATTTACCAATGATACATCGGACAAGGGTTTGTTGGCATATACTGTTTTTCATCTGCCCCTCCAAATATGACCACAGCTGCAGAAAACCACTTTATCCAATGTCATACTCTTTCTGGAGTGGGCTACATCTATCACTGATTGATATGGGGTTATTCAGTTCTCGACATCTCAACCTACCTTGTGTCGAACATGAAGAGCCATTGTAGCCCTGGAGCTCCTTGTGGAGTTTTGGGTTTGTATCAAAGCTTGACATTTCCATGTATCCAGTGCTACTTTGTTTTCTTCCCTTCTGCAGCTTTTGATCCCAAGGCCACTCTTACATACTAACTCCAACTTGGAATCTGTGTCTGGAAACCCAGTCTCCCTAACCTTGAAAAAGGGTGAAGTATGATTTTCATATGTATAAATATCTTTTGGTACTGACTTGTTTTTTTTCTATTTAGACAGTGTTTGTTATGATATGACAGACCATTACTCATAAGTTAATATTTTATGGATCCCAGGAACCCAATAAAAAAGATACTGTATTCATTAAATTTGTGTCTCTGGAAGTAAGTTAAAATTTAGAGCAATAATAGTTTGGACATACTATCTATGTTTTAGGTCTTAGCAAAATATAAAGTAATGGGTAATGATTCCTGATTGAGAAGAAGTAGAAATAGACACTATGAAGTTTAAAATTCTTGAATATAGATTGAGGAAGATGTCAAGAATATAATGCCTTCTATTCTCTTCTAGCTTTCTTTAAGCCAGAAGAGAAGGAACCCATGAAAATAAAATATATATATTCCAGGAGGAACCTTTTATACTGCATCTTCAAAATTATATATCCTCAAAATTATACATAAAACTTTGGAAGTCTTTTGCATGGAATAAAAGGTGAGTTATCAAAGCTACATAACTGGTGTGATTAAAATTTTTCTTATGTTTTTCTTATGTCACTTCTGCTTTTATTTTGTGATTGCATCCGATCATTTCAGTAAGCATCCTGATTACAAGTGTTTTGAACTCTATATGTTATATGTTGTCTATCTCTGTCACCTAGCTTTTTTTCTGGAGTTTTAATCTGTTCTTTCATTTGGGTCATATTTCTTTGTCTTGGTGCAACTGTTCCAGAGTAGGGGTGGGGCCTGAGGTATTCACCTGGGCAGAGCAACCCACTTTGCTGTGGAGTGGTTGTGTGTGTTGGGGAGGGGTTGGAGATGGAACAATGCCACATGCTTGGCCTTTACCCTGCTCTCAGTCAGTTCCCCTACTACCCACAAGTGAATTGTACCTTTCTGGTGCTGATTCCCAAGTGGGTGGGTTTTATATGTTCTAGGATCCTTTGGGTTCCTCCAACACACTCTCCTGTGAGGCTGGGAGTTTCTCCTGCCACTGCACCCCTCCAGAATTTTACAGGCAGAGGTTTTGAGGCTTTCTTTCCTAATGCTGGATCCCTGGGTTGCGTGGTCTGTCTTGCTCCCCAGTTGTTCCTGCCAGTATATCTGTATGCAAATGTGGGACCTCCAGTCTGCTGGCCACTGCTTTGCCATGTGTTTTCTCTGCCTCATCTACTTGTCTCTGCCCCTCCTACCAGGTTGGATCAATGTTTTTTGTTTAAGTCCTTGGTTGTTGGACTTCCATACATTTAGATTTTCTGGCAGTTCTGGTTGTTTTTTTGTTTTTAAACTGGTTGTTGTCTTTCTTTTGGCTGTATGAGGAAGCAAAGTTTATCCACCTATGCCTCCATCTTGGTTGGGAATCTTCTTGGAATTATTAAAATATTTTTCAAAAGTGAGATTTTTTTATTAAAAATGTTTTATTGAAATTTTTAACTTTTGCTCCAATATTGAAAATTCCTTTGATATTGAACTACAGTACAGAAAATTGTTTTGTAAACTGTTTCAGACAAATTTAGAATTATAGTGAAATACAAAAGGTACATTGTGATATAACTCAAGTAGCTTAGGATATGAACTCAGGCAAAATGGATTTAGTTCCAATAGTATTGCTGTGTGCCTCACCTTAGACAACTTATGCCACATCATTTTGTATTAGTTACCACATCCCTGTGTAGAGTTTTAATGTGTCATATAAAACCTTCCAGTTATAATTATTTTATATATATACTCTATGTGATAGTGTCCAAACTTAAATTGTTATACTAATTATACCTCATTTCAAACATAACGCTCTTTTGGTAGTTAGATTAGTTTTATAACACTCAAAATTTATTTTGAAATGCATCATAGCAGTAGCACTTATGTAATATATAATTATAATGTGCCATCAAGGTATGAGCAAGAGTATTATATCCAAATACATAGATCATCATATTAGAATGTTGATGAATAAAAATGCCCTGAGATGATCCCTTCAAATCACAGTATTGGTTATTTTTATAGTGTACAGCTTTGCTATAGTATATAGAGAGCAAGTTACTATCTGAGCATAAAGGTTCTCTGAAGGTTGATCCAATATTTTGTGTATGAAATAATGATTATTTAATTAAGACAGGACTCATCTATTATGTATATAGAAAAGATTTCTGTTAACTGCTCATTTCAACTGAGACTAGGAGCTGTGCTTGGGATGAACAAGGTATCATTTAATGTTCCAAAAATGGAAGCATTGTGTGGATAAAGTTGATGATGGGTAATGTACCTTGAAATGTACCCTGAAGTAGATTTCTATTAGTAGATACAGGGACTTGAAAGAAAATAGATTTTAGTTTTAAGTAAATTAGAAACCCCATAGCACTTCAATTCATTAGCAAAATAACATGTTGATTTTTAAGATTAAAAATGTAAAAATTTCCATTGTGAAGTAAAATGTACCTTAATGGCTTCATGTTGGTGGGACTTATATTAGTTATTGTGCTACTTGTAATCTTGATAAAAAAGACCATCTCATGGCATATGATAACAGAAACATAATAAGACTTTAGATTACCTGGAAGTCAAACTGATATTGCTACTCTTCAAAAATATTGAAAAGAGTATGAACTTTAAATATGGTAGAATCCCAAAATTAAGCTTATAGACAAAGTGATGAATTTAGCTCACTAAAGTTTAGTTTATGATTATCCACTCACTAGTCATGACAAAAGTTTAGTGTTTCAAGATCTCCACTTTTAAGTGGTTAGGTGATAGTGATAAAGGCCTGTGCAATTGACTCCTATAAATCCTTTTTGGCCCTAGTTCTAAGATATACCTAGAATCCAAAAACACGTCATCATGTATACTTGCTCCTATCCTGCTATCAACTGCTGTGCTTTCTCATGTAGATTAATGTGATATAACCTACCTAACAGGCATCTAGTTTTGTCCACAAGCCTCCCAAATGCTAATGCCACATTCAATATAGAAGCCAGAATTATTTTTATAAATTTATAAGATCCTGCAGGTTCTCTCTATTCTATTCAGAGGAAAAAATGTTAAACACCTTTGCTAGCCTCCAGAAGATGATGATCTGATCTTATCGCCTCTCTGATTACTCTCCCTGCTATTCTGCCCTGCTCATTCTTCTCCAGGCACAGCAGCTTACTTTCTGTTCTTTATATACACCAAAAGAATTGCTCATACTGAGGTCTTTTTTTTTCTATCTGTTCCCTGTGGCCAGAACAAATTTTCAAAATATTTGTATTACTAACTCAAGAAGAAATCTCATCTTTTCCTTTGATGAGGCTTAACCTTACTAAACTATTTAATGTTTCAAACTGCTCGTCCTATAACATGCATAATCCCACCACCATTATATTTTTGTTAACCATACTTCTTATCACCATCTTACATACTATATGATATACTACTCATGGTGCATATTGGTTATTGTGTGTCTTCTTTATCTAGAAAAGAGTATTTGCAATACCGTATTGGTAATTGGCTATCAAAAAAAAGAAACACGCATTTGAATTGTTTGTATGATTTTCATCATGTAAATATTCTTACCAGAGTTGGTTACAGTCAACAAGTGGCTTGCAAACATTCTAAATAATTAACCACAAAATGGGACAAATTTGAAATGCATTTTCAAAGGGACTATACCTTGAGAATACAAAAAAATTAGGCAAATTAATATGCAATAGAAAAATATTTTTTTGGAAAGTCTGACAAGGTCATGTTAACAAGTATCTCTCTCTTTCTCTCTCTCTCTCTCCCTCTGCCCCTTCCCATACAACATAAACAGGAAACTATTCAACTTAATTAATAATTAGGGAAGTGTCAAGTAAGACTACAATAAGGTACCAATATAAGTCCATTGGATGAGCAATAATCAATAAGTCCACAATAACAAGAGTAGGCAAATATATGAGAATGGGTAGTTTTAATATACTTACTTTGGAATCAATCCTGAAACCAATATAACATTCCAGCTTAAAATTGAAAATATAGATGCTCCCTTGACTTAGCAATTTTATTTCTATGTATATACCCTAGAAAATATCTTACAGATATGTACCAAGAGATTTTATAAGAATGCATCTGGCCATCTTGCTTAAACTAGCAAACAAACACCAACAACAGAAAAATGGAAGCAATTTGAATGTTTAACAACTCAAACATGAATAAACAGTAATGCTACTATCACACAATGACATATTTTACAACATTATATATTAATGATCCATATCTACAAAAAACATATGAATAAGTGATATTTAATGTTAAGTAAAAACAAGAAGCCACAAAGGAAAACTTTGACTTAGATATCATTTTTAAGGCTCAAAAAAGAAAAACTGTATTTTGTTTTGGATTCATACATACCTTCTTTATCATTAAGGCTCAGATAGGAACAAAAAACTTTTGTATAAGGGGCAAAAAGAGATTAACACAGGAAATTAATGTCTTACAGAATCCCACAACACCAAAAGGCAGGCAAAATTGCACTGAGTTCAGAATATTATGAGGCTGCAAAAATCTCAGGATGATTTATATTAAGATTCATACATGTAGATAAAAAGCCTCTTACTCTTTTTGAGACTGATAGAGTTTACATCTCCCTTCCAAATATTAATTCTTCTCAATATCAAAATCTAACCAGAAGAGCTGTAGGCAGTTGTATCAAGAAATACAGTTGTAGGTTTCTTTCCAATAATGTAGGCAAAATATAAAAGCAAGTAAATTTGATGCTGTTGTGAAAAGGCAATCTGGCACAATGGTATTTTTTTTTCAATTAAAGCAGTAATAAATACACAATTCAGGATATTTCTTAGCTCTGTGTAACACAGGAAAAACTGGAGAACACCTACATACATAGGCAATAATAATGTCATAGTATTTAAGTTGGGTGATGGGAGTTTGCTTAATTTTATGCTTCAGAACGTTCACATATATCACGTATCTATTTTAATGAATAAAATACCCAAGCATAAAATTTTAAAGACTTGATAATATTTTATTTAAATATCAAAATAGCCCTGATTGGTGTGGCTCATTGGATAGAGCGCCAGCCTGAAAACTGAATGGTCGTGGGTTTGATTCCCTGTCAGGGCACATGCCTGTGTTGTGGGCTGGGTCCCCATTCTGGGGGCAAATAAGAGGCAAGCAGTCAATGTTTCTCTCACACACAGATGTTTCTGTCCCTCTCTTTCTCCTTCCCTTCTTCTATCTTTGAAAGTAAATGCATAAAATCTTTAAAAAATATATTCAAAATAGCTAGAACCTAATGAACAAAATAAACAAATGAGCAAAATAGAACCAGAAGCATGGAAATAAGGAGCAAACTGACAGTAACAGCAGGAGAGTGGGAAGAGGGAAAACAGGGGAAACTAGGGGAAGGGTCAAGTCAAGGAACATGTATAAAGGATCCATGGTAATGGACAACAAGGTAAGGATTGACTAAGGGAGGCGTGGGGAGGGTAGGGGAGAGCAGCAGGTGAAAAATTGGGGCAGCTATAATTGAACAACAATAAGAAAATAAATAAATATTCAAAATATGGACTATACTACTGTTATAACTACATAGATACAATATGTTATAGGAAAAAAATTCAGAAATGGTATCAGCACATATATTTTTTCAGGCATGGCTAATGTCTATAATTTCATTAATTTTCTGGAAAGTATGGGGTAACAAGAAGCCAGTGATATCTGAGCTGATTCTAATATATGGCTTTCTTATAACAATGATGAAATAACTGTCTCTAGCATTCTTGTGACATGTGACTTCAGATAAAGATTTCAAAGGTACTGATGAGGGCAGATATGAAAGGCACAGTTCTCCTGTCCAGGATTGCACCATGGGTCCCCTGGCCCAGATAAAACTCAGAGGCTCAGACAAGGCCAACAGCATCAGCATATATTTTAAGAACTAATAGTTCTGATGTATTGTATATAAATATGTTAGTTAAGTGTTTAGAATATCTCATTTGAATGCATACATTAATTGCATTCATTTTTTACTCTTAAAATATATTAATAATTGTATTTCCTTTATCTGCACTTCATTTTTTGGAGGTCAAAATTGATTGTTTCTAAAAACAAAGAAAGATTGTCCTTAGAAAGGTCCACAAATACTATATGATCTCATCTATAAGTGGAACCTAATAAACAAGACAAACAAAAGAGCAAAATAGAACCAAAAACATGGAAATAAAGAACAAACTGACAGTGACCAAAGGGGCAGGAAGATGGTGGTAATGGGGGAAAGAAAGGGAAGGGTCAAGTCAAACAACATGTATAAAGGACCCATGGACCAGGACAATGGGGTGGAGATTGACTGTGTGGTTGGAGAGGCGGGCAGCAGGGGGAAAAAATGGAGACAACTATAAGTGAACAGCAATACAAGAAGTAATATACTCTTCACTAAAATACAACCACAAAATACAAAACAATAAAAATAGAATAAAATAAAGTCAAATACACACAAAAAATCATACAAAAATAAAATATACAGATGACTTATAGAATTATACACTTAAAACCTATTTAATATTTAATTAACCAAGTTAACTGCAGTAAATTCAATAGAAATATATCTATAAAAAGCAGTTAGCAGCCCTGGCTGGCATAGCTCAATGGATTGAGTGTGGGTTGTGAACCAAAGTGTCACAGGTTCAACTCCCAGTCAGGCCACATACCTGGGTTGCAGGCCACAGCCCCCAGCAACCTCACATAGATGTTTTTCTCTCTTTCTTTCTCCCTCCCTTACCTCTCTAAAAATAAATAAATAAAATCTTTAAAAAGAAGCAGGTAGCAAACTTAATACACAAATTTAGACATCAATGTATAATAAAATTATAATAATTTTATAATTGTAATGTTAATATTATAAAATTAATATAGTGTAATATTAATTTGTCTTTTAGCCTATGTAAGAGAACTTCTTACTCCCTTCAAACCAACAACCAGAGTATGTTTTTAGTGCACTTTACAGTTACAAAGGTGCTTAGCAATTTTAAAAAATATATATTTCGCCCTGGCTGGCGTAGCTCAGTGGATTGAGAGAGGGCTGGGAACCAAAGTGTCCCAGGTTCGATTCCCAGCCAGGGTACATTCCTGGGTTGCAGGCCATAACCCCCAGCACCCGCACATTGATGTTTCTCTCCCTCTCTCTCCCTCTCTCTCCCTCTCTCTCCCTCTCTCTC
Organism: Phyllostomus discolor; assembly: GCF_004126475.2. NCBI lineage: Eukaryota > Metazoa > Chordata > Mammalia > Chiroptera > Phyllostomidae > Phyllostomus > Phyllostomus discolor. The sequence goes on along the minus strand of NC_040904.2, from coordinate 77,036,629 downwards.
CCTCTCTCTCTCTTTCTCTCTCTCTCTCTCTCTCTCCCCCCTCCCTTCCCTCCTTAAAAATAAATAAATAAAATCTTAAAAAATATATATATATATATATTTCCCTGGGTCGTATATTTCTTTTTTATAAAATGATAATTACAGAATATATAAGAGAAAATTCAATGGGATAAAAACAAAACTTATTAAGACTTCTTAAAAACCAATCACAACAAAATAATAATCATATAAAGTAATTATTTTAATAATCAATAGACTTCTAGTAATAAAAATAATATTTTAATAAAGCAAAAGGGGAAAAAACAAATGTATAATCATTTTGAGATATTAGGACACTGACAAATTGTCATTGTTTTCAAATAGTAACCTACTAGTTTACCTTACATAAGCAGAGAGAATCAGGATTGATATTGTGAATGTGAAATAAAGTTTCCTTCCATTTTAAAACAATAGCATATGTATTTATATTTACACTTATGTTTATACATGAGGTATTTATTAAAGTATTTCAGCAGAATATTTCCAAAAGTTCATATTATATCTGGAAAAGTATTAATAACAATGGTCTCCATTCTGTTAAAAACACATTAAATATATACTTTTTCATCAAACAGACATCTAGAAAGAATGATTTTTCACTAGCTACTCCCCGCCCCCCCAAAAAAACTCTTTGTTTCTTTGGATTTTACATCTCTAAATTTAATTCACACATCAAAAATAAAAGATAATTACTGAATACTCTATTATACATAGGTATGTACTTTATACCATTTTACCTCATAAAGTGACTAATTCTGTGGTGGAAAAGAAAAAAGAATAAGGGAGTTGGTAGAACAAGAGCTACTGCATAGCTATTCTCTGTTCATTTCTCATACTGCGTCCTTTTCATTTGCTGAACAAATAGCCAATTGTTGGGGCAATAAGTAGAGCTATTAAACTGTGCCAGCAACTACCACCTGCCGAAACTAATTAAGTGTGATTATAAGGTAGTGAAGAGGTGGCCACATTATCATAACCACTCAAATTCTTAGTTTGAGAGAATGCCCAGAATCTCGGGGCATTCAACCAACAAAGACTAATCGCTCAACTTGTATAGAAGCTCTCTGAAGTAATTTACTTAGGCCAATGATTTTTTTTTTGAGTTACTTATAGATTCAGGTAAACTAGTGAACTCATGTTATTTAATCTGATATCACATAATTCAAATAAGCATGCAAGCCAAATCAACTGCTATAATCCAACTTACTACATTTAATTTTTTTCTATAAAAGATTTCACTTATTCTAAAAAAGTGAACGTCATTAAAAGTAAAAATTAGTCTTTGGCAACAAGCCAATAATACTTAATATATGGTAAACATGCAATATATAGTCCACAAAATACTACAAATCTATAAAACAAATCACAGAATTCATATATTTTAATTAATATATTCCAAATTAATTTGAATTTATTAAAACATAACAATCTTAAAAAATTACTCTCCCAAAATAATTTTCATTACAAGATTTATTAAAAATGTTCAGTCTTACAAAACAGTTCTAAATGAGTAAGGCTATGTGTAAGCTTCCATTGTTACATAGAAAGTTGCTAATTCCTCTAAATTCTAATTCTAAAGCAGAATCCATTGAAATCAATGACTTTATCAGCATTACCTAGTGCAACATTACCTGATTGGCACTACAAATAGAGTCCTCAGAGAAACATAAAATGAAATGCTCCAAAAATGGCAATTAGATTTGCAGCCACCCAGTCTGTTCCCTTTTCCTGTGTGTATGGGGCTACAAGTAATACTTCCAATGCCTGAGTTTGGGTGTGCCATTACAACATTAAAGAACATAAATGTAAAAAATACATAAAGGTAGTAAGGGGATCATTTTATAAATTCAGACAAAAACAAACAAACAAAATAAGCCAATAATAAACACTTAAAAATTGGGAACAAAGAGTTTTCTTAAACCTAAATTATCCAGGTAATTGCCTTGATTCTTTGTGGCCAATGCTATACATTGAGAAGGTGTACATACTAATGGAGAAACAATTATTGCTGCTATTTAAGATACAAAAGATCAATGTATACACATGAGGTAATTTCAGATAATTACTCCATTATATACCCATTTAAGAAAGATTAAATGTATTAGCCCATTAGATAGGTAATCTCTGTGACTGCTGAAAAAATTGTTGAAAAAAGTTTCAAAATGCAACAAAGAAGATGCTAGACAAAGTATATGCTAGATATATTTAGTGAGATACAGGAACCATTTGCAGAAAATGAATAAAGGTAGGAAGAAAAAAGGATGGAGGGAGAGAGGATAGAAAGGGAGAGTGGAAGCAAGAGTTTAAGACCTCTTTATTTGAATTGTAGGTCAATAATTAATACTAGGATGCTTGATAGATATTTGATGAAATGACTACAAATGAAAATACTACTTAAAGTGATTTTTTGGTAAACCACTGATATATATGGGTGGGCAGAGGAAAGACGTCTCTCAATGCCAGAGATTTGTGAAAAGGAAAGGAAACGTTTATTTAATGCCATTTACAAACTTAAAGTAGTGACCTAATGTCTTCACCAAAATCCCAAAGTCCCTTAAAACACCCACAAACACGCAGTCCTTCCTTCCTTCCCCCTTTGCCCAGTCCAGAGTACCATATCTCAGGGAAGGTAATAGAAGTCCATGGCTTAGGTAGTCCTCTGGTTCTTCTCAGTTAGTACTCCCTCTTGACTGGGAGACCTCCCTGGGTTCCCAGCACCCTCGACTGAGTCACTGGGATCTCTGCTAAAACCAGGTGGTGGTTCCCCCTTCTAAAGCTGTGGGGGCCCCAGTCTGCCAGGCCGCGTGGTTCTCTCCTCAGGGCTGCAGGAGTCTACACTCTGTCAAGTCCGAGTGCTTCTCCTTCTCCTCTCAGGGCCAAGGGAGTCTTAACTCTGCCAAAGCTGTGGGGTTCTCTCTCGCAGGGCTGCGCATGACTCTCACCCCCCAATGGCTGCTGCGTCTCGGTTTAAATCCCGGCGCCAATCTTCCTCTGAAGCCCCATTTCCGGCTCCTCTTACAATTGGCTACAGCTGCCAGATTCTGGGCAGGTGTGGCCCTGTGGTGTGGAGCCAATTATCTCCAGGCTCTTCTGGATCTTATTACAGATCCCTATTTGAGGCTACCCCCTTGGCTGCACCCTGTTACAAGTACACAAAACAGAGTGTATTCTTGTATTATTATTTATTTTGCATTTATTTGTATTATAACTCTAAACCTACTTTTGGCACCGTTGTATATGAGAGGTTCCATGTACATTCTTTTTCTGTGTTATTTCTATGAGGCACTTTCCTAAGATGTCAGGGAAAGTAGCTTAGTAAGTTATCTAATACATACTAAGCTGCACTTTTCAGATTCCTACATATGTATGAGTTTATGGGAGGATGTAATTTAAAGAACACGAGAAGATGCTTTAAAATTTTGCTTTTCAATCTTACAGCCTAAGAACAGTACACACCAAGAAAGATCTGTTGGCAAAGATTTAATTATTTTTTATTAAATAAATTTATCATTTTACCTATTATAGAAAAAAGTAACACATAACAATAGCATGAATTTGAAAAGTACAGAAAAATAAAAAGCAGCAAATGAGGAGAAACTATGATTCTACCACACACAAAATCATTTAATCAACTTCTCAATTGTCCCCTTTCTTTTTCTCTTTCTCCTCCTCCCCTGCATATAACTAGGACCACACATGCAATTTGAATTTTATTTTTGCAAAAAAGAAGTGTCATTTGGTTAAAAGCCTCACTCTTTAATATTCTCTATTTTTACATGCCTCTTGTTTATTGTGTTGCAGTTGGATGTGTACAGGTTTATAGAGTTGCACCTAAAAATAATAACTTCACAGAGACCTAAAGTGTGTCCTTATAGAAATCCAGTGAGACAGAAGTAACGGAGAGCATTAGCTGGAGGTTGTGTCCTAATTCTTTGAGAGCTGTCCCTTGAGAATCCTCAGTGACTGCAACTCCTCAACATGCCATGGTACCCAGGAGGCAGAGCAATTGGTCTGGGGAGAACCCTTCTGCCCCAGTGGGAAAAGCAAACCTGAGACATTTGTTGAAGAATCAGGGTCAATAATTAAAGGACACAAGGAAATATTTATAGTTATGGCTTCCATGATTACTAAAAAATGTAAGCACATGAGTAAGAAAATCATAGTAAAAACATTTGCTTACAAATACAGTGTACTTTTACCATCCACTATATAACTAAATATGTATTTTCTGCCTTGTCATATTTTCTTGTTCTGTTTTTTTGTTGGTTGGTTGGTTGGTTGGTAGTTTTGGGTGTGTTTTTTTGTGACACTCTTTTTTGGTTGTCCTCTTTAAATGTCAGTAAATTCTTCAGAATTATTCTTACTTTCTGAACAGACGTTTAGGTTTTGAATTTCAAACTAAGGTGAGAGGTTTTATCCTGAATAAGGCAAGGTTCTCAACAATCTGTAATCCCATTAGAAAGAGGGAAATGTCCAAAACTTCCCTTTCTCAGAAATATTTCTTTTTATGGATGTATTCCCAAAGCCTTTGGAAAGCTCTTCATGGTACAGAAGGTTTCTTCAGTTATTTAATGTCAGATGTGTTTATTTTGTGAAACATATTGGAATTAAACTGTTTTTATTTGTATACTTCTGATATGTATATTATGCTTGAATAAAAGATCTCATTTAAATAACAAAATTTGGTACCAAAATCACTGTTTGATGTGTTTGATGTCACTTTGAATATAGACTAAAAGGCTGGCAGAAAGCTTGACATTGCCATTTCTTTACTGGAAGTTCAAGAAAGCTGTCAGCTAGTTGATTCCTCTTGAGGCCTATCTCTGTGGCTTGAAGTTGGTCACCTTTTTGCTATGTCCTCACATGTCCTTTCCTCTGTGCATGCACATTCCTGATGTCACTTTCTCTTCTTCTAAGGACACCAGTCATATTGGATTAGGCCGCTGAAGACTTTAATCTAATTGTCTCTTTAAATGACCTATCTCCCAACATAATTACATTAGGGGTTAGGTCTTCAACATAATGAATTTGGGAGGTACAATTTAGCTCATAATACTATTATGGTGAATTACTTTTAGTTTCCTAGCATTTATTCTTTATAAATCATCATTATTTACCCCATTTTGTCTGTCTCTCTTTCACTCACCATGATTCTTTGGAAATTTATTCATGTAGCACAGTATATCAAAAAGTCTGTTTTTAAAATTGGTGATTAGTATTCTACTGTATGGATACCACAGTTTATCTATTCACCTGATACTGGATGTTTTTTTTATTTCTAACTTTAACTCTTACAAAAGAGTTACCATGAATATTCATGTACAATTATGTTAAAATATAAATATTTCTATGAAAATGTATAGGAGTAAAATTGACTGTATGACATGCTAGGTATATTTTAACATTTCAAGAAGTTGCCAACATATTTCCCATGGTGATTCTATCATTTTACGTTCCCCCTAGAAAAATGTGAAAACTTCAGATATAACATCTTGCCAACACTTGATATGGTCAGTATACTTACACTGAACCATTACAATGAATGTGTCATGGTATCTCATCATGATATTAATTTGCATTGCATTAATGAGTATTATATTGTGCAGTGACTAGTGCAAATAGCTGTAGTCTACACATCTTTTGTCAATTATCTGTTCAAAACTGTTGTCATTTTTAAACTGACATATTTTTTAATAAATTCCAGATTTATCAGATTCTTTATTCCAGTTCTTCATCGGATACAGAATTCTGAATAATTTTTTCCACCTGTGTTCTGTCTTTTCATTATCTTTATAGTATCTTTTTAAAATTTTTTATTCTTTATGCTGTTACAGTTGCTTTTCCTTTTTTCCTACCTCCACCCAGCCCCATCTCCTCTCTTCCATCAGTCAATCCCCATGCAATTATCTGTGTCCATGGGTCATGCATAAGTGTTTTTTTGGTTAATCCCTTTACAATCTCTTGTCCAGTTCTGCACCTCCCATCTGGCAACGGTCAGTCTGTTCTATATATCTATGCTTCTATTTCTATTTTGTTGGTTCATTTGTTATGTTCATTAGATTCCACATATCAGTGAGATCAAATGGTATTTGTCTTTCACTGTCTTATTTCATTTATTGAAATATTCTCCAGGTCCATCCATGCTGTTACAAAACTTAAGAGTTTTATTTTCTCCTACTACTGTGTATTATTACATTATGTAACCATACCACCACTTTTTTATCCATTCATTTGCTGATTGGCACTTAGCCTGTTTCCAGATCTTGGCTATTGTAAATAGAGTTATTTATATAACAATTTTATATACATTACTAACGTAACATATAACATTGCATTAATGTTATACATTATAATATATACTGTAATATATTCTATTATAAATAGAATATATATATATTCTCCCTAAATGTTCAATAGCAGCTCTATTTACATATATATAATTGGTGTTTCAGAATTCTCAGGACATATTCCCAGAAGTAGAATTGCTGGGTCAAAAGGGAGTTCCATTTTTAATTTTACGTGGATACTCCATACTGCTTTCCACAGTGGTTGTCCCTAGTCTGCACTCCCACCAATAGTGCAGTAGGGTTCCCTCACCATTGATACATCTGATAAGAGTTTAATACAACTCAACAACAGGAAGACAAAAATTCAATTAAAAAATGAACAAGGAACCTGAATAGACACTTTTCCAAAGAGGACATACAGATGGCCAATTCACATATGAAAAGATGCTTAATGTCACCAGTTATCAGAGAGTTGCAAATCAAACTACAATACGGTATCACCTCACACCTGTCAGAGTGGCTACCACCATTACTTTTACAGTGTCTCTTAAAGAGCGGAAGGCTTTAATCTTTAACACTCCAAATTGTTCTTTTACGGACCATGTTTTTGTATCATAACTAGAAATATTTGCCAAATCAAATTGACAAGTTACTTCCAGAATTTCCATCATTTTAAATTTTATATGCAGATCAATCCATTTTGAGTTAACTTTTCTATATGGTATGCAGTTTTTACTAATGTTCCTATTTTACAAATAGATGTCAAATCTCTACAGTATCATTTGTTGAAAATATAATTTCTGCCCTGGCTGGCGTAGCTCAGTGGATTGAGCGCGGACTGCGAACCAAAGTGTCTCAGGTTCGATTCCCAGCCAGGGTACATGCCTGGGTTGCAGGCCATAACCCCCAGCAGCCACACATTGATGTTTCTCTCTCTCTCTCTCTCTCTCCCTCCCTTCCCTCTCTAAAAATAAATAAATAAAATCTTTAAAAAAAAGAAAATATAATTTCTCTGCTTAAGTTGCTTTGATGTTTCATCAAAAATAAGTCATCTATATAACTTTGGGTATATTTTCTGACTCTATTCTCTGTCTCATTATCTATATGTCAATCTTCATACCAATTCCATGATATATTGAATAGTAATTGCTGTAGATTTACAATAAGTCTTAAAATCAAGTAGTGTTAAGTCATCCATTTTTTATTCTTCTTTCTCAAAGCTAGTTTGGCTAACATAGATTCTTTAGATTTCCAGAAGAAATCTAGACTCAGTTTTTTTTAATTTTTATAAAATTCTCCAGAGATTTAGACTGTGACTTTGCAGAATGTATAGATATGTTTGGAGATAATTGATACATAAACTCTGTAGAGTGTTCTGATCCATGAATATCAACTAGAACATTATATCATTTATTTAAACTTTAATTTCTCATAGCAACATTTTATAATTTTCAGTGTAGTTGGATATAAAGTTATATTTCATCAATACTTATATATAGAAATGGAAATCTATGTAAGTGAACAAATATCACCATTATGACTGCATAAGTGTTATACTGTGCTATTTGAAAATACACAAATATGTACAAATATAAAGAGGTGAGGGCATATTAAACAATTTTAAAATTTAAATAATTTTTGGAATTTAAATTGTTTCTACAAGAAATAAAAACAAGCATTTGTGGGATTATTTCCTATTAGCCTTTAGTTGGTGATGTTTAACGTGACACGATTTTGCCCTTCTGAAATTCCATACAGTTAGAGTCTCCTTGAATATTCCAATGATAATAACATATCTTTTTTTAAAGTAAATTTCAAGTACCCACTTTAAAAAAGACTAAATTTCAAGTATACATTTGATGCTTTTTTTGGCTAAAAAAACAGCATATAGAACAAAACCTCTTAAAACAAGACAATGTGAACTACTTTTCACTGTACACCGCAATGCCATTTAATTCATATTTTTGGAAAGAAATAAATGCCTTGAGACAAAGTTTTACCAGTTAAAAAATGCTGAGACTACACCGGTGCTTTGTAAGGAATATGGTTTTATTTAGCATGGATTTCAGATGGGTACCTGGAAAATGTGAAGATCATTTTGCTTGTGATTATTAAATTGTCCTACAAATTTCTGAAAAAATATATTTTTATGGTAGTCAGTTAGTACTCATGATAGGTTTAAACTGAAAAAAGGTCTATAATTGATAGAAAATAATTATTATATCCCATCAATAATAAGCCTATGTTTAAGGGAGAAATGCCAAATGCTCCAATGGAATACTTTGTAATAATAGAAATCTGAAAATAATCATGCTAAGCTCTTAACACAAGTTAGCACTTAACTGGTCTAAAGTAGAGACAGTTGAATTATGAATGAAAGTGTGGGATCTACCGAACAATGCTAGTTAAAATAAAAAGAATGTCATTGCTGAGTTAATTCCTTGCCTTTTTCAGAAGTACTACCACTCTGAGCTATCTCAGCTTGTTCAAGTCTACTGGTTATGTTCACAGGAGGAAAGCAAGCTAAAATGCTAATTTATGATGGTGTGACACTTTCCCAAATGTCTAACAGGACTATAGTGTATAGAAAATTACAACAAAATTTCCTTAGTCCTGTGTTAAAATTCTTGTTCTTATGAACTGTCATAAAATATGAAAGTAAAACATTTTGGGAGGAAAAGTTAATTACACATTTCTTCCTACACCTTTTCTGTCAGATATCTTCCTATTATCATGTATATTATTAGAGCTTTGTGGCATTTTGAAAGTAATTTATTATCCTAGTTCTTCTAGTAAGATGGTTTCTTCACTGTGTATATAACTCATAAACTCTTTACACTTCCATTTTTATTTCTTCCAGGATAGCTTATACCAAAACCATTTATTCACTGTGAAGAACTATAACTGAATAAAATAGAAAAGAAGTACTTCTTCAAGGCATTTGAAGGCATTTTCTGTGACAGTCAGAATTTGAGTCATCATGACCATGGAAGAAAGTTAAGCCAAAACATTGCACATAAAAGTATTCCCTTTGGGTAATTTGATAACTCTGAAGTACAATGTAGCACCGGCATAATTCATTTCTGACACCAGATGTGTGTGTGTGTGTGTGTGTGTGTGTGTGTTTAATCACACGGACAGTTCTCTGACACAAGCTGGGTGACCTATAATTCAATTCAGTTCTGACATTAACCAAGGTAGTGCAGACACCAGCAGACACCAGTAAAGGCATAGTTCCACAAGAATGCCCCCTGACTTCAGATACCATTTGCAAGTAGTAAGTCCCAAGGTTAACTTCAGCTTCTGTCCTACTTGGTTACTGTAATTTTCTGGTTACTCACAGTACCCAGAAAAACAGTTTACTTACCATTGCCAATTTATTATAAAGGATATAATGAAGGATACAGATGAAAATATACATAGGTTGAGGTCTGAAAGCATTCCAGACACAGGAGCTCTGTCATCATGGAGTTGGGGTATGTTACCCTCCTGGAATGTAAATGTGTTCACAAACCCAGGACACTGTCTGAACCCAGTATGTTAGGGATTTTTATGGAGGCTTTCTCATGTAGGCATGATCTATTGTTAACTTATTTTCCAGCCCTCATTCCTCTTTGGAAAATGGGCCATAAGGCTGAAAGATGCTTTTAATCATGGCTTGATCTTTTTAGTGACCAGCCTCAACCAACATTCACCTCATTAGAACAAAAGACTTTCCTACCATGCAGAAAATTCAAAAGAATTTATGAGCTCTGCATCAAACACTGGATTATCCATGAAAGTTCAAGGGTTAAAGAACTCTGTATCAGGAACCCAGTCAAAGGTCAAATATCAGGACCAAGAACAGAGATTAATATGTATTTCTTATTATTTCATAGGCAAGAAGCCTGAAGCTGGGCTTGGAGACAGATAAGACTTGCAGGGTCAAGATTCTAGAAAAATAGGAGGTACAGACAATTAAGCCCAGTTCTGTGCACCAATTCACTTTACAAAAATATTTGAAATTCCTAAGCTGTTCATGATGAAAGACTCAGAAGACCAGAAGAGGATAACAGACAAACTGAGCAGCATTTTTGCTATTCTTATAGTTTGAGAGGAAAGAATGGCCACGTGAAGGCAGGACTCTAGCAAAATTTACAGGGTCTCCATTGGAACCCCTCAAGATCCATAACCTAAGATTAACCTCGAAGCAGAGGTATCCAAGTCTTACAAAATTTGATATCTTGACTCAGGTAATCTTAGTACTTGATTGAATTGAGAAGAATCTCTTTTTAATTGAAGCTGCCTGATGGCACAGGGTGAGAAAGAACAAAAAATCATCCAGAGCCTCTGTGATCTTTTATACAAATGTTTGGCATGCAATAAAAAAAAATTACTAGGTATATTAAGTAAAAGAATCAGGAAAAAATAAAATAAGAAGAGTAGATCCATGAGAAGATTCACATGTTGGAAATATACATTGACTTTAACATTTTTTAATGGCAGCATAGTATATTTCAATTATTTTTTAGTGTTGCCATATGATTCCATAAAGTAAGCACAACATACACCAGAAATCCCGCCTCCCCAAATAACCTTAAATTTGGTATGTGGAATAAACAGGGAAAGGTGTAAATGGAAACAGTGGATCATCCTTCAATTTTTTTTATCCTTTTTCTAAGGTAATCTTACTGTCAGCTTGCTTTTTCCTTATAATGAATATGATTAAACATGGATGTGATGTAATACAAATGAGCACCTGGAAATAAAACTTGCATTCATAGGGCCTACGTTTTAAGTGGTTTGGCTTATTTAATCAAGGGTCAAATTGGCACTCAGAAAATTAGCTTGGCATATTGGGCAATGCAGCAAATGTTGCTCATATGAAAAATTATCTCTCATGACTCTCACCCTCACACCTGGCTTCTTTGATTCAGAATGTGTATAATTTCTATAATTTCCCATGCTTTTTCACATCTGATATAATCTTACTTATTTTGAAAATTCTCTTAGGAATTACAATTACTGTTATCTTTGGCGGTCTCTCTTACTAGGGAGGTAAGTAAAATAAGTCATACCATACATGATGTTTGTTTGATCTATCCTTTCCTCCATGGAAAATAAAATTCAGGAGGTCAGCCATTTCTGACAGTTTGGTTACTGTTTTATTCCCAATAACTGAAACACACTATGTCAGGCACGGAGTATGTGCTACCTATATATTTGTAAACTAACCCACCAAGTAATGACTCTTTCTTTTTTCTTTTTTGAGCTGCTTATATTTTTATTTTTTTTATTTTATTTTTTTTTATTATATTTTAATCATTGTTCAAATACAGTTTTCTCCTTTTTAATCCCAATCCTTTCCCCCCTCCCACCCTCCCTACTTCCCTCCCATTACCACCCTCCCTTTAGTTTATGACCATGTGCACTTTAAGTTAGTTCCTGTGAGCCCTTCCCACTGACCCCTTAAATTCCCTCTTCTCTCCCCTCCCGTCACCGTCACCGTGAGCTGTCCTCTATTTCAGTGTCTTTGGTTACATTTTGCTTGTTTCTTTGTTTTGTTGATTAGGTTCCTGTTAAAGGTGAGATCATATGGTATTTGTCTTTCACTGCCTGGCTTGTTTCGCTAAGCATAATGTTTTCCAGCTCCATCCACGCTGCTGCAAAGGATAGGAGCTCCTTCTTTCTTTCTGCTGCATAGAATTCAGTTGTGTAAATGTACCATAGTATTTTGATCCATTCATTTACTGATGGGCATCTTGGTTGCTTCCAGCATCTAGCTATTATAAATTGTGCTGCTATGAACATTGGGATGCATAGGTTCTTTTGGATTGGTGTTTTAGTGTTCTTAGGACATAGTCCCAGCAGTGGAATTGCTGTGTCAAAAGGCAGATCCATTTTTATTTTCCTGAGGAAGTTCCATACTGCTTTCCATAGTGGTTGTACCAGTCTGCAGTCCCACCAGCAGTGCACTAGGGTCCCCTTTTCTCCACAACCTTTCCAACACTTGTTGTTTGTTGCTTTGTTTATGATGGCCATTCTGACTGGTGTGAAGTGGTATCTCATTGTGGTTTTAATTTGCATCTCTCTGATAGCTAGCGATATTGAACATCGTTTCATGTGTCTTTGGATTTTCTGTATGTCCTCCTTGGAGAAGTGTCTGTTCAAGTCCTTTGCCCACTTTTTAATTGGATTCCTTGTCTTCTTAGAGTGCAGTCTTGTAAGTTCTTTATATATTTTGGAGGTTAAACCCTTGTCTGAGGTATCATTGGCAAATATGTTTTCCCATACAGTGTAATGACTCTTTCTTTTCTTTGATCTATATTTCATGCTGACCAACATGTTAGTCTTTGTTATGTGATACAATTAAAAAAAAAAAAAACTAAAAGGACTCAATACATGGAGACTTACATGTCAATATAACTTTTTTTTCAGCATCAATAGTAGACAAATATACTAACAAAAATGTCCTAATACCCACGCAAACATTCAGCCCATCTTAAGTCTACTTTCATGACTAAATAATCTTATACAAAGCAGTAGCTAACAAATAAAATAGAGGCAGACTCATGGAGAAGGCCCACAGCTCTGGGGGGACAGTCTTGGGGGATGGAGGAATCAAGCAAAACAGAAAGAAAGCCCATGGACACGGGCATTGTGTGGTGACTGGGGGGAACATATCACAATATTGTGGTCATTGGGGGGAAGAGTTATCACAATATTTTCACTGTTATAATTTTATGTGATCTACAAAGCATTTAAAGCTACAATTGGATATGATTATCTCCATTTTATCAATTTAATTCAAAATTAAATAGAGAAATGTAAGCGTGATTCAAATGTAACTTATTTTCCAGACTATAAGATGTACCCCACCCCAAATTTGGGAAGAATAATGGTTGTTAATGCTGCTGTTGAATTCTGTTTACATTTACATTGGTGAATATTATGTTATTTATGTTATTAAATATTTTACCACGTTTTTTGCCTCAAATTTTTTTTCCCATTTTCCTCCTCTAAAACCTAGGTGCGTCTTATGGTCCAAAAAATATGTGTTGAAATCTATTTCAGTACTCAAATATCCATTTCAGGGCTATTAATATTTCTTAATTTTCATGGCAAGTTAAAATGATGACTTCCTGAATTTGCTTGTGACCAAATGGTAAAATTTCTGCATCAATTAAATTATATCATCTCATAATAGTATTCTGAAACTTCAGAAGAAGTAGATTAATATGACAAAAATTTAAATTTAGACAGTTTCTGATCTTTAGTTGCTCTGCCATGTTCTTTTGAAGTGAAGCATGAAAAAAAAAAGTACAATAAGTATCATATTTTCCCATAAGAAAACTTATAACTGAAGATGCAATTTCTGACTTAGGCATGATAGTTTTACAGAATAAATTATAACACTTAAAATTATTATAATAATACAAAACAGTAAAATTGTATTTCAAATATACAGTTTATGATATTCATTATATGTCCAACAAGATGTTGAACATGATGGAACACATCCCCAATTTATACTCAGGAATTAGTATATTAAATAGCAATTCCTTGTTATTCCTTGTTACATATGTATTTAGGTCTGGCATCTTTTGCTTACTAAGATGACATCTATAGTATTTTTTGCCCTTCTGTGTTTTTGTATATATCAGCTATTTATTTATATTACTAAGCATAAACCACAATTTATTTATACATTTATGCTGATGACTATATAGTTTTATTTGGGGCTATTACAAATAAGCCTGCAGTGCATGTGCTGTGCTAGACTCTATGGGTACATAGGTTTTCATTTCTCTTGAGATATACCTTGGAGTGGAATTACTGAATCTTGTGGTAAGTGTATGTTAATCTTCATAAGAAATTCCCAAACGATATGAGGATTTCAGTGTCTCCACATTGTTACCAATGTTTGGTATTTTAGGCATAGTGGGGAGTGTGTTGCTGTATTTCAATGTGTTCTTAATGTTTATTTCACTGTAGACTAATGCAAAAGCTATTTAAGTGCCTGTTGGCAATTTGTATATCATCTTTTGTAAACCAATTGTTCAAATCTTTTACCAACTTCAAAATTTTTATTTTTTTATTATGAAAGTATGAATGTTTTTATATATTCTGAATATCAGTCCAATGTCAGATATATAAGTAGATACGTACATGTTTTAGCATTTGTCCATGTGTATGTATATATTTGCTATTTTCTTTTAGTGTGTGACTTACTTGGAGTCAAATTTATTATTTTTCTAGATTGTTAAAATTTTTAAAAATGTTATACATGTAGCTATTTGTGTTTTATCCAACAAGTGTTTGCAATCTTAAGGTCATAAAGGGTTATTCCTATGTTTTCTTCAAATTTGTTTTATAGTTTTAGCCTTTGTAATTTTTGTCTAATATCTAAGTTAACTTGTATATAATTTTAATTTTGTTTACCTTATATTTTCTAGATTGTTTTCTCTATATATTCCATTTTCATTTTAAAATGGCTGTTTAAGTCTGAACTAATTATCCTACCTACTTTTTCTAAAAATAAATATCTCTAACAGAGAGACAAATTCAGTGTTTTTTCATGTATCACAGAACTGGATATTTTATAATTTTCTACATGATAAATGCTGTCACACATCAAAATACTAGCAATGAAGACCAAGTGATGAACACATTTTTCTTTCTTAAAATGAAAAGCATTATGTCATTAACGATCTGATCTACGTCCTACATTCCATCTTTTCAAAATATCACAAATGAAGATGACTCTACTTCATATTACTGGAGTCAGGCCAAATGAGCATGATAACCAGCTAAAAATCTACATTGAAACATGCATAGTCATTTAAAAATTACAGTTCTTCAGTTTTGTTTGCAGTTGAGAAGCAGTTCTTAGAATATGCCCCTTGGGGTACATTGAACTGTATCAGAAAGCTGTGCATGTGATTACAAGACATTAGCAGAAAATTTTTAAGTTAAATTTAAACTTACTATCGGAGGATGTTGACCACATAGGTGGTTGTTCTGTCACTGAACAACCACATAGAGATAAAAAGCCTTCAGTTTAAGAAAGATGTATTTTGAAATCACAAACTATGGACTGCTTTTCAAATCTTTAGTCTATGTTATAATCTGAGAATATAACTAAGTTATAACAGTTAATACAATCCTCTGAAACATGGATTGTATTGGAAGTCCTTTATGATCAATACTAAAAATATTGTTTACTTATAAACCACACTAGCAAAATATTTCCCTTGCTCACCACATCAGTATCTTCTGAATATTTGACCTAGTAGTATTTATAATTAACATGTCAAAAAATTCAAAGCACAAATATTATGGACATTACATAATGCATAATGTTCTAAAAATAACTATTGTAATAAGTATATTGAGGAAAAAACAAGAATTCCCATTATCTACTCCAATTTTATATGCAGAAGAAAGCAGAGATCTGTCAATGAGTTTTTCTTTTTTTTTACTGGCATAATAACTATTTTAATAACCTATAATATGTCCATAGAAGTAATACTGCTCTAAGTTATCATTGATAACACAGCTATTTCAAAATTTAATATCAATACTTTCTTGTCCTTATGATAAATCATTTAAATTCAGACTACCAAGAATCCTAACTCCTGTGACATTAAATACAGATTCAATTTCAGAAAGGACATTGTTATTAGTTTTTTGATATTCATTATAGTATAATGAAATAATCTAAGTTAATTTTTTGCTGAATATACTAACCATATTAATCACTTACATAACCATTCTTCTAATTTATTTGTAATTTTAAGATAGAGCTAAGTGTTTTATTTCCTGAATCTAAAGGTCTAACATTGTTATTTGTAAGTTTAGGCTCTAGAAGATTAAAGTTCTTTCTTGTATATTTTGCAGGTAAGCAAACACAAGTCTGGATAATTAATATTTTGTTGTAATTATTTTAATCTGTTCATATACATACTTTAGCCTATTTCTTCCTTTTATATTTTATTGTTCTAATTTGTGTATGAAATAAGATTTAATGCAAATATTTCAACTTGGAAATCTGAAATACTCCCCAGTGTATATGATGGAAAGACTATTAATATAACCATTATTCATTAGAGTTAGACATAAGATTTATAAATTTAATATAACCTTAAAACCTAATAACACTTTTCATCTATTGAATATTGATACAAGCCTGTAACTTTGCTAATTGCTTTATATATACTGTCCCATTTAATATTTATCTATTAATATTAGACCTGCTAGCCCTGGCTGGCATAGCTCAGTGGATTGAGCTCGGGCTGCAAACCAAAGTGTCGCAGGTTCGATTTCCAGTCAGGGTACATACCTGGGTTGCAGGCCGTGACCCCCAGCAACCGCACATTGATGTTTCTCTCTCTCTCTCTCTCTCTTTCTTCCTCCCTTCTCTCTCTAAAAATAAATAAATAAAATCTTAAAAAAAATAAAAAAACATTAATTATAAAAAAAAAATTAGACCTGCAAAATTTCCTCAACATACGTATTTTTCCCTTCATATAGGTAAGTTACAAGTGTTTTCAAATAGTTAAATAAATTGTCCTAAGTTACATTTATACTTAGTTTACAATTCAATACTCTTTATCAAAAAATCTTTTGTTGTGCATTATATTACATTACATTATATCAATTCCACAGCTATAGAGAAATAGAGAATTACATTTGTGCATAACTTTCTTCAATATTTTTTAAAAATATAAAATGTGAGTATTAATATTATTTCCTTCAAGTAAGTAAGGATAAAAATCACCCTTCCTTATTATCTTTGTGTTGAAATTGGGAATTTTTAACAGAAATACAAAAACAAAAATTTTACCCAAATAAAATTGTTAAAATGCATGACAAAAGTAAGTAATAAGAGTAGGTGCTTGGTACAAAAATGTGTATAATGTGTAAAGTGTATAATCTCTAACAACTGTGAATCTCTATTCCCAGTATTTAAGATAACAAATCAGGTTTGACTCAAAAGGAAGGATTTTATGGTGTGGATTTTACAGGCAATTGACTATTGTTTGAATAGTCAACTAGATTAATTTTTTCAGGGGAACCTGGACAACACACACACACATACACAGAAAACTGTGCTTATCCCATCATGAATTAGAAGAGAAAGAACTATATGTATGCCAATCATTTGACAAAATAACATTAGATTTCAAGTAGTAGTACTATACTGTTCATATCAGGTTTATTATACATATTTCAAAATGAACTCATAAGAAAGTCAGCTAATCCCTAAACACAGAGCAGTGTTGCTGAGAGGTATAAATGCTGAAAAAACTAATGTATGACATGTCAGTCTTTTTTTGACATATGAATCAATATTTTATATTTATCAAAGTAAACATACACATGTTTTCTTTGATTCCCCTTCATCCCAAATGCCCCTCCCAGAGAATCCATTTCAATTTTTTTACTCTTTCTTCTAGTGTATTATCTCCATATTTTTTAAACAACATGCTTCTTTTGTTATTTATTGATATTTTAATTATATTTGCTTCCTACTCTTTAAAGATTAGGAATATATTCTTGTAGACATTCTACCCTCTCACATACAGGCACACATATACTTATTACATCTCCCAATATTTTTTAAATAATTTCTTTATTGTCTTAAGGTAAATTATTAACACGCATCAGACACTTATCATGTGAATGATATCACTGTTTACAGCAGTTAGCAAACCTGGAAAAAAGATGAGAAACACCAGTGATAGTTTAGCACAGGGGCCAGTAGCCTCTAAAAATAGTGACAAAAACAATGAAAGGTCACATTTATCTCCATAGATTGAAAGCAAAGACACAAAGACAATCAACGAATTAAGAGAACAAAAAAATCCATAGCATAATAAAAATTCTCAGGAAAGTTAAAATCACAAAAAATAATTTACTAAAAAAAGTGGTAACAGGACATTAAAGAAAATGTGAATTTTGGTTTTTTTTCCTGAAAACAGTGAAATTGTTGTCTACTTCCATATATAGCTACACAGTTTTCACCTTTTATATTGCCTTAAATTTAACTTATGATCATTTTTATAATGTACATCAGGGAGTATTTCTTAAGCAAGTAGATTTCTATATCTTATCGCAAGATCCTTCTGGAAAATAGTTCAATTTATATGACAATTAAATCCCTAGAGAATAATACAATTTTAAAAACTAGTGGGAAATAAAATTGTTAGTATACACACATTACATATTCAAATGGGAATTTTTGTTTTGTCTTATTCAAAAGTGAACCAAATAAACTTCCTATCAACATACTCTGCCTGGATTTCAAATGGAATTGAAGTTGAGATTAATTTTCTTCATAATGATTGATTCTTAAAGACTTGTATAACATTTTTTTTACATTTCTTTCTTATTTTACTTTATTTTTAAAATATATTTTATTGATTATGCTATTACAGTTGTCCCATTTCCCCCCCTTCACTCCCCTCCATCCTGTACACCCTCTCCCACCCACGTTCCCCCCCCTTTAGTCCATGTCCATGTGTCATACTTATGAGTTCTTTAGCTTCTACTTTTCCCGTACTATTCTTGCCCTCCCCCTATCTATTTTCAACCTACATTCTATGCTACTTATTCTCTATACCTTTTCCCCCTCTCTCCTCCTCCCACTCCCCTGTTGCTAACCCTCCATGTGATCTCCATTTCTGTGGTTCTGTTCCTGTTCTAGTTGTTTGCTTAGTTTCTTTTGGTTTTACTTTAGGTGTGGTTGTTAATAATTGTGAGTTTTCTGTCCTTTTACTATACATGTTTTTTCTTTATTTTCTTTTCTTAGATAAGTCCCTTCAACATTTCATAAAATAAGGGCTTGGTGATGATGAACTCCTTTAATTTGACCTTATCTGAGAAGCACTTTATCTGCCCTTCCATTCTAAATGAAAGCTTTGCTGGATAAAGTAATCTTGGATCTAGGTCCTTGTCTTTCATGACTTGGAATACTTCTTTCCAGCCCCTTCTTGCCTGTAAGGTCTCTTTTGAGAAATCAGCTGACAGTCTGATGGGAACTCCTTTGCTGCATCTCTTGCTACTTCTAGGATTCTCTCCTTCATTTTTACCTTGGCTAATGTAATTATGATGTGCCTTGGTGTGTTTCTTCTTGGGTCCAACTTCTTTGGGGCTCTCTGAGCTTCCTGGATTTCCTGGAAGTCTATTTCCTTTGCCAGAATGGGAAAGTTCTCCTTTATTATTTGTTCAAATACATGTTCAATCTGTTGCTTTTCCTCTTCCCCTTCTGGTACCCCTATAATTCAGATGTTGGAACATTTAAAGATGTCCTGGAGGTTCCTAAGCTTCTCCTCATTTTTTGGAATTCTTATTTCTTCATTCTTTCCTGTTTGGTTGTTTCTTTCTTCCTTCTGGTCCACTCTATTGTTTTGATTCCCAGTTTCCTTCCCATTGCTATTGGTTCTCTGTGCATCTTCCTTCATCTCTTTTATGGTAACCTGCATTTTCTCATCTAATTTGCACCCAAAATCAACCAATTCTGTGAGCATCCTGATCACCAGTGTTTTGAACTGTGCATCTGATAGATTGGCTATCTCTTGGTCGCTCAAAAGGATGAGTCCTGGGGGATTGACCTGTTCTTCTGTTTGAGACATGTCTCCCTCTCTCTCTCTCTTTTTTTTTTTTTTTTTTGATCTGGTTGCTCCTGTTATGGTGAGGGGCGGAGCCTTAGGTGTTCACCAGGGCTGGGCACCCCAGTCACTAGATTGTGACGTTGTATGTGGGGGCGGGGGCAGGAGGGAACAATGGCGGTAGCTCCTTCTCCTGGGACCTCAGTCCCTTCTCTGGGATCCTGGGTTGCACACTCTGCCCTGGTCCATAATCGCCGCCTCACTGGGTCCGCCAGCTGCTGCTTGCATACTCAGAATCCAACCGCTGTGATCCTGCGCACCCCAGATGCCTTACACGCTCCCTCCTGGTAGCCTTGTGCGCCCAGTTCTCCCTGTTCCCCATGCTGCGACCCTTGCAGGCTGCTTGTCTCTGCCCGTGCTACTGGTCTGGATGAATAGGTCTACTTCAACTTCTTGGCTGTCCGACTTCCATTCAGATAAATTCTCTGTCAGTTCTGGGTGTTATTCTGCCTCTAAATTATTGTTGTTCTAATCTTGGTTGTGCGTGGAGGTACAGTGCATCCACCTATGCCTCCATCTTGCCGGAAGTCCCCAACTTGTGTAACTTTTAACAAGATTACATTTATTCAGTTTTCCCAAAGCTTAACTCCCTCTTTTCTATTTGTGTTCTCTTGGTGTTTTGCCAGAACTAGAAAATTTTATTCCTAGCCAAATCAGGTACAGCATCTTCTATACTTGTGTCCCTGCCTAGATTAACATTAGTACCTTTATTATAAATTTGAATAAGTCTGATTTTTCTGAAACATTCACTTTTCCACATATAGGCTGTGTGCTCCCTGGGTCTCCACCCCTATGGCCCCCTGTATAGCATGCTGCACACTCTACATCATTCTAGCCCAAAATTTCACCAGACTTTGCCTCAAATGGCATCATCACAACCCAAGACCTCACTGTTGAAGATGCCTTCGCCTCCTGTGCCAGAGATTATTTCAGCCCTTACACTAAAACCACCACCTCATAATGCCCTCTCCTAAGGCACAAATTGAATGTAAGACTTATTTGTTTTTCCTCTTGAATTCACTGTCTGCCTAGCCCATGATCCTGGTGTGCTTCTTGCTTTCTGCTAATACTGTACATATATCTGTATACTTAAAGGGAAATTTGGTATAGGTTACTAAAATAAACAGAGATTATTGTTTTCTCCAGGAAGCATCTTGCCCATACCAATTAGTTAATTCCTTACCCCTTTAGAGAGAGGATGTTTTTTCCTATTATCCTCCCTCTAGCTTTCTACCACAGACTCTAGCCTTGTGAGCACCACAACTGATCTTTCCCCCTAGTTAAACACAATACCACATTCTCACAGGCATATTATACTCTAAATAATTGCACCATTAGGTTTTACAGTGGCCCACACTCATGGGCACAACACCCAATACATTTTTCCTTGCTGACTCTCCACCCTGTCCTAATGAAATCATACCTGCTAAAGATTCCCATGGTTCTTTATCCACTGGATACCTTCTTGTATCCATCAACCCAAGGATGCCAAGAATAACAGAGGAGATGTGTTCTTACCATAATAGAACTAACTTGTCACAGCCATAGGAGCTGCTAGGATTGCCACTGGCACAGCAGCCTCTGCAAAACAAAATCAAATCATAACTGCCAACCAGCACCTTTCAATAATCCTTTCAGTTCATATCCAAATGTTACTCAAAATATTACCTCTTATACAACAAGCTCATGAGTTTCTGGCCAAATATGAACAGATAACAGACTGGTTCTTGACTACTTGCTAGTCAGGGAGGGAGGAGTTTGTGCCATTTGGTGTACTTCCTGTTTTGTGTACATAATTAACTCTGGACAGGGACAGACCAGAATAGGAGGAATAGGTGGAGAGGTAAAGACCTTTCATAACATAAACACAATCTTACAACACATTCCCTTTAAATCAGAGGCCTTATCTGTTCTGTTGTCTATGGTCCACAAAGTGAAACACCTGGTGGCAGACTGGGTTCCATTCCTTTGTCATATACCCAATAGGACTCAACCTTGTCCTAATGAGATACACTGAATTACTACCACAGTAACTCTTGCTACTGCAGAATATTGTATATTTCATTTATTGGAAGTCTGAAACTGTGAGAGTGGAATGTAAAACTCAAGCTTGCTGGGAGTGAAAGGAATTTATTTAAAAGAGTTCAATTAAGCGAAATATTAAAAAAATCTGTATATTGAACAGTGAAATTTCCAACAGTGTTAGCCCTCTTAAACACTGCCAACATGACCACCAGGCTTAACAGTCAGAATTCAGAGAAGCTATTCCTATAATAAAGATGACAATTTAGTCATATTTTCTCTTTAAATCCACTGTCCATCTGTAGGACACATTATCCCTCCTAGAGAATCACTTGTAATAACTGAATGAAAGGGTTTCATGTTCTCTAGTTTAGGTTGGATTGGTCCCATTAGCTTTCCAGGGAGAAGGTCAGACAGAGGGAGGGCAAGAGGCTGAGATTTCTATTTTCTCAGCTCCCTCCCTGGAGAATCACTCCTGTTTGGTGTCCTAATGGCCTATCTTTACAACTCATTATGACCATACTGTGCTACCATTCTCTTTCTTCCTGTCTTTGTGCCAAGGATGGTAATGTCTTGCCTGTTTGTAAACTCCAAGTTAACGCAGCATCCTTTGTGTAGTACAACTGCACACACACCTTTGAATATACCCTTCAAAATAAACCTCACTAAAGTAACTTGTTTCAAAAGGGTAATATCTGTTTTTCTGATCCTTTTCACTGATAAAGGATTTTTTTCTCCCAATAAGTAGTTGAACTGATTTATAGGTAACTTATTTTTCTGATCTTTTAAAAATATTAAGAGTATTTAAAGTTCTACTTTGTCTTTAAGCTCATCCCTAGGCATTTGTCATACATTTGGATGTTTAGTTTTAGGTAATTTTCTAAGTAGTCCAGAATGTTAACATTTTTCTCTTCCCAAGAGCTCTAATGACTGTTTTGTAAAAACAAATATATAAACAAAAATGGAATTTTTAAAATAATGTTAAACTGTAAAATTTTTTTTAACATTATTGTCTTTCATTGGAGTCAAGGAATGTAACATATTAAGAAGCAAAAATGAGTACCAAGACAAAATTTGACGGCTGCACAGTTCTTTCAATTATAAAATTAGGTCAAAAGGAAGAAAATTGATGTCCCTTGTACTTCCTGTTTTAAATAAAACCCATGCAAAATTTACACTGACCCTAAACTATAAGAGCTGGGAGCAACAGTACTTGCTATCAGCCTTTACAACTAATGAGTTCATTGAGGTTCTTTCTGTGCATTTGCAGTTCCTTTTTCAGTTCTAATGTAGCATGCCTTTTATTCTTTATTGTCTATGATCTTCCCTTTATAAAAATTTCATTTTAGGACATTTTAAGAAGAGCATATATGGTTTTCTACAGGCAAAGACCTTGATAAGGACCCCAGTATAAAAGGATTGAAGAGCCTAATTTAGAACAGATGAATGCTTTAGTCATTTAGAACATTTGTTCTGTCATTTGCCAGAATACATTTCAATTCACCCTGAAGCAGTGATCAACATATAACTGAGTGGTGCTGTGGAGGTGAAAATTCCACTGAGCACTCTATTTGCTTGGTGGCTGTAACTTTCCTGTGGTTGTAACTTTCAAATCAACCACGTGAAAGGGCAGGGAGCATAAAGAGTACTGTGAAATAGAGTGAAAATACTACCTGTGTTGCTCAAAGTTTATTTTTGTTTATTTTTCTAAAATATTATTAATCCTATCAAAGAAATTTTCATGTACAATGATGCATTATTTTATGTATTACATATGCTGTCAAGGAACAATTTATATATGAGATATTATGGCAACAAAGAAAATGCCCTTTAACAGGACTACTAGTAATTTGGACTAATTATGAACTTTCATAAGAGTTAGATTTTAAATTAGTTTTCAAAAAGTTAAAACTGATTTAGTTACCAAGGTGTGCTGCTACAGCATGCCCTTTTATTTAACCTATCATACTGCCTAACTCTGTGAACTCTGCAGTATTTTACATGAACAAGGGTGAGCATGTTGTCTGCAGTTTCCTAGTAAGCTCATGCAATTTTATTCCTATGTTTAATTTGTGCACTAGGATCCTGGGGCAATTAGAGAAGCTGGTTGATAGAGCTTTAAGGGCTTTGAAATCTATTGAGTTTATTGTAAGCGTAACATGAATATTTTGTGTAGGTAATAGAGGCTATCTTATAACAGAAGTGCAAAATGCATCTTCAATTTCTGCCAATGGGTAGGATGAGTTCAATGACACAAATGTGTGGCTTAGCTTCTGTGTTCATCTGAAGATGTGGGGGAGGAACACCACTGCTGTGTACTCCTGATTCCACTTTCCCTGCTGCTTCAGCCAATCCCCCGGCCAAGGCTCCTGTAATCCAGCAGGCCTGCTGTGCACATTTGCTGTCTACATTGATGTATGTGATTTTCTGAATATCCAACACTTCATTTTTTTGCTACTTTTTATCTATAAATTATGGTTTATGTGTTTAACTTATATGATTGTCCCCCAAAAATGACATGAAATAATATGATTCTTGCCATTGTACTGTTTTAACAATTTAGAAGTAGCTACTGTAACTATTAGAGGTACATTTAAAAAAATTGATGTAATAAATATATTATAATACATTTATTTTGTTATACACATTCCAAATTATTACCTTCATAAAGTAACAATAATAATATATTACTACCAATATGGTATTTCAAAATATTACCAAATTATCACTCTAAATTTTCCTGTTATTTTATTTTCTTAAAGTCAGTTATTTGTTAAAATGTATAAAATTGATTTCTCCAAAAGATATCTAGCTTTTTTCCTACTCCTACTCCTAATTAGTGGCTTTACTATAGGGATTGTGGTTTGCATGTTTCTATTCCTCATTAGCAAGCAGTGTAGGGGAAGTATAAATTGTTTTCTGATCTTACAGATGAAGCTGAATTTTGGTCCAGATGGTAATTATAGTAAGTTATAAGACACTATCAAATAATAAATGGATTTAATTAAACTATTTCAGACTGTTGCCTCTTATAAGAGTCATGTTTTGAGATTCAGGGTTTCTTTTTTTTAAACCCATTATGTAAAGTGGAAAAATCAAAATGTTTTATATAGTTGTCTCTATATTTTGTGTCTTTATCAGTTTTAGTGCAGTGCTTTTAGCTTGACCTAAGTCAAAGATGCAATAAAATCACCATGAAAAAATAAATTTTTAAATATGAACATTCTTCCCCACATGCTCAAAGTTCTAGCCAGTTTTGCCCTGATACAGGTAATCAACAAGAGTATAGTAATATTTAAATGTACTTTTTTCATAGTTATGCATGTGCTTCTTTATTAATATATTAAATAACAAACTCTATCAATAAATCTAATAACCAATATCAATAAATCAGTACTGCAATTGTTGCAATTTATATATTGAGGTAACTCTGGTGACAAAGATACATATATTTCTGATATTACTGAAATCCATTACTTCCACTTATGCTTCAAGGAAATGGTAATTATACTTTTATATTATTATATATTATATATTACATGAAAATGGGTGAAATTATAGGTAAAGGAATATGACAACTTTCCTTTATCCCCCACTCTCAATAAAGTGTGAAAAAAGACAGCTTGTAAGTCTTAAGTCATGTGACAATTACCTCCGAACACAACAACCATGGTGTTTTTTCACAGTTGTTTTTAGCAGTTATCTTTTTGTAAAATTGACTTGCAGGCAGGTGCTCATAAATAAGTAAAGCTAAAAAAAATCTTCATAATTTTTCTCTTTCTCAACATATGTTAGAATTGAGAGGCAAAGGCATTTTTCCAAATGATAAATTAGACAACATTTTCTTTTCCAAAATTTGGGTATCACTCACCCACGGCATATCTGTGGATAAAATATTCTGTTTACTTAATTATTTTATACTTTTATTTTACCATTTGGCTAATAAATAAAATAATTGCTCATTATTTAGAGTTATCCTAATACACAACTAGTATTTTATTGCTTTTCAGAATATTACTTTCCTAATTTTTCATCTAAACTGGCTTAGTTATAAACTCTATCTTTCAAAATGCCCATAATATTTAGTAAAGTCTCAAGTTATCCTATTTTATAAAGGTGAGGTACATCATTTGCTAAGCCCAAGTCAGAATTTATAATATGGTGTCAGTCCCCTGAAATTTCAAACTGAAGGAATCTGGCTTTGGGGACTTCATATCTCCACTGACACACTGGGTGACACAGCTACTCGTGCTGTGGCATCAAGAAGGTTACTTAACCTTACTATACTCCAGTGTTCACTTTCGTGAAATGAGCATACCTCACAGTATCATTATAAGAAAATAAGGAGTTAATATACAAAAAAACATTTAGAATAGTACACAGAAAATAATATGTTCAAGATTGTTAAGATATTAACAGGTGGAAAGAGTGTAATGACTATTACACTCTTCTAGTAAAAAACACACCTGTATCTACCACACAGCTTAAGAAAATAATGACCAATATCCTAAAAAACTCCCACATTTTGTTCCCAAATCCTACCCTCTTCCTTTCTTCCCAGAGCTGGTAACTGCTCTGCATACTGGATTTACTATTTGTGTGTTTTTCTTTATACTTTTACCCATGCACATGTGTATTCATCATATGGGATATGTAATAGAGTTTAGTTGATCACATGTTTGAAATTTCAGACACAGACTCATAGAGAATGTGCAAGAGAATTGCAACTGGATTGGGAAAGTACTATGCTTATCTCCAAGACCCCCTGCAAATATGATTTTGACTCTTGATCACCGGAAGGGAGATTGGGTTAACTTACTGAACAATGATGTACCATGGCCCGCTAAAAGTATAAAAGTCCCTTAGCAGTATTCATTGAGTTTGTTTATTGAGAAACAGAAAAAAAGTATTATATGTAAATGTGAATAGTCTAAACATACCAAAATACAGGAATTTTCTTTTCTACTAGAAAGTCATTTTACATATAATGGCTCTGATAGATTCAGAGTAAAGAATGTGGCATGTTTAACAGTACTTAAAAGGAAGCTGGAGGAGCTATATTAATTTCAGACAAAGATTTTTGAACAAGAAAGATTATCAGTTGTAAAGGGGGCATTATATAATCAATTCTTCAAGACAATATAGCAATGTTAAATATCTATCAACCTAACAACAGTGTAACATTTCTGAGATGTTGAAACTAAATTCTTTCAGAAGTATTGGCTTTTACATGTATTTAATGTGACTTAAATACATTAAAGGGAATAGGTTCTAATACTTAAAATTACACACAATTTCTCCAAAATTTAACAACTTGAGAACTCCAGTCAAAAATAAAATATTGACATTATACATACATCAAGATATATTCTTCCTCTACTTAAGTAATTTGCATCCCAAACACTAAATGACTTTGTCTAAAATAAAAACAAAACCCAAACCAAAACCATGTTTTTTCATGATTTCCTAGCTAGATTCTGAATTTGTATTACAACTATCAGCTAAAGTAAAGTTATATACAGAATAAGATGTACTCTTATTGCTATACTTAAGAAGAAGGCATTTAAAATAATTATTTTTTAACCTTGCTTCTCTCTTCAGGATAATTTTATTGAATATTGCAGTCAAATAAGACAAAGAATATATCTTTATTCTGTACCACTCTAGAACATTTTTCAACCAGTGTGCCACAAGAATTTTTAAAACATACAATACCAGGCTATTTAGTCAGGGACACCAATTTCTTTTCCCTTATAATGTCAAAGTTAAAAAAAAATGACAACAAGCAACACAGTAATAGCTGTCCAGTATAAATGAATCAAAATTATACTTATTTTTGTGAGAATGGCCAAAAAATTATATTTTGGGACATGCTGAAAAATTTTAAGAAAGTTTATGGATACCATGGGATAGGAAAAGGCAGAAAATTGCTGCCCTGGAGCAATGACAATCAGCTAGTGAACAGTTTGCCTAAAGAGGCAGTTATGGCACTCAGATATTCCTTAAGATCAAGGTTATTTGCACTTTCTAAAATAACTTTGCAGTCCTTTTT
The DNA here is from genome assembly GCF_004126475.2 of Phyllostomus discolor. Lineage (NCBI taxonomy): Eukaryota > Metazoa > Chordata > Mammalia > Chiroptera > Phyllostomidae > Phyllostomus > Phyllostomus discolor. The sequence continues at coordinate 77,008,577 of NC_040904.2, read as the reverse complement.
CATGCACTGGGGCACAGAGTCACAGAATATTACATGACTTAATGTAATCTCATTCTGTTCTTTAAAATCTTCTAAAATAGAGATCCAACATGCCAGAGAAGTCCATGGAAGCTACACTAACTTTCTTCAAGGACCAACCTGGATTTACAACTAAATTTCAGAGAAATCAGCCAGAATAACCAACTGAACAATAGCAGGAGAGAAGGCTTATAACCATGAACAGACATAAGAAACTACTTCACTACAACATGACTGGTAGGGAGTACAAAGGAGACACAAGAGGGATGGCTGGGCTCCCACTGGCAGCAGCTGTAGTGCCAGAGGGACATCTTGGGGGCTGAGGGGTTCCCCCTGAGAAGCATGGAGTCTAAACCCCAAGCTGGACTCCTCAGCCTATAGCACCAGAGTTGGAACAAAACCCAGGTAACATCCAACTGTGAAAAGCAAGGGGTTTCTGTCTGCCAGGGTCAGCTAGAGACACAGAGAGCTTCTTAAATGGCAAATGCACACAATTTCATTTGCAGTCACTAACCCTGGACTCTGGCAAAGGGGGAGGATAGAGGACTAGAGATGCTTGAGGAAAGTCTAGGGATAGTGGCTCTGGGGAGAGAACTGAGGGAGCAACAACCAGGATCCCTGTGCAGAATCATTCCCCATACTGCAGAAGCCATCCTGTTCAGGCAGAGCAGCTCCCTCCAAGTGGAGTCAGTTTAAGGGGAAGCAATATCCCTGCTTGCAGAAATTACTCTGCCCCACCCTGTGGTGCTTAAGCCTGACTGCTGATTACAAGTTGACTAGATTAACAACTGAAGGAAACAACCGCAGAGTGTGGATCACTAGTAGTCTTGAACAAACTGCCTAGGGCCAGGCCAGACATTACCAGGGGTGAATCCAAAAAGAAGTAAACACTAGATTCTGCTGAGACAAATTCCACCATTGTCTTCTTCATGATTTGCATTATTTTCTTTACTCCATAGCTTTTTAACATTCATTTCTTCTCCTTCAAGTGTGTGCCTATTAGTTCACTAGTTTTTATATTATAGTTTATTTCAAATCTCATATTTTGCTCCTCTACTCTGTTTCCATTCCACACTCTTGCTACTTCTCCCCACTCCAGTTTCTCAAAACCATTTTTCTTGTCACTAGTCATCTCACATTCTTTTTCCTGTTCTTAAAATACCCTTATTCCCTCTCCACCTTTATCAGTCTTTGCTTGTTGGTTGTGGATATGGTGGTTGTTGTTGTATGTCTACAATTTTATTTCTAGAGCTTCACTATATTTGTATTTCAAATCTCAAATTCACCATTCCCCTCTCCTACTCTATTTCACCTTCCTCCACCCCTCTTCTTATTTTCATTTTAAATTTTAATTTTTCCCTGCCTCAGCCTGGTTTCCATTCCTCACTCTTAGTATTCTTTTACCCTCTATCCTTTCAAAATCACTTCTATTTCCTGTAGACATGTCTTAAGCTTTTCTTTCCTTCTTTTTTTACTTTTACTCCCATACCACCTTTATTAATCTTTGCTCATGTGTTGTTGATGGTTCTGTGGTGGATCTTTTACCCCCATTTGGTTCCTATTTATTTCCTCTCTCTCAGTATATATATATATATTTTAATTTCTGTTTAAACCTAATACTATATGCTTCCCTTTTCTTACTCCATTCCACCTTTTTCCCTCCCTTTTTTTATTTATGATGTAAATTTTACTTTCTTGCTTTACCTTGAAGGAGTATCTTAGTAAATTTAAGGTGTTGTAAAAAAAATACCGCAGACTGGGTGGTTTATAAAAAAAAACAGAAGTGTATCCCTCACATCCTGGAAGGTGAAAGCCTGAGATCAGAGTGCCAGCATTGTTGGCTGAGGGATGATTTCCTAGTTTATAGCCAGTCCCTTGTAGCTGTGTCTGCTCACACGGTGACAGGGGCTGGGAGCTCAGTGAGGGCACTAATCTCATCCAGAGGACTCCACTCGCATGACCTAAGCACCCCCAAAGGCCTCACCTTCTAACACTATTACCTCCTGGGTTAAGAATTTCAGCATGAATTTTGTGCAGATACAAATTTTCAGGTCAGAGCAAGGGAGAAAAAAAGTGGGGCTTGAAAGTTATCAGCTGTTAAATATCAAAACTGGAGTTAGACTGGCATTGATTTTAATGACATTTTTAAATGAATATGTTTTATAAAGGTATGGAAGGTAAATAAAAATTATTTTATACAAACTTTACTGTTTCTTGACTGTAAATCAATAAATGTTTTACAAAATAAATAAAAGCACACTCATGGTCTTTAGTTTGTTGACAAATTACTCATATACTTCATTCTAGGTCCAAATATACTAGGATGCCATTAAGGACATAAAGAAGTTGGATAAAAAATGTTACACATTTTGAAAGGCAAGAGACCTCCTGAATAAGATCTGAAAATAGTCAAAAGTGAATATAGCAGTTCAGATGGAATAAAACTGACAAAAGTTGAAATTTACATAAGAATCTTAAAGTTCATTCAAGAAACCATGAGGTATGATGATTGACATTAAAACGGACAGTATGTTCAAGAATATAGAAATTAGAAAATAGAAGAAATGAGGTGCTATGATTTTTAATCAGGGAATTCTGAAGATGAGAAGCTCATGGATTTTATAAAAAGAATGGTTTATCTCTATTCAGCAAATTCAAATGCTAGGTTTTCTTAATAACAAATGTCTATTCTAGTATTTTTGTTTTTCTAATCATGATTGAAAACCTATATTTGTGTTGTGTTTGCTCCATTTCTGTATATTTAGCAATCATCTTGTATATAAATTTATTTCCTGAATAGAATGAACAGAAAGAGTTCTCTAAATTCCAAAGAGATTCTTGACTCAGGTTTATGAATAAATTTGTTATCAGGAATAATTTGATTTCATTTTATTGTCAGTAGCAGGAACACTTTCTCTAGAACCTGACCACCATTAGATGAGAGATTTAGTAATGCTGTCCACCTCTGTGGTTGAAAATCTATGTGCTAGACTCCAACGAGCTCACAGAGATTTGGCTGCCTTTAAAACGAGGCATCACAAATATCATAATGTATTGTTATACTCTTTCTGATATGAGTATATCAGATGTAGTCCTGGATTAGATCATGTCTGTTTATATATTAATGTAACTTTTTAAATAGGAATATCTAGTAAATTCAGATAAAAACTGAAGTCGTGTAGTTAATGGTCATGCTTTAAGGACAAAAAGCCTTGTCATTAAGTCAGTAGAAAATAAATGGAGGCCATGGACTGAAATATTGTAACATTCTAACTTTAATAAATTAGATTACTATGATGAGACAATGGATGAAATACTATAATGTGTTTCAAGCAATTTGCTTTGGAGATAGTCTAGTGCCAAACAAAATTACTTCATGGTGTTATTGCAAGGTGCAGGAATTCCAGTTCTCAAGCTTTCAGGAGGCACCAATGGAATAATATGAGACCAATAATACCTAAGCTCTCAAACTGAGTAAATGCAGAATTTTCAGTTTCTATCTCACCCTTCCTTCACAGCATTGCTCTTGCTAGGGAATTGTGCACAAGTTGAAGAGATGTATGAGGGTTTCCCCTTTGTCACATCCTGCTAAGGACCACTGCTACATATTTCTCACTTAACCTCTTCCCTTCTAATAACTGGGTTCTTTGCTGTATTTTGCTCCACCCAATTCCCTAATACCCAGCTAACTCCAAGCTGAAGATCTATACAAAAATACATAGAAAGTTTAGTGGTACTATAAGGAAATCAGATGGCTGTCACAAGTCCAGCATGTTCACATGTACACACATGCATATACAATTGATATCCTACTATCTATAAAGTTTGTTTTATCTCTTTCACAGTATACTGTTGACATTCCACAACATTAAATATGATTCAAAAATATTATTTTAATGCCTAAAAATTATCCTATGATATGAATAGACCACAACCTTTTAAATCACTCTCTAATAGGAAAATTAAATCCTTTCTGTTATTAAAACTAACACTGAGATGCATATTATATACTTTAACCATTTGTTATATCTCTGATGATTTCAGAAAATCTACTTTAGGGAGAGGTAAGATAACAGATATATGATGAGAAAATATATTTTTGTTGGTTATAGAAAAATACATAATTTGCTACATTTGATACCACCAGATTCACCAGTAAAAATAACTGGAATTAGAAGTCAAGATTAGTGTAATTTTTTTTCAGAGCCTATAATTTGTGTACTGGTTCTTGTTCATTTTTCTGTACAAAGAACAATGAGTGATATAAATTGATTCTATATTGATAAGTATCCATGCACAGAAGCAATAGTTCGCCAAAACAAATGTACATTTGGAATCCCTGTTCATTCCTCTGTACTTATGCGAAGAAATACGTAAATACAGAATTTAACAGAAGCTTAGAAATGACATATTTTTAACAAGCAGTAGAATTTGAGCCTCAAACATTGTTATGTTTATAACAATTGATGGCCGAATCCAGTTTTTCTAGATTCTGGTCCAGAACTTTTGTCACTATACAACCATATGGATACTAAAATTTTGGTTAAATATGCAGATGTTTGACCAACATCTAATAATTCAGAGTATCTGGGGATTTATCTCAATTTTTAAGGTCATGTTGTTTTATGAAATCTATAAATTGCTCTTTCTTGTCTAAAGATTTTCCAAGTTTCAGTCTGTTCAAAGAGCTGCAACATCTGGGAAGGGAAAATTGAATGACTTGATTCTGAAGAGGGTTTTTGAGATTTCAGTATTTCTCTAGACATTTTTCTAAAATATTATTTTTCATAAGTGCTTTTATTTTAACTATGAGCCTTTGTTCTCAGGAACAATGTTGGCAAGTTAATGTTATTTTGGAGTCATTATACTGGACCTTATTTTTAATAAAAATATCATATCATATTGCTTATTGCTACCAAGGAGTATGTGAAAAGAAAGGATAAAATTGAGTGATTAAATTAAAGCTGTCATATTTTAGCTTTAAGTTTACAATTATAAGAATTTTAAACCTGCTTGAAAAAACATATACATGTACATATACCACTCCCATTACTAGGATAAGATGTGACTTGGTGTGAAAGCCTTTTCAGAAAAGTAAACAGTGGATGGCGTCGGAGTAGGAATGAGCAGATTCAGCTTCTCTCTGCTCAGGGGAGAAAATCTTGACCAACCTATGGAGTAGAGAAGCAAGAAACCAACATACTTAAGCATTTTTGAAAACGGGACCAAGGATTGCGGTGGAACCCAAAAACCGGACCCTAAGAAGAATGCTGCAACAAGGTAGGGCACTGGGAACCAGCATGTTGTCCAGGGGCTGCAGCCCCAGGCCCAGGGCCCCACTGCTGGGTTTGCCACAGAGCCCTTGGGAGAAAGCCGGGACAACTGCTCCCTCCCCAGCCAAACAAGATCTGAGAGGCACTGGGAGGAATCCAGGTGCTAGCAAACACACAAGGGCTATGCGCACCTTTGGAGGCTGTAGACACCAGAGAGGCTGGGTCGCGCAGCAGGCCCAGACCCCTACAGCCACTGGTCTGGCTGGAGAGTTTGGTGGTGGTGAGAGAAGCCAGACTACTGTGGGGAGCAGCAGGCTTGAACAGGAGGAATTTCTCAAGAGGAAGGAGTGAATAGACAAACATTGTTTGGGGAATTGTCCTAAAGTGATCAGTTGCTCCACCCTCCCTGCCACCCAGCCATGGGCGCGTGTGCAGGGAGAGCATCCCCACACCCCAGTCCATAGCAGTAACCCTGGGGAAAGACCCGATTCCCACACCCAGGGCGCAAGGCTGAGGAGCTAGTGCGAGCACCGAGCTCAGCTGGCCAAGGAAGAAAAGTCATACCAATCACCCCTCAGCCCACCGCAGCCAGCAAGAGCACAAAAACAGGTTTGGCCACTTTGAAACCAAGAGACTTTTTAATTTGATTCTATTTTTTAACTATGTTTATTTTTTTAATTTTTATTGTTTTTATTCTCTTTTGATTTCTTTTTCCTCTTTCCTGATTTCTTGTTTTATTCCTTCCTCCATCCTGTCCTCCAATTTTACCTCTTCTTCCTTCCTTTGTCTGCCCTTTCTATTTTTACCTTTATAAATTTTTTCTAAATACCTACAAGTGAGACAAAATCCTGAATCTGTGAAAGGACCAAAGTTGAACCCAAAGAACGGGCATCACAACAGCTGGGACAGTGAGATAAATGTCACTCTGCTATTACAGAGAACCTGCAAGTTATTGCATATTTGTATCATTATTATTATTCCAGTATCCCTACATCTTTTTTTAAGAGTATTTTTGTATCCCTATTCTTTCCATATAGTCTGCTTTGCTAGGCTGGATATATTGTATGACCTGACACCTTTCCCCGATATATCTTTCCATACTGTATTGCTAATCTACTGTCCTTTAAGTCACCAGTGTCCCATTAGCACACTACTCGAGGTTCTGTACTCTCTAGTCTTGTTACCTAGATCTCATAGATTCTGTCATACGATTGTTGCCATAATATTATTGTAAATAACTGCTGTTCCATGCAATTGTAATTACTTCACAACACCCCCACCCCCAATCTTAGCCCATTTCAAACTTTCCTGAACTCTATTACTGTAGTGGTTAACTCTATTCTCTCACACACTACACCTATTTACTATCCTATACTCTCACCATACCTCAGAATCTGACTTCCCACAAACCCCCTGCTTTATAAATCCAACTCACAATCCTTCCTTCCCCAACAAGAGTCTTATCTTCTTTCCATACTTTCTAAAAATCAGCTAGCTGGGTGGAGGATCATGGTTAACACTATACATAGTCAAAGGATCTCCTATCTCTTCCCTACTTGCTACTACTGTAAATATCATAGAATTCCCTGTTGCTGTCTTAAACCATTTTTACTCCCCCTCCAAATGATGACAAAAAGGAATAGGTGGAGGTGATGAACACCAGGATACCAACTGGAAGAGGAAACCCAACAACAAAGGAACCACTAACAGATAACAGCAGAAGAAGGTGAAGGAGGGAGTAGTAACCACACAAACCTCAATGTGTTTGAGTACTGTAAACAGTAGAGACAGTACCCAGTACAAACAACTGAACAAGAGCAAGAGAAAATTCTTTAAACCTGATAAACATGGAAGAACCAGCTTCAACACAACCTGCCCTCACCAGCACAAAAAAATACAGGAGGTGGTGGACAGAGTGACACTCATTTAACCAGCTGGTGGGAAGGAACCACCAAAGAAAGACTCAACAACAATCAAAACCCAAAGGCAAACACAAAGGCATTTTAAATGACAGCCCAAGACCAGTGAGCTTGGGAGATCAAGGCAACTGCACCACTGAAACTCACTGCTATTCTACTAAAGAAGTTCACACCACAAACCCAGGGAGCCAGAACAGATCAGTATAAGAAGCTGAGGCTAACAAGAAGAGTCTCACAAACAATGGGAAGACAAAGAAACAATTCCCAAATGAAAGGAAAGGAGGAAGCCTTAGAAAGGATGCTAAATGAAATAGAGGCAACTCAACTATCAGATAGTGAGTTCAAAACAATGATCATCAGGAAGCTCAATGAGCTCACAATGAGCTACCAGAAATTAGAGGGAAACTACATCAATCTCACTCCAAACTATATACACATGAAAAACAAAATAGAAACTCTCAACAAAGGTCAAGAGAAAATGAAGAATACAACTTCTGAACTGAAGAACACAGTAGAAGGAATGAAAAGCAGGATCGATGAAGCAGAAGATCGGATCAGCGAGCTAGAGGACAAAGTAAAAGAAAACACCCAGAAAGAGCAAGACAAGGAAAAGAGGCTCAGAAAGAATGAAGACGGATTAAGAGAAATGCAAGACAATATGAAGCATAATAATATCCGTATAATAGGGATACCAGAAGGAGAAGAAGAAGAACAAGGGATAGAAAACCTAGTTGAACAAGTGATGATGGAAAACTTCCCTAATTTGATGAGAGAAAAAGTCACACAAATCCAGGAAACACAGAGAGCCCCAATCAAGAGGAACCCAAAGAGGTCCACCTCAAGACATCATAGTTAAAATGGCAAAATTTCAAGACAAAGAGAGAATCTTAAAGACAGCAAGGGAGAAACAGGAAGTAACATACAAGGGAGCCCCAATAAGGCTAACAGCTGACTTCTCAATGGAAACACTCCAAGCCAGAAGAGAATGGCAAGAAATATTCCAAGTAATGAGAACCAGAGGCCTGCAACCAAGGCTACTTTACCCAGCAAGGCTCTCAATCAAGATAGAAGGCCAAATAAGAAGCTTCCCAGACAAAAGAAGTCTAAAAGAATACACCTCGACTAAGCCAGCTCTGCAAGAAATGCTAAAGGGACTGCTTTAAGGAAAGAAAGGAAAAGAGAGAGTAAGAGAGGAACACATGTACATAAAAGGCAATGAATAAGTACCTATCAATAATAACCTTAAACGTAAATGGATTAAATGCCCCAATTAAAAGACATAGGTTAGCTGATGGAAAAGAAAACAGGACCCACACATATGCTGTCTATAAGCGACCCACCTCAGGATAAAAGATCTGCACAGGCTGAAAGTGAAGGGCTGGAAACAAATTTTCCAAGCAAATGGACAGGAAAAAAAAGCCAGGGTAGCAATATTCATATCTGACAAAATAGACTTCCAAAAAAGGACCAGAAAAAGAGACCCAGAAGGTCATTTTATAATACTGAAGGGAAGAATCCACCAAGAAGACATAAATATCGTAAATATACATGCACCCAACATAGGAGCACACAAATACATAAAGAAGATCTTAGAGGACTTCAAGAAAGATATGGACAGCTACATAATTATTGTGAGGGATTTTAACACCCCACTATCAAAACAGGATGGATCTTCCAAACAAAATATCAACAAAGATATTGTGGCATTGAACAATATCCTAGACAAAATGGGCTTTACTGATATATACAGAACCCTCCATCCCAAAGAAGCTAAATACACATTCTTTTCAAATGTACATGGAACATTTTCAAAGATTGACCACATGATAGGACACAAAACAAGCTTCAACAAGTTCAAGAAAATTGAAATCATACCAAGCATTTTCTCGGATCACAAGGGACTGAAGCTAGAAACCAAAACCAAGGAAAAAACTCAAAACACTCAAAATCATGGAGATTAAATAGCATGCTACTAAATAATGAATGAGTCAAGAATGATATTAGGGAAGAAATCAAAGGTTTCTGGAAACAAATGAAAACGAACTCACAACAACCCAAAACTTATGGGACACAGCCAAAGCTGTCCTGAGAGGGAAGATCATAGCCATACAGGCCCGCCTCAAAAAGATAGAAATATTCCAAACAAACATCATACCCTATGTCTACAAGAACTCGAGGAACAACAACAAAGGCAGCCCAGAGCAAACAGAAGGAAGGAAATAACCAAGATCAGAATAGAATTAAATAACATAGAGACTAAAAGCACAATTCTAAGGATCAATGAATCCAAGAGCTGGTTCTTTGAAAAGATAAACAAAATCAAGAAGCCTTTAAGCAGACTCATCAAGAAAAAAAGAGAGAATACCTAAATAAACACAATCAGAAATGAAAGAGGAGAGATTACAACAGATACCACAGAAATACAAAGGATTGTAAGAAATTACTACGAAGAACTGTATGCCAAGAAATTTGAAAACCTAGGTGAAATGGACAAATTTCTAGAAAAATATAATCTTCCAAAACTCAATGGAAAAGAAGCAGAAAGTCTGAACAAACCAATAACAGCAAAAGAAATTGAAGCAGTAATCAAAAAACTCCCAACACACAATAGCCCTGGACCAGGCAGTTTCACAAGAGAATTCTACAAAGCATTTAAGGAAGAGCTAACTCCTATCCTTCACAGGCTATTTCAAAAAATCTAAAAAGATGAAAGACTCACAAACCCTTTTTATGAGGCCAATATCATCCTAATTCCAAAACCAGATAAAGACACAACAAAGATAGAAAACTTCAGGCCAATATCGCTGATGAACATTGATGTTAAAATCCTCAACAAAATACTGGCAAACCCCATCCAACAGTACATTAAGAAGATTATACACCATGACCAAGTGGGATTCACTCCAGGGATACATTGATGTACAATATTTGCAAATCGGTAAATATAATACATCACATAAACAAAAGCAAAGACAAAAACCACATGATCATATCAATAGATGCAGAAAAAGCATTTGATAAGGTACAGCACCCATTTATGATAAAAACACTCAGCAAAGTGGGAATAGAGGGAGCATTCCTCAACATAATAAAGGCCATATATGAGAAACCTACAGCCAACATCATACTCAAAGGGCAAAAATTAAAATCTTTTCCACTAAGATCAGGAACAAGATAAGGATGTCCACTTTCACCACTTCTATTCAATATAGTACTGGATGTTTTAGCCACAGTGATCAGACAAGAAAAAGAAATAAAAGGCATCCAAATCGGAAAGGAGGAAAAAAAACTGTCACTGTTTGCAGATGACATGATAGTGTACATAGAAAATCCTATGGACTCCACCAAAAAACTGCTTGACCTAATAAATGAATCTGGCAAAACAGCAGGATACAAAGTCAATATCCAGAAATCAAAGGCATTTCTGTACACCAACAATGAAAAAGCAGAACCTGAAATCAAGAAAAAAAAATCCTATTTGAAATAGCAAAAAGAAAAATAAAATATCTAAGAATAAACCTAACCAAAGAGGTAAAAGACCTGTATTCAGAAAACTACATAACACTGAGGAGAGAAATCAAGGAAGACACAAACAAATGGAAACATATACTGTGTTCATGGATTGGAAGAATTAATATCATCAAAATGTCTATACCACCGAAAGCAGTTTACACATTCAATGCAATTCCTATTAAAGTACCAATTGCTTATTTCACAGACATAGAACAAACACTTCAAAAATTTATATAGAACCATAAACTACCCCAATAGCTGCTGCAATTTTGAGAAAGAAGAGTAAAGTAGGAGGGATCACAATGCCTGACACTAAACTATCCTACAAGGCCACTGTAATCAAAACAGCCTGATACTGGCATAAAAACAGGCACATAGACCAATGGAACAGAACAGAGAGCCCAGAAATAAGCCCAAGTCTCTATGGTCAATTAATATTTGACAAAGGAGGCAGCAACATAAAATGGAATAAAAATAGCCTCTTCAACAAATGGTGTTGGGAGAACTGGACAGCTACGTGCAAAAAAATGAAACTCGATCACCAACTTACACCATATACAAAAATAGATTCAAGGTAGATAAAAGACTTAAATATAAAGCGTGACACCATTAAAGTCCTAGAAGAGAACGTAGGTAGGAAAATCTCAGATAATTCATGCAGAAATTTTTTTACTGACTTGTCTCCTAGAGCAAGGGACATAAAGGAAAGAATAAACAAATGGGACCTCATCAAAATTAAAAGCTTTTGCACAGCTAAAGAAAACAGTATCAAAATAAAAAGAGAACCAACTGTATGGGAAAACATATTTGCCAATGATACCTCAGACAAGGGTTTAATCTCCAAAATATATAAAGAACTTACACGACTCCACTCTAAGAAGACAAGTAACCCAATTAAAAAATGGGCAAAGGGCTTGAACAGACACTTCTCCAAGGAGGACATACAGAAAATCCAAAGACACATGAAACGATGCTCAATATCGCTAGCCATCAGAGAGATGCAGATTAAAACCACAATGAGATACCACTTCACACCAGACAGAATGGCCATCATGAGCAAAGCAACAAACAAGTGTTGGAGAGGTTGTGGAGAAAAGGGGACCCTAGTGCACTGTTGGTGGGACTGCAGACTGGTACAACCACTATGGAAAGCAGTATGGAACTTCCTCAGAAAACTAAAAATGAATCTGTCTTTTGACCCTGCAATTCCACTGCTGGGACTATGTCCTAAGAGCACTAAAACACCGCTCCAAAAGAACCTTTGCACCCGATGTTCATAGCAGCACAATTTACAATAGCTAGATGCTGGAAGCAACCTAGATGCCCATCAGTAAATGAATGGATCAAAAAACCATGGTACATGTACACATTGGAATTCTATGCAGCAGAAAGAAAGAAGGAGCTCCTACCCTTCGCAACAGCTTGCATGGAGCTAGAAAGCATTATGGTAAGCGAAACAAGCCAGGCAGTGAAAGACAAATACCATATGATCTAACCTTTAACAGGAATCTAAACAGCAAAACAAAGAAACAAGCAAAATATAACCAAAGACACTGAAATAGGGGACACACTGACAGTGACCAGAGGAGAGAGAAGAGGGAATTTCAGGGGAGAATGGGAAGGGTTCACAGGAACAAATTTAAAGGACACATGGAGAAAAGCTAGGGGGAGGGTGGTAATGGGAGGGAAGTGGAGAGGGTTGAGTGGGTCGGCTGGATTGGGAGTAAAAGGGAGAAAACTGTACTTGAACAGTGATTAAAATAAAAATAAATAAATGAATAAATAAATAAATAAATAAATAAAAAAGTAAACAGCAGTAAAACCCCAGCTGTTTGGTTACAAAAGTTTTATCACAACTGCCTCTAACTCAAACAAACAGCCATAGTTTATGGAGCTCACTGTGGCTGATACAACGGAAAGGTTATTTCCAGTTCATGTTGCCCATTTGAAAAGTGTATGTGAAACCAACACTTATATTCTCCTCCCTGTATGAGAAATGAAAAATAATGACTTGCAATATTCTTAAAGTTTAAACATAGTGTATTTTTTATCTTCCTTTTTTCAGAATTCTACTAAACTATGCCAATACTTTGCTAAAGCAGCACAAGCTATCATGTCAATTAGTTCTCATCTTGCACTGCAGTGTAGAGAGAATGGCTGTAGTTTTGGTAGTGAAGAAGGTGACTGAGTATACCAAATGCCAAAAAGGTGGTAATATTTTTTGTTTTTTGTTTGCCTGCACAGATTTTTGTCTACACTAGGCAAAATACAGATTTTTAGTAACATTTGTGATTCTAGTTACAAAGAAGATACATGTTTATTGTCAGTCACTATTTTAAAAAATATTTTAGAGAAAAAAGTATGTTTACTTCACTCAGAAACTCCCCATAGTTTCTGACATGGAGTGATGGAAGATTCCTTACAGTATTAAAGGTTTTGAATGGAAGAGAAAGGCTGGAGAGGATAAATGATGGGTGAGCAAGTTATTTGGTATAGATCTGCTTCTTTTCTCATGCTCACATGTAAGGAGGTATAATTTGCACAGAAATTTTCACTAATTAAAAACTCTAAGAGTGTTAAACAAAATTTTTCACTAACTATTTAAAGTAAGACAGTCTGTAAAGTATCACTGCTGCCATAAGTATCTACCCTTGTGTGACAGTGACACATATTTAAATGAGCAACTATAGATCAATCAGTGGCCAGAAGAGAATAATAAGTAACATTAAAATAATACAAACACAAAACAAAAGCGCAGTGTTCAAAAAAGAGGGTTTTTTATGTTGTTATCAGATATAGAAATATAGCTTCATTTAAAGATTTTAATATCAATTTGCTGTAGTTAATGAATTAATTTGCATTTGTTTCCAGAATCCAAGTAAGGCAACACCTGTCACAGAGCTGGGATTATTGAGAAACTCTGAATTCAACGCTTTACTTGCATATTAAGTTTTAGCACCAAAGAACTGTCCTTTATTTGAACCAGTGTATGTGTGTGTGTTTGATTTTAATATCACTGCTAAATATTAAGCAAGAACAGGAATATTCATGATAAATCTAGATAAATTTCACATAGTTTTGTTACATTCCATTTGATTGTACTTCACAAAAGAAATAAACAACTTCTTATAATACATCCCAATTTCATATAAACTATAAACAATGAGGTAGCATGCAGATTTTTCCATTATGGGAGATGAATACGCTCTGCCTTCAGCCATCGTCTCTGGATAGTCAAAGGCAGATACTCAGAATCATACATACCTAAACCTCAACTAGTAATTGGCCTAATTCTTATGGAAAAATATATCACTTAAGGTCATGTGCAAATAGGGGAAATGTAATACTTGATTGTTACATAGGAAAGTCAATAACAACAAATTTCCCAGGTGAGGGACTCAAGCATAGGTTTTTATTTCAAATACCAATGGAAGGCAATAAAATCAAAACAGACTGTGGGTCATTTTTTTAATAACCATGTGTTATGGTTGACATCTCTATAAAAAGGGAGTTACTTTGTCATCAATAAGAGAATCACCTTAAAAGTGAAACACTGTACACTTAACCTTTACAAAAAGTATATAATAAAGAGGATGTCTATTTTTTTTCAAAAATTTTTGTGAAACATCATCTTGAAAGTTACAGCTGTGCAAAATGCCAACCTGAACTATGTTAAGTGACTTAGCCAAAGAGTGTAATACAATAGCATTTCCCTTTGCACCACCACACATACAACTAAGCATTAAAACCTCTAAACAGGGTCAAAGAGTAATGATGAAATGTGAACTGCTTTGAGGTTATTTACATCTGGAAAAGTAACATCAATGTTACATTAAAAATGAATTGATTCACTGGAATATAATACATATTAGTGGTTTCAAATAGTCAGGAGCAGAAAACATTCTTTCAACAAACTCTATGAAATACCCCAATACATGATTAAGTTAGATGGAATTTCAAAAGACCCCCCCTTTTTTATCCTGTCTTCTTCCTCTGCCAGACACCGATGGCACCTCCTGGGGAGCCTATGAGACACCATTGATACCAATGAGAAAGCTACTCTGATTTTAAGAACTTCCTCAGTATTTCCAGTTCCCACATACTTTCTTATATTTCTATCAAGAAAAACACATTTTTTTTTCAGTTTATGTTGCCCCGAGGCCATAATAGCTATTTAAGACACTTGTGGAAAAATTTCCCAGGAGGCTGGAGGAAGACTAAGGATTTTGGTGGTTGGGATGGGATGGTAATGGGGTGATTGGAAGGTGGCTTTGGATTTGCAAATGAAGGTGATACTTTGCTCTGAGTCAAGCGGGCCCCTGACAAAACGTCTAAGGTATGCTGGAGATGAGTGAAGGGTTGACCTCCTCATATCCCTTTCCAACTGAGTTAAGGAAGAAAGTAGATAGTTTATATTACTAAGTTTAAGACTTAAGTTTGTGGAGTACATTTTTTAATTAAATATGTTTGAATTTTATTGTTCTTCAAGTACAGTTTTCTGCCTTTCCCCCTCCCCTCCCCACCACCCTAGCTCTCGCCACCTCTCCACCCTGTTTCCACCCCCCCCTTGTTTTTGTCCATGTGTGCTTTATAGTTGTTTCTGTAAGCCCTTCACCCTTTCACCCCCATTATCCCCTCCCCTCTCTGCTCTGGTTACTGTCAGTTTGTTCTGAATTTCAATGTCTTTGGTTATATTTTGCTTGCTTGTTTGTTTTGTTGATTAGGTTCCACTTAAAGGTGAGATCATATGGTATTTGTTTTCACTGCCTGGCTTATTTTACTTAGCATAATGCTCTCCAGTTTCATCCACAATGTCACAAAGGGTCAGAGCTCCTTTCTTTCTGCTGCATGGAAGGGACTCTTCTTCATAAATCCAATTTGAAAATGTAAAAACCATTAGGAGCATTATGGGAAGCTTCAAGTGGAGGAGCTAAGGTGTTATATAAGAAGATAGAATATCTTAAGACCTTCATGCTGGAAAGGCCACATTTAGGCACTCTGATCCACAGCCCTGTTGAAGTACATGGTCCGGTGTCATCTTGAACACCCAAACAATGCAAACCTTCAGACTATAATTTCATAAACATCTGACTACAATTCTGTAAGAGATCTTAAATGAGAACTTCTCTGCCCAATTTTCCTCATTTTTATCTGCAAAATTTTGAGCTAAATAGATTGTTATAAATCAGAGTTTTGACACAATTTTTTATATAGCAAGAATCATTGGAAGCATTTTTCAATCCCATCTGCTTATGTGAGCATAAAAATCAAAATAAAAGTGACATATATAAAATAAAGTAAATAATGAGGAGACATATCATGAACTTCAGTTAATACAGATTCTGAATTTGATGATTACATTTCATTTTAAACCCCTTAGACCATAAGGCAACATGATATCCAGATGTCAAATTTGGTTTATATTGATTGATTTAAGGAAATATACCACTAATTGAATAGGCAAAAAAATTTTCTGGTTCTACATTATGAGATAAATGGACTTACATCAGTACCTATATAATAAATTTGAACAACATGCATTCACTTATTCTACAGATGTTAACTTTCCATTGATGTTTTTATCCTTGGAGTTATGGAAGTAAGAATTCATTTCTCCCATTTTTATTTTTAAATCATTTAGAATCATTGAAAATTTAAAAGTATCTAACAACCTGCATTTATTTACCTTACCTTCTTTGCCTGGGTTTATGAATTTGTATATTGTCCAGTTCTTTTCTCATTCTCGTATTCTTTGTCCTTTTGTTCCTCTTCCTATTACTCCTTTCACTTAGTTTCTCTTCATTTCCTTTCTTCCTTTTTCTCTTTGCTTTTCTTCTCTTACCTATTTTTTGGAGGATATAATATGGGAATAAATTCTAAATAGTTTTCTTCTATCACATAATGAGATAGATATTTACACTACTAAACGAAATATTAAATGTAAAATATGTCCACAAAATTGGTAATTTCCAAAATATTATAAAATATATAGAATGGAAAACTATTTAAATTGTGTGATGATGAGGATCCTAGCTAAGGAATTTGAAGAAAATCAACTGGCATAAGGAGGCATCTAGAAAATACAGGGAAGTGGGATAGGAGAGCCTGCCCTTTTTGAAGATTGAGAAGGTGATCTTCAAATTCCAGAGCAAACAAAAGAGTAGCTTGTTATGACATTATGACAAGTTATGTGGAAGTCAGATCATATGTGGCCATGAATATGAAGATTGCATTCCATTCCAGAAGAGACAGGGAGTATTTGAAATGTTTTCAGCATTGTCGTAATGTGATTCAATTAATATTTGTTTAAAGTGAACGCTGAATGCTGTGTAGAAAGATCATTGAAAAAGCTAAGAATATAATTAAATACTATATTGCTAGGATATTATAGTATTAAGATAGGCGAGTGGCTTGGATAATGCTATGGCTAAAAAAGTAGACATATTTAAGGTATATATTCATCAGCTTTTTTGAGATATAGTTCACTCACCTTATAATTTATCAATTTAATAAGTACAATTGCCTGTAGTACACTCATAGATATGTACAACAATCATCAGAGACAATTTCAGAACATTTTCACTACTCCAGAAAAAAGTCCTGTATGGCTTAGCTTTTGACTTTCTGAACCCCACCTCCAAACCTCACCCCCAGCCATACATAGCAAGTGATATATATTCTCCTTTATAAATGTATATGTTATGGATAGTGCAAATGAATGGAATCATATAATATTTGATCTTTTGTGACTAGATTCATTCATTTAGCATAACTTTTTCAGGGTTATTCTATGTTATACCATGTATGAGTATTTCATCACTTTTGTCTGAAAAATATTTTATTGTACTTACCTGCCACACTTTATTCCTATACTCATCCATTAATGGGCATTTGGGTAATTTTTATCTCTGGGCTATTGTGAATAATTCTATAAAATTCATGCACAAATTTTTGTTAGGCCTGAATTCATGTATCTTGTAAATATGCCTAGGAGTGCAATCGCTGAGTCATATGGTTACTCTTGAATCATTTGAGGGACTAGCAAACATGTAAAAGAAACCATATTCTTTTACATTCCCACCAGCATGAAGGCTCTGACTTCACATTCTCACCAACAGTCATTATCTGACTTTTTGATTCTATATGTAGAGTAGTATTTCACTGTGGTTTTGATTAGCATTTCCCTCTGACTAATAAAACTGAGTGACTTCCTGTTCTCTCTGTTTAGTTATATACTTTCTTTGGAGGAATGTCTATTCTGATCCTTTGCCCATTTTAAATTGTTTTTTTTTTTTATTTTGACGTCTAACATTTCTTTGTATTGTCTGGATACAAATCCTTTATCAAGTATATGATTTGAAAATATTTTCTTCCATTTTGTGGGCTGTATTTTTATTTTCTTGATGGTGTTCTTTGAAGCAGAAGTGTTTTTAATTTTGCTGAAGTTCAATTCATCTGCGTGTGTTGTTGTTGTTGCTCATATTTTCCTGTCATGTATAAGAATTCTTCTGCGAACCAAAGTGTCACAGGTTCAATTCCCAGTCAGGGTACATGCCTGGGTTGCAGGCCATGACCCCCAGCAACCGCACATTGATGTTTCTCTCTCTCTCTTTCTCCCTCCCTTCCCTCTCTAAAAATAAATAAAATCTTTTTTTAAAGAATTCTTTACCAAATCTGATGTCATAACATTTTTTTATGTTTTCTTTTAAGACTTAGATAGATTTAACTCTCGCATTTGTTTTCTATGCATTTTGAATTAAATTTTTGTTTGTAATAAATTAATTTTATTGTTCTTTTTTTTTGCATATGATTATCCAATGTGCCAGTACCATTTATTGAAAAGATCATTCTTTCCCATTAGATGGTCACAGCACACTAGTCACCAAATAAACCATATGTATGTTTTTATATGTAAACTTCCAGTTATATTCTATTTATCTATCAGTCTCTCTTAGTGCCAGTACCACACTGTCTTGATTAAAATTATAGTAAGTATTGAAATTGGAAAGTGTGAGAGCTCCAACTTTATTTTTTTTTCAGATCTGTTCTGGTTGTTCTGAAATCTGAGCAAATTTAGAATGTCAATTTCTACCAAAAAATAATTTAGCTGGTGGTCTGATTGGGATTGCATTGATTCTATAGATCATTTTTGAAAGTAGTGTCTTTTTTATACAAGATTACATCCTCAGATTAATGAATGTCAAATGTTTTCAATTCATTTTGATTTTATTTAATTTATTTTAGTAATCTTTTATAGTTTTGAGTATAAATATTTTATTATATTTGATGTTTGTGAATGAAATTGTTTTATATTTATTTTATATTACTTATTGAAAATGTGTAAAATACTATTGCTTTTGTATATTTATTGTGCATCATGTAAACTTGCTGAACTAATTTATTATTTCTATGCTTTTAGTGTATTACTTATAATTTTCTACATACAAGATTATGTCAAATCATCTGTTTCACATAGAGATAATTATACTCCTCCCTTTCTTAACTTGTTACCTTTTATTTCTTTCTCTTGACTAATCTCCCTGTCAAGAACCTCTAGTATCATGTTAAATAGAAGTGATGAAAGTGTATATTCTTGTTGCCTACCTAATCTTGGAGGAAAGCATTGAGTCTTTTGTCATTAAGAATTATACTATCTGTGCACTTTTTGTAGATATCTTTATCAGCTACAGACCTTACTTTTTAATACATTTGTTAATTATCTTTATTATGAAAGGATTTCAGACACTATCGAATGTTTTTCCCGTGTCTATTATCATGTGGGGATTTTTGTTTCCTTCTATTGATATAATGTATAACAGTTGATTTTTTTATGTTAAATCAACTTTGCAATATGGGAATAAATTTCATTTAGTCTTCACTTATAATTATTTTTATATATTGCTGGATGCAGTTTCCTACTCTTTTTTGAGGATTTTTAAATTCATGTTCATAAGAGACAGCGGTTTGTAGTTTTCTTTTTTGTGTGATGTACTTGCCTATTTTTGCTATAATATCATAAAAGATTTATTCTTTTCTATTTTTTGAAAAGTTTGTGAAGAGTTGGCAGTAAGTCTTTTCAAAAGTTTGGTAGAGTTTACTGATGAAGCCATTTGGACATGTGCTTTCCTGTTGGGCAGATTTTTTATTATTTATTGAATCTTTTCATGTGTTGTAGGTCTATTCAGATTTTTCTGTTTTTACTTAAAGCAGTTTTATTGTTTGTTCTTTCTGAGAATTGGTCTATTTAATCAAAATTGTCTAACATTTTGGTGTACAATTGTTCATAGCATTCTTTTATAATTTAAAAAAAATTTCTGTGAGTGGTAGTGTTCCCTCTTTCATCTCTGATTCTAGTAATTAGAGTATTCTCTCTTATTCCTTTGTCATTCAACCTACTACTCTTGATCTTTTTAATAATCCTTCTTTTGGTCACAGTGATTTTATTTCCTGTTCTCCATTTCATTCATTTCACTATAATATTTATTATTCTCTTTCTTCTGATTACTTTAGGTTTATTATGCTTACTCTTTTCTAGTGTCATAAGTGAAAGGTTACATTATTACTTTAAGATTTTTGAGAATATATTCACTTACATCTATAAATTTCCATGTAAGCACTTCTTTACCTGCATATAATGTTTTGAAATGTTGTATCTTTATTCTCATTAACGTGAAAGTATTTTTGATTTCTCTTTGTTTTCTGTTTTGATCCACTAGTTATCTAAGAATAAGTTGCTTAATATCCACATATTTGTGATTTTCTCAATATTTTTCCTGCCATTGATCTCTAATTTTATTCCATAGTAGTTAGATAACATACTTTACATTTTTCTATTCTTCTAAATTTATTCAGGTTCATTTTATGACCTTGCCTTGAACTCAATTCTAGCATCCATCTGGAAGCTGGATGACAAATACTGATATCTTATTCCTCCCAGGTGGCAGGGGTGAATCTCTAAGATCTGGAAAGAAAGGGAGCCCTTTGTTCTTGGTCTTTGAAATCTAGAAATGGGTTCCCACATCATTAACATGGATGGAAAGAGGAGGGAAAGAGGGAGTGGTCTTGATACAAATATCACAAACTCCTATCTTTATTAAGAAGCAATTTTTAAAGATATTCCTGAATAGATGTTTCTTTATTTGCTTTTTATTCTTAGGATCATTTCCAGGGGGTTTAAATGGTTGATTTTTACAGGTTTTCTTGGTTTCAGTAGGAAGCTGGTAAGTGGAATACACACTGTTATGCCACAATTTGATCACTTAAGATTTATTTATAAGGTAGAATTCACTAGAATGTTGCTTTGTTGGGTGTAGTAATTAAGTGAAAGAAATGGGTGAAGTATTATTCTCATGTTTCTAATTTGACGTAAATAGTGGTTTTGGTTAGTAAAACAAAGAATGCTAAAGGCATGCAAAATTCAGAGATATGCAACAATGATCCAGTATTAGTGAAAATATTTTAGGAGGATTAATTTCAAATGTTCTATTTTATATAAATAATGTAATATATGTAAAGGGGCATACACATTATATTTTTTTCTTTTCTTTTTCTTCTCTTTTTTTTAACTGTGAGAGATATGAGCCCTCTAAAGGATGAATTTGCCCTTTAAATAGATTTTGTAGATAACATACTGTTCAAAACATGATAGAGAATATCTTTGAGTGTCATGTATTCTCAGGTTTGTTTTGAATTCCATCACTGCTTGTCCTACATTTGGCTTCATTGTAATTAATTTTTCCTAGTCCTTAAAGGTATTTTGTTCTCTAGTTCTATTCTGGAACTTGTTTGAATAAATGTGGATATGATTCCATTAAGTGGAAAGATTCAGAAGAGATTGTCATTAAGGAATGAAGTCCCTAATATGGGAATGAATAGAACATGGACAAATGAATAAACAGCAAAAAAATACATATACTTAGAATTATAGATCTGTTGAAAATTTGATGATAGAATTACCACTCTTTTTTTCAGACACACCAGCTGACAGTGAGAAGAGAACAAGAGATTTGAGGAATGTTGGAACAGAGTAGTTGACTTTATAATGTTGAAAGAGCATATTTACTAGGGGGAAATGACTGTTCTGGGTGGTGTTAGGTGTCACTTGAGGATAATGATCATAGAATAAAAATGGAAAAGATAATACATTTATAACAAAAAATAGAAAGTTATGATAATAATAATAATGATCACTAGTATTTAATGCACATTTGATATGTTTGGGAATTGCTTAGACCCTTTTATATGATTGAATTAATTTATTCCTCACATAAACTCTATGAGAAAATAGCTATTATTATGTTCATCTCACAGACAAGGGGGCAAAGACATAGAGAAATTAACTTGCTAAAGGTCACATAGCATCATCTGCAAGATCAATGTTTGACTTTTTATTGATTTTGGAAAAATGCTATAGTAAAAAATTTGAATTAATGATTCAAAAAATAGTTTAGATTATAATCATGACAACATATACAGTGTGGCCATAATAGGGTAAAGTAAAGAAACATTTTTTTCAGTTGAGTATGCTAGAAGCTTAAGGAGTACGTGAGAAATACAAAATTAAAGTATCAGAGAGAGCAATGGAGTGAAATTAACTATTATAGACTAGCTGGTAAGGTCTGTATTGAAGAGAGTGATGCCTGAGACCTTAGTTGAGAATCCCTAAAAGAAAGTATACAGCAGGTAAAAAATATAAATAAAGTTATATATTGAGAATTCCAAAGATAAAGAAAAAATGATCCGGAAGCAACAATGGCAAGCAAAGATGTTATCAGTTCTGTTCTAAAATTTAAGATACTTGGCATGTGGGAAAAAAATAAAACCTTCCTATTGAAAGGACGGAAAGAAATGGTATATCAGAGTGGAGAAAAGTATATCATTAAACAACAGGTATGAAATAGAAATTAGGGAGTGAGTTTAGTAATATATGGTACTGGATGAGTGGACATTCCAGGGAACAAAATGGGAAAAAAAGTTGGTGAGAGGAGAAGACTGACTAACCAGTTAATTTCATGAATGTGACAAATGAGAATGAGAGTATAGAAGTTAATGAGTGAACAGAGAGGTTTTTCGTTGTCATGCTGACAGAGATAAGTAAGGATGATGAGACACTTGAATTTCATCTTGCTTGTCTCATGCAGGTGAGCATTTTAATGCTTGTGAACAACAGGGTATTGGCCTGGACAATATGAGTTATGGATGTAATTATTTTTATTCCTTCAAATGGAGAAAACAATCTTAGCATGGTTAAAGATAGTTTTATATGGATTATCTCACTTTATCATCTCCCTACCAATAATTCTGACTTTTACTCCTATTGAATTGTAGAATAATGGTCAGTTTTCTGGGCAAATGGGAGCAGAATTTTAGGCATTTTTAGATGAATCAGAGGACCATGGTAACTGATAGTTCATCTTTCAAGTTATAATTTGGTGACATAACAACTGATGCTAATAAATATTAGAAATAGAGCAAATAGATTCTCAAAAAAATCCTAATTTCTGCATCTGCAAATCTGCCTCCTTTCTCTTAGTATATGTCTGGTTGCTTTTGGCCCCATTACATAGGCACTTGAGCTATCTAATCTGCAACTGAATTGAGGTATGTTTATTTTACTAATTATTAGCTTGATAGCCAATAAATTATAAAGCAAATAATGCCAGAGAAAGTTGGTTTATACTCTATATAAAAGAGATCATATAATTATAAGTAAATTAGTTATTAACTAACACAGCACATTGATTCTGGTAAGACATTATAGTAATCTTCTTATGACTACTGTACTTTTTATTAAAATGACAATGGGAATGAGCAAGAGTTTCAAGACTATTTGAGAGTGCTTATTTATCTTAAAAATTTTATTTTTAAATTTTCAAGCACAGCAACATAGTGAAGTTTACATAGAGAGAGGCACTTCTCACAATGTACAAACTGTGAAAGTAACACATTTTGTTAAAATAGGCATCTCTAAGCGAAGCACCAAGTCACGCAAGCAAACAGAATGGGAGAAAGAAGAGTCTTTGGAACAGCAGTTATTCCCTAAGGTCCCGAGTCAGCACTCTCAGCTGCAAATACTTCCTAACCTTGCATTATCCCCAGGTTCCCTCAGCAGCAAATAAGTAATGGCAACAACTCTTGAAAACAAACTTTTAAATGTGTGGTTATATATGTATTTGGTGGGGAGGCTTGGAGGAATAGAAGTAAGGAGTGATTCTCCTGTGGGATCCAGTGATCAATGAGCCAAGGAATGATGAAGGGATTAATACTGACCTTCTATCAAGAACATGTCCATCAGGGACATAGTAAGTAAGCCCTCTCCCCAACAGATTTGAGTACCCAAGGAGAAGGGATTTAAACAAAAATTGAGACAGCAGTTGAAGAAAAAAAATTTCATTTAAAAAATATTTGTAAGAATTCTTTAAAATGCAAATGTAAAATGCAAATGTAAAATTAAAACATGTTCCTTATTAAAATGAGTGCAGGAAGTGCAGAAAAATACAATGACAAAAATAATATGATCCATAATCCTACATCAAAATGTTTAGATATTACTGTTGATGTGTATTTATTTCAGGAATGTGAGTGTGTTTTCTCAATAAGCTTATATTTAATATGCATACAAATGACTACATATAAGAAGGAATAATGAATAGACTTACTTTGTCTAGGGAAAACTGCTTTTCTCCCCATTGTAGATGAAATAATATCTCTTTTCTATAAGAAAAGTTGCATAAATTAGTAAAAAAATGTATAGTTGACCAAGCTCCTTCTCCTTCTTCTCTCCCTCACCCTCAAGTCTAAGTAGTAGCAAGCAACTCTGACATGTTCACTGTGGACTACTGGCCAAGAAAAATCCACTGTTGACAACCTAACAGGAACCCTAGATTTGACTCCTTTGTCCTATCCTTAAATTTCTCCTACCCTGAAGGTGTAACCCAATATATACAGAAACATAAGAAGCTTATTGCATCAGCTTTTGGTGTAAAGACCAAATTTTGGACCAATCAGATGTGTTCCCTTGCTAACTGGTGAAACTGGGAGGCCCTCAAATGACACAAGCACAAATTCTCCTTCACACTGGGCTCCTGCAAAAAAGCTCTTCCAGCCAAACAGCCTCCTTATCAAAGGGATAAGGCAGAGTTCCTGCTGATCCCTAAGAAGGAGGTTTCAATGCCTGGCCACCCAATAAATTATTCAAACAGCCAATCACATCCTCCTATGGCAACCCTGGAAAACCTCACTCTCTTGGTACTTACTAGTACAAAGCTTGCCTCCCTCAGTCCCAAGTTCACTCTGTTCCCCACTGTAACCCCTGTGTTGCCTGTGTGATATTTGATATCCTCCTTCTCTGGGATATGAGTATAACACTGCCAATCTCATTTTCCAGGGTCGGTTGTTATGTTTTTGGCAATCCCCATAATCCTAGGGCAAGAATCCCTCAGTCATCAAAGGAGTAAATAAGATACCAGTAAAACAAGACCATTCTTATCATTCAAAACCATTTGGGGGATTGACTACTTGCAAATCTCTTTTTAAGGAATTTTAAATGGAACATCATACTTTCCTTTGAATTTCTTTTTAATTATTTTGTATGTCTTCTAATCTCTCCTCTGCTCTGAAATATTAATTCACTTAAATCTTTATTGAAAACTATGTTATTAGCCCTGGCTGGCGTAGCTCAGTGGATTGAGCATGGACTGGGAACCAAAGTATCCCAGGTTCGATTCCCAGCCAGGGTACATGCCTGGGTTGCAGGCCATTACCCCCAGCACATTGATGTTTCTCTCTCTCTCTGTCTATCTCCCTCCCTTCCCCTCTAAAAATAAACAAATAAAATCTTAAAAAAAAAGAAAACCATGTTATGATAGGCATTTTGCAAGTTGTTGATAAAATAGACATGTGGTCATAGAGCTTTTATGTTAAGAGACAGACAATAAAAAATAAAAGTAAATAAATATGTATGTGTGAAATAATGAGTATTATTGAGAATGAAGATGACTGTGGAGGTGGTGGCTACAATTTTTGCAGAGTAATGCTAAAGCTCTGACCTGGAAGAGGTGGTGGAAAAATCCATATATACCTGGAAAAGAAAAAGAAACAATACATACAAAGGCCAAGACATAAAAGAATTCATGTTTTCATCCTGAGTGCATTAAGTTATTAGTTTGATCTCCATTTAATGTGCATGAAAGCTTCATTCATAGGTATATTCTTTTCTCACTACTGTCAATTGTGTATTTTTTCCCCTGGTGTGTGGCTAAGTTCTTGACAGTACAGAAACTTGTCAAGGCTAGAAAAATATCTTTCAGAGCAAATTACTTAAACCTCTTTCTTCCTATGCCCTCTCAAGAGATAAATAAATATGCATTCAATTTAGGCATCTTACATACTTTGCATGTTCAAACCTGACTGATGAGTCAGGATAATGGATAATTTAATTAATCAATAACTCCTTGTTCTTGCATAATTGCTTGAATATCTTATAAGTCTATAAAATCTATAGACGATTTTATAGACTTAGCCCTGGCTGGTGTGACTCAGTGGACTTAGTGCTGGCCTGTGAACTAAAGCGGCAATGATTCGATTCCCAGTTACCTCACATGCCTGGGTTGTGGGCCAGGTCCCCAGTAGGGGCCTCGTGAGAAGCAACCACACATTAATGTTTCTCCGCCTCTCTTTCTCTCTCCTTTACTCTGTCTCTAAAAATAAATAAATACAATCTTTTCAAAAAGCTTTAAAAAAGAAATTATAATGTATTGAGAATGTAGAAAAAATATTTGTCAGTATGCCCAAGATAGAGTTTAAAATCAGAATATTCTATGAATGTTGGTTTTAAAGTGTTGCCAACTATTTATAGCACTATAAATAGAAACTAATTCTTATTGATTAACCTAATTTGTCTCTAATATAAAGTTGTTTGATGCAAAATGCCTTTATTTAAAAAACTAAAGGAAGCCACAACCTTACAACTGAGCATAGCTAATGAAAAACAAATCAGTTAAAATGGTCATCAATTTAGTTAACTGTATTTCATGCTGATACTTCACATAATTAACACACTGCAGCCTTACAGAAATCACCTTTACTTCTGACCCTTGATACTCACCCCAGGTTATGCTATCATTTATTTGCATCTGTGAGTGTGAAATTAGATTGTGCTTGGAACCTTATTCTCATTTTTACCAAAGTATATTTAAAGAATCCTAAAATGACATCAGGCCCGGCATTTGATAGTGATATAATGCTTCTGTGTTTTTTAAGATACTTAAAGCTTTTTCCCCTGGGGTTTTCCTTATTAATCCTTCAAGCTTTGGAAGCCCCACTGTATTCTGCATAATGACATTTGTATTCTCCTTGTTCTACTCAATTGTTTGGGTTCATTAACTATCAGCTTTTCTGACATCTATTTTTATATGAACTTACTTTAAACCATCCATTATCTTCATAAAACTTACTTCCTCTGACCAGCATATACTCCTGACCTGAAGCAGGGAGTAGGTTTGCCAGATGAAATACAAAACTCTCAGTTAAATTTGAATTTTAGTTAAAGTACACCTTTTAAATTTAAGTATATCCTAATTATTTCATGAACACACATATGCTACAAGAAATTATTTTTTTCAATTTAAAATTCAAATTTAACTAGGTATCCTGTACATATTTATTCATTCATTTACCTTTTTGCCATACCTGGCAACACCAAGAGAAACATATATCAAATTAAGATATAATAACTATATAAACAATATAAAATTTTAAAAATATCAAATAAAAGAACATTGCTTTAAAATTATGCCAGTAAAGTATGTAGTTTACTACCTTATTATTTTATTCTAGGCATGTATATTTCACAGAAGCAAGATGCTTTAGTGCCACCTTATAAATAAAGCTTGAAGGTTATCTTTTGATTTTATAAAATTGTTCATCTATTGGAAAAGCAGGATGTTGAAGACAGTTAACATATATCATGATTCATAAAGTACTGGTGTTGGAAGCCTTAGGAAACCAAGTTTATATGACATGAAAATGAGTTAAAACTTTTAGAAAATGGGATTTCCAATTTTAGGTTGTTTGAGTAACCAAAGGAAAACATCATTGCCACTAAAAGGAACTTAAAAAAAAACAAACTTCTCAACAAAAGTTATCTGTTTAGAGACATCAAAGAGCTAATGGAAAGGCTGCCCTGAAGAGGTAAGATTCTGAAGCGGTGAGCTCCACTGGGAGGTGAGCTGAGTTTGCAGCTGGTTATCCCAGGGTGCAGTATCAATTACAAGAAAGGCACAGTTTGAATGTATTGAATAACAAAATTAGAGGTTGGGAATTCAGATTTTGCTCAGTTAGATGATCGCTGCTGGGAGAGAGAGTAAACAAAAGAGGTTTTGATGATTACAGGGGGCTGGTGAGATAAAATTGGCAATTTTTGAGGCCTAAAGTATTGAATCTTTTTCCCTGAAGACATTTACAGATCTCAAACTCTACATTGCACAGAATTAAAATGCTAGGCAAAAAACCTCTGGAAATTAAATAATTTTATTCATTTGTTTCTGCAAGATTATCATAACACTTTAATAAAAACAACAATCTAATATTGCTTGTTGCCTACCATAGTAATGCTTTACCCATTTTTTCACGAATCCTTGAACCATCTGAGATCAGCTTGCAAAGATGGTGCCTATTATCCTCAAATACTTTAGTATTTATTTTGTTTAAATAAGGACATTATTCTACATAATCACGATATAACCATCAAAACCAAGAAATTAGTATTGATATATTACTAATCCAATCATCCAAATAAGAAGGATTTAGTTTTAAAGATATTGAAGCCATGCAAGGTAGTTGACCATGCTGAGTTGGTGGGGGACAGGCATGATATTTAGATTCCTGTATGAGAAGCTGACAAGGCTTAGAAAGACATTTACAAATGATGATAATTCCTAAAACAGAACAGCAAGCCCCAAGCAGAATGAAGACAGTTATGCCCTCTTGGAATGGCAGCTTGCAATACGGAGGTCAGAGAATTAATAGAAGATTAATGTCTTATGCATGACAGGGTGACCAAGCTGAAGGTGGCAAGGTCAGACCAACCAGATAACGCATCTAGAAGGGGCTAAGGGAAATAGGCATTTTATCATAAATTTCAGAGGCTGCCTGAGATGAAGAGGGTACCCATATGAGGGAAGGTGGATTGCTAGAATTCAAAAACAGAACAGGGTTAGAAAATATCCCATGGGATAAGCTACCATAGTTCAAGGGGAATAAGGAAGTTATTCTTTATGGGGAAGTTATCCCCATAGAGCAATAGCCTAGGATGGAGTGTTGGCATTGTGGTTTATTTTGCAATTTGCATCAATTCATAAGAAATTTCAGTGAATTTGAAGCTTTTTTGTGTTTGTAAGCTTGATATTCTGTTATGTTTATTTAGATTTATTTCAGTTTGTTTATGGTAGATTTTCTAGTAAATCTATAATTTGGTTATTTTTTAATAAAATTTTCACATTTTTTAATTTTTTGTTCAAGTATAGTTATCTCCATTTTACCCCCATCACTCCTCCCTGCCCCAGCCATCCACATCTCCCACCCTTGATCCTAACCCCCTTTGGTTTTGTCCATGTGTCCTTTATGCAGGTTCCTGAAAACACTTTCCTCTTTTCCCCCCAATGGTTCTTTTTCATAGCTTATAACTTTTTATATACTTTGTTTTGTTTTTACATAAGATTTTATTTATTTATATTTTAAAGAGGGGGAAGGGAGGGAGAAAAGAGGCGGAGAAACATCTATGCATGAGAGATATATTGATTGGTTGCCTCTCATTCACCCCCACCTAGGGACCCAGACTGCAACCCAGGCATGTGCCCTGACACAGAATTGAACCAGCAA
The DNA here is from genome assembly GCF_004126475.2 of Phyllostomus discolor. Classification (NCBI taxonomy): domain Eukaryota; kingdom Metazoa; phylum Chordata; class Mammalia; order Chiroptera; family Phyllostomidae; genus Phyllostomus; species Phyllostomus discolor. Next base: position 76,978,975 of record NC_040904.2, on the reverse strand, counting down.
CCTTTTGGTTCACAGGCCTGCTCTCAATCCACTGAGCCACACCAGCCAGGGCACTTTTTATATACTTTGTAATCTAAATATTTTTGATTTAGTCATTTTAAGAAAATTACTTGCATTTTGTTTCAATAAATGTGTATTATACATTTTTGGTAAAAGGTTTATATGATTAAAAATGTATTACATTGACCAAAAAGTCCATATGTCTTTTTTTCCTGTAAAATAAGAGACAGATTTTTTATTTTCAAGACTGACTTTATTGATTTGGATATATTGAGGATGTCTGCTATCTCCTGCTATTGGTTTTAGTGAGTTAGAAGACCAAGGTGCTGCTAAACATCTTCTGATGTATAAGACAGCCCTGCAGAAAACAATTATTTGGCCAAAATGTCAATAGCACCAAGAAACTTTGCAAACCACTTCTGATACATTCAATCGGTCACAGTGCCTTCTCCCCACACTGCACAATTTTTTTCCATTTTAGTTCCATTTTGGTGAAAATTATCATCTTTATCATTGTTGATATAATACAGCATAAAGCATAATACACTGAAAATGTTGCTTATTTTTTCCACCTTCAATATTAAAATGACTACACAAAACTTCACCAATTTTGATAAGATTTTTAAAATTCGTGCTGATATGACAACTGTCACAATATGATCTAACAAAATTGTTTTGAATGAAGTTAAAACCAACTAGGCACTGCTAGAGCCATCTTATGGAAAAAACAAATGAACTCTTTGGCCAACTCAATAGAATAATTTGAAAATTTATCTCACTAATAAAATAAGAAATTGAGAGTGCAGACTGACAATTATTTTAATCATATAGCACCCAAAATAGACTGCAGATTGTATTTCTTTTTGAAGATACATAAATAACATATATTCATATAGTCATAATTATCTTTTTTGAGCTATTGGGAGATCTTTAAATGTAATAATTAATATTCAGAAGATACTGAATATTATAAACTGGGAGAAATCAAAGTATCAAAGTCATCATATTTATGCAATGCTATCTGTAAAATTACTTTTATGCTTCAGTGCAGATATAAAATAGTACACTTAAAGCTTTTTCAAAAGACTGGAGATTAGTAACCAATGTGTATTACCTGTGTATATACAAGGTCTGGCACAAAAAATGCCCCTTTTCCATTACAGAAAAAATATTTTATTGCAAAATCATAAGCATGTAATTGCGTAACATAACAATATGACACTCAAGCACACCATTTGGCATTTTAGGTGAAATGTTCAAATTGCCTTCCATCTCATGCAAGATACCCATGTACCCTACCAGCCACATTCAATGGCATTACTCCCGTGGATCCTGTACTTCTTTTTGACTATGTGGGTATTTCAGATGTACAATCCCAAGTATTAGCTTACTTAATTAATGTGCATCATTAATTTTCTAACTTAGATTAGAGCATTACAGAGAATTTTATAATGAATCTTCAAAACTCTGACAAAAGAAACATAGTAATTTATTATCTTCAGTTAGTTGAAAATAATAATCATCCAACATATCTTTCTTATATAAGATTATTAATATTTTCTAATCCATTAAAAATAATTAAGAGTAAAAATGAATTGGTGTTTCAGGATTCTTAGTGAATAATCCCAGCAGTAGAATTGCCAGGTCAAAAGGTGGTTCCATTTTAATTTTTTGAGGAAATTTCACCAATTCAAGAAAACCTGTGCACCCCAATGGTCATAGGAGCAAAATTTACAATAGGCAAATGATGGAAGTAACCTAAGTGCCCATCAGTAAATGAGTGGATCAAAAAACTGTGGTGCATTTACCCAATAGAACACTACGCAGCAGAAAGAAAGAAGGAGCTCCTACCCTTTGCATCAGCATGTGTGGGACTGGAGAGCATTATGCTAAGTGAAATAAGTCAGGCGGTAAAAGACAAATAGCATATCATCTCACTTTTAACTGGAACCTAATCAACAAAACAAATAAGCAAGCAAAATATAGCCAGAGGCATTGAAATTAAGAACAAACTGGTAGTAACCAAATGGGAGGGGAGAATGGGAGAAAGAAGGGAAAGCGTCATCAAGGAAGATATATAAAGGACCCATGGACAAAGCCAAAGGAGGCTAGGATTGAGGGTAGGAGGTGGGGGTGGGGGGGGCAGGGGAGAGTAGTTGGGGGGAAAATGGAGACAACTGTACTTGAATAACAGGAAAAAGGATAATCCTGTTGGTAAAGCAAATAAAAACCCTGAATAAAACATGAATTATCAACAATAAAAAGAATACAAATGAAAACACAAAACATTTGAAAATGTTTATATAAAGAACTACTCATAGGCATTTTAAATGTCAAAACTTTATATATTTATATATGCATAATAATCATAATCTATTAAGAAAAAACAAGGAAAATCACTTCTAAAGTTAGAGATTTATTTAAAAATAAGTTATGTTAAAATGTGAGAACATAACACAAAATTAACAGTTAAAGAGATATTTTGGCAGTGAAGGAGCAACCTGAGAAATAAATACAAGGAGCCCAATGAGTACATGAATATCATTATCTATCTAACATTGAAATGTGAATTTATAATTCACAGACACGCTAGGTTGGTTAATATGAAGTAATAAAACTACATAAAACTTAAATTTCTTGGGCCACAAGAAGAATCCCAATATTGAAAGGGTATAAGGACATATGAGCCATAGGGAGAAAATAAATAAAATCGAAAAAAGAAAAAGATATTGGTCAGAAAGTCAGGTCTACATTAAAAACAGGGTGGTGTGTCACAGAATTAGAAGACAACACAGACAGGGAGAAATGTAAGAAAATATTTGCAAAAGACACAGCTGATAATTGACTGTCATTCATAGTACACATAGAACTTAAAAGTCAACAATAAGAAAACAAACAACCTGATTTAAAAATGGGCCAAAAATGTTAACAGGCCAAATAAAATATATAGATGGCAAATAAGCACAGGAAAAGATGGTCCAGATCATATGGAAATGCAAACTAAAACCACAATGAGATCACCAGCCACTTATTAGAATGGCCCAAATCACCAATTTGGCATTGGTGACTGACAATACCAAATGAGGTTGAGCACGTGGAGCAATGTAAACTCTCCTTCATTGCTGATGGCAATGTCAAATGACCCAACCACTTTGTAAGTCAGTTTGGCATTTTTTTTTTAATGGCTAAACATAGTCCTACCACAAAATTCAGCAATGTTGCTCTTTGATATTTACCCAAGAAAGTTAAAAATCTAGATACACATAAAAATCTGTTCATAGATGTTTATGGCAGCTTTATTCACAACTGATAAATCCTGAAGGCAATCAAGATGTCTTTCAGTAAGTGAATGACTAAATTGTGGTGCATCCGGATAATAGAATATCATTCAGCACTAAAAAGAAATGAGCTATCAAATGTGAAAAGACATGGAGAACACTTAGATGCATATTACTAAGTGAGAGAAGTAAATCTGCAAAGGCTATATATTATAAGATTCTAACTATTTGATATTCTGGAAAAGAAAAAAACCATGGAGACAAAAAAAGAATTAGGGCTGTTGGGTTAAGGAGGAGGGAAGAATGAAAAGGTGTATCTCAGAGGATACTTAGTGTAGTGAAAACACCCTATATGATACTATAATGGTAGATACAAGTTATACATTTTCCCCAAATTCAAAGAATTCACAACGCCAAAACTGAGTTCTAATATAAATGTTGACTTTAGGTGATAATGTGTCTATTGTAACAATGTACCATTCTTTCACCAGCCTTTGGTAATGGGGGAGGATATGCATGAGTGGGGACAGAGGATGTACAAAAAATATCTGTACTTTCTGCTCAATTTTGCTGTGAACCTAAAACTGAGCTAAAAACTGTATCTCTATCTCAATCTCTTTCTTGATCCCAACCTCTATCTCTATCTCTCTTTCATCTATATGAGACAATCTCCCTGAAGTGGGTATCCAAAAATGTGCTAATTTAGGTAATACTGGAAATGAGAAGTATCCTAGCCATAGAGTCAAAAGGAACTGTGCAGGAGCATTGAATTAGGATTGACCTGTATCTAACTACATCCACACTCTGCAACTGGTGTCTGTGTCTCTTACAACTCTTTGAAGTCTTACATTTCCCCACACACCCTCACTGCAGACAGGATCCTCTGCCCTATAAAATTTCTTTCAGTTTAGATTTTTTATTTATTGCCTCCCTGTGGTTTTGTATCACTTATTAGAATTTGACCTGGCTTCTTTAAAGGGATCATAATTTTTTCCAGGGTATTATAACTGTTTTTAAATACCAGTGTTTGGCAAACATTTCCTATTAAGGGATGGATAGGGAGTATTTTGGGCTGTAAGATCTATACTACAACTACTTAACTTTGCTTTTACAGCATGACAGCAGCAATGGACAATATGTAATGAAAGGATGGGGCTATTATCTAATAAAACTTTATTTGCAAGTGGAAATGACAGGTGGGACTTGGCCCATGGGCCATAGTTTACTGACCCCTGGTTTATATTACGGCTTTAGTATTCAGGCTTTTAAAGCAAATGTTCTAATGACATGCTTATTAACCATGTATTGGTATAATTATTGACAGAGGATTTTTATATAACTTCCTATCTTTTTTAGCTTATAATTATTATTTTACTGTCCTTATTTTGCCTTTACTACAAAAAATTTTAATGCAAGATCATATGTTTGACTTAATCATGTAAACTATATGCAAAATACAGGATTTGGAAAAATTTAGAGCATATTTGGATGAGTCTCCTCATATGTAAAGAAAATAACTGATATTAACTTGACAAAATGACCTGCTAATCAGTACTAGACTATAACTAGACAATTATAAAAATTATTGGCACTTTATAATGTGTTTCAATTTATGTGAAACTTTAGAATATAGATTTTAAAAATTTTTCCCCTCCAGAATAAAGTATTTTTTTCTTAAGCATTTTTCTTCATATGAATACTTGTTCAAATGTAAAGGGGATGTGCATGGACTCTCCACACACAGGAATTTCTTCAAGCACAATTCATTCACAAGATAGAAAGTTCTATGGAAGCTAAGGTGTCTTCCCAACAGCTGCTCTGAAAATATGCATTTTTGGACAATTCAGATTGTATAAACCATTCCATATTATAATTAACAAGTAATTCACAGTATTGTTGCAATACAATGGTTTAGACACAAAAAATGGCAACTTTGTATTCAGTGCTTTGAATACAGCTGTATGAAACCATCATCTTGTGGTAAATTTTGCAAATTGTTAAATATATCTGCTTAGTTGTCAAAATTATGATACTTCTAAAGAAAAAGATGATGAAAGAACAGAATGTGGCCACACTTGAGGATTTTTAGACAAAAGAACAGTGAAATCTCAAGGATAAAGAAACAAGATTACACATTAAAAATGAGAAAACTGTAATATCTCTGTATTACTACCAAATGAGAATATTTAAGATAGTAGCATAGTATTAAAATTGTCAATATTTGTTATTGTGATACTATCCATAACTAGTTGAGATATTATTGCGTTTATACATTTATGTGTATCAATATGTTACAGATGGGGCAAGAGAGATGAGTCAAGAGGATCCCTGCCTCCCCTGCCTTGGTTCTTGTCTCGCCCACAAAAGGCAAATTTAAGACAAATATGTATAGTGGAGATGAGACAGCAAGTTTATTTATGAGACACATACAAGCATAGAGCTGCAAGCAGATGACTGGCAAGTCTAAATGCCCCATATAGAGAGTAAAGAGAGGTGTTAGTAAGCTGGTTAGTAAGTTAGTGAGTTTGTTTTATACTCTTGAGCCAAGGCTACAGATAGGTACTTAGATAACCTAAGTGTGTAGACTATTGAGGTTCAAGGTTTATATACCTTTGCTAGCTTCTATGGTCCTCCTCCTTCCCCCTTGGGAATAATGTACAGCCACAAAGTCTTTCTTTCTGAATTAGTGAAATTGTTACAAAAGCTCCCTTTCCCAGTATAGAATCTCAAGGTCTCCCCACCATCTCTTTCTCCTGCTTGTAATGTTTAGGACACCTGGCAATCTTGGATTGTTGCAGAAGTTTACAGAGGCCACACTTTCTCAGCACAGTCTCAAGGACTCCCTTTCTCATGTGCTATTTTTGCTTGTGACATTCGGGACACTTGGCAATCTTATCAAACTGAGTTCAGGATACTGAGTTAATTAGTGAGACATGTCTCCCTTTTGTTTCTAGCCTCCCATATTAAGTTCTTTGTTAGATTGTAATGGCAAGAGCCCTGCCTTTATTTCCACTCTGGTTGCTCATTCCTACCTGCTACTTAACAAATATATTGGATATTATGTGTATTTATGTATATGCATGATTGTGGTTTTAAATATAAATATGTACATATAAACACAGACTACAATTTATTAGTCTAGAACAACTGAATTTTTTAATTAGCAACAGTGGTATGTTTTCAAGGTGTGGCATTTTCTCACTTTTAGGACATAGGAAATTTTAGAAGTCAGGATTGGAGTTAAAATACTTGCATGCCTGAGTGTTTTCCTGTATCTCTACATTAGCAGCGGAAGGACTTGGATCATAGTGGACCCTTGTTTGAGAAACTGATTCTAAGAGTAGTTTAATGATAGAAACGGACACTTGGGTATGTAATAAAAAATGGTAGAACTATACCCTGGCTGGTGTGGCACAGTGGACTGAGTGCTGGCCTGAAAACCAAAGGGTCACTGGTTTGATTCCCAGCCTAGGGAACATGCCTGGGCTACAGGCCAGGTCCCCAGTAGGGGGCATATGAGAGGCAACTATGCATCGATATTTCTCTCCCTTTCTCCCTCCTTTCCTCTCTCTAACAATAAATAAATAAAGTCTTTAAAAAATGGTAAAAGTAGAACCCAGGCCTCATGGTTCCAAGGTAGTGTTTCCCATATTACAAAGCTGTTAGAACACATTCTTACTTGGGATCCTATTTTTAGGTGTGTATACAGAACATTTTTCTAATTGGTAATAGTTTTTGAGTTACAGAATACATAAAATTAGGTGGGCATTAAATCCACTATTTAGATATGATAGAAGACACATTTGTTTTAATGCTGATAGGGAACATCACTGGAGAGTGAATTTCAAGTCCTTTTTTCAACTTCTATGAGGACAGGCTATTATTAAAATCTAAAAACAACTTTTTAATATATTATATGAGTCCACTTGTTTGATATTCAAACATAGGCAATATTTATTTGGCATGAAGATTAGTGACTGTGAGTGCCTGTCATTGGGACAGAGATTTGTTGCAAAGCATATGAGGGAGTACGTTAGAATAGAAATGTCTATTCATTTTTGCTGTGGTAATAGTAAAAAGGACTGTGTACATTTGTCAAAATGCAACCCCTGTTCCCTTAAAATAGATGAATTTATTGTATGTAAATACACCTACATAAAACTGATTTAAAAAGAAAGAATTATTCCTAGTTCTATGTGCAAAATGTCATTGAGATACAAATAACTGAAGTTCTCAAAAACGAGTGTGAAAACTTTATTTTCTTTTTTAAGTAAGATATATGTTTATTTTTATGTTTATATACTTTACTGATGACTGAGTTTTCCCTCTGATAAATCTGACAATTCTCATTCAGTTTTTTTTTTGCATGTTCTGTGTGTCTTGTTGCTATTGTGTTGTTATTTTTAAAAGTAAACTTTTATCAAAATAAACTGACAAAATAGGAACAGAGGCATGGATTCATGGCACAGACTGACAGCTGTTAGATGGGTGGGTGAGGGAGGCATTATGAAAGAGGGTGAAGAATATATGTGCATCACCCATAGACCTAGACAACAGTGTGATGATGGCCAGAGGGAAGGGTGGAGATGGGTGGAGGTTGGCAAAAGAGGAGGATGATGGAGACATTTGTAATAGTGTAAAAAGTAAAAATAAAGTAAAAAAAATACCTGAAATGTTAATTTTTAATTGGAAATATAAGTATTAACTCATAATTAAATTGCATGTGTGTGTAAAAAAAGAATATTAGAAGCTCCTTCTTTCTCTCTGCTGCATTGAATTCCATTGTGTAGATGTACCATAGTTTTTTTACGTACTCATTTGCTGATGGGCAATTAGGTTGCCTCTAGTACTTGGCTATTGTAAATTGTGCTGCTCTGAACATTGGGGTACATAGGTTCTTTTGGATTGGTGTTTCAGGGCTCTTAGGGTATAATCCCAGCAGTGGAATTGCTGGGTCAAAAGGAAGTTCCATTTTTAGTTTTCTGAGAAAATTTCATACTGTTTTCCATAGTGGTTGCACCAGTCTGCAACTCCACCAACAGTTCACTAGAGTTCCCTTTTCTCCACATCCTCTCTAACACTAAAGCATTATTCTAAGTGAAATAAGAAAGGTGGTGAGGGACAAATACTATATGATCTCACCTTTAACTGGAACATAATCAACAAAAGAATAAAGCAAACAAAATATAACCAGAGACATTGATATTAAGAACAATCTAACAATAGTCAGCAGGGAGGGGGAGGGGATAGTGGGGAGAAGGGTTTTCAGGAACAATTATAAAGGACACACAAACAAACCAAGGGGGAGGGTGGCAGCAAGGGAGGAAGGTGGGTTTGGCTGGGGTGGGGGGGAGTGGGGGGAGAAAATGCAGACAACTGTAATTGAACAACAATAAAGTAAAAAAAAAAAGAATATTACATAGGAATATTACCTTGGACTTCTCCAGGGACACAATGTGATATTTTGTTAACATTAAATGTAGCTTCATTTGACTTCATAGTTTAAAATCATGTCTATCTTATTTTTTCTATATCATATGATCATTTTTGAAAATCAATAAATCCTTGAATAGTTATCATTAAAATAATAGACTTTTGGATCAGTTTTAGGTTTATAAAAAAATGGAACAAAAGCATAGAGAGTTAAAATATATTTCCCCTCACTCTCTGTATTATTAACACTTTGCATTAGTGTTGTACATTAGTTACACTGATAAGATAATATTATTACATTATTCTTTTTTACAGATTTATTGTGATGTAATTGACATGTCACATATAAATTTAATGTGTACAACATGATGATTTGTTACACATATATAGGCAAGCAATTGTCCTGATGTTATGGTTAGTTAACACAACTGGTTTGTGTGTCTGTGTGTGGTTGTGTACATGTGTGATGAGAATATTTAAATCCTACTCTCTTAGCAACTGAAAACCAGAACAGATCCTATGGATTAAGGAGATTGAAGCAGTATTCAAAACCCTCCCAACAAAGAGAAGACCAGACCAGCTGGTTTTAGTGGTGCATTTTATTAAATATTTAAACAAGAATCAATGCCAATTCTTCTAAAAATTCTCCCCCCCCCCCAAATGAAGTAAAGGGATAATCAAAACTCATTTTATCAGGCCAGCATTACACTGATACCAAAGCCAAATGAGGACACTACATGAAAATAAGTCATCTTCCATCACCATATATTTGGCCTCCTTTTTCTTTACTTCCCTTCTTCCTCTTCTCTCTGGTAACCACCATCCTGATGTCTATGTCTATTAGTTTTATATTCCACATATGACTGAAATCGTATGGTTCTTCACTTTTCCTGACTGATTGATTTTGTTTGGCATAATATTTTTAAGGTCCACCCACCTTGTCAAAATGGCAGTATTTCATCTTTTTTTTATGGCTAAGTGGTATTCCATATACCACATCTTCTTTATCCAATAATCTTTCAAAGGACACTTTTGTTGTTTCCATGTCTTGCTCACTGTTGGTAATTGTGTAATGAACCATAGAGTTGCATATATCTTTGCTAGTAAATGTTTTCAAGTAGATACCCAGAAAGGGGTTTGCTGGGACATATGGTAACTCTATTCTTAATTTTTAGAGTATTTCCACGTATGTGGGCACATAATTTTTGATAAGGAAGCCAGAAACTTACAATGGAGGTACGAAAGCCTCTTCAATAAGTGGTACTGAGAAAATTGTAAAGCTACATGCAAAAAAATGAAGTTAGACAACTGACACCATACATAAAATAAACTCAAAGTTTATTAAATACTTAAATATAAGACCTGAAACAATAAAATACATAAATGAAAACCTAGGGAATAAGCTTATCAATCTTGATCTCAGAGATATTTTTGTGAACTTGACCCCAAAGGCAAGGGAAGTTAAAGCAAAAATAAAAGAATGGGACCACATTTAACTAAAAAGCTTCTTCATAGCAAAAGAAAACACCAACAAAACAAAAGGACAACCAACTGAATAGGCAAAGATATTTGCAAATAACAGCTCTGACAAGAGGTTTATACTAAAAATATATTTAAAAATCTCATACAACTTAACACCAAATAAATAAATAATCCAATTAAAAATGGGCAATGGACCTGAACAGACACTACTCCCACAAAGACACACAAATACCAACAGATTATTAAAAGATAACTAACTTCACTAGCTATTAGGGAAATGCAGATCAAAATTATAATGAGATACCACATTATGCCTGTAAGGATGACTCTTATCAACAGGACAAGTAATAAGAAATGTTGGAAAGATTGTGGAGAAAAGGAACTCACATTCACTGATGGTGGGAATGTAAATTGGTACAGCCACTATGGAAAACATTTCTAGCTTTTGACATAAGGTGAAAGACATATGAGTCCTTTTCCACTTGAACAATTTTGAGGCCATTCTAGTGTTGCTGTAATTGGCCTAACTTCAATATCATTGTGTCTTAGGGAACAAGGAGGCATGAGGAGAGGCAGAGACATGGGGAAACAACCAATCAGTGGAGCAGTCAGAACACACAATTATTGGTTAAGTTTGTTTTCAAGTATGGCCATGGTTTGTGGCACCCCCAACGATTACAATAGCAGCATCAAAAATTAATGCTCAGAGATCATAGAAAATATAATAATAATGAAAAAGTTTGACATATTTTAAGAATTATCAAAATGTGGAATGGACATGAAGTAAACAAATGCTGATGGTAAAGTGGCCCTGATAGAATTGATTGAGGCAGGATTGCCACAAACCTTCAATTTGTAAAAATGCAATTACCTATGAAGTACAATAAAGTGAAGTGTAATAATATGAGGTATGCCTGTACATTAAGACAATGTCACAAAACTGAAGCTGGAATGACTATATATGACTATAATAAACTATCCAATTTGATTAAATCTCATTCACATTAACAGTAATGCCAACTAGAATCATAGTGCATAGCATAGTTGTACATATAAGTAAATTATAAGTAACCAGATAGACAGAATACAGGGTTTAAAGGAACTGACTGGACTTTTCCAATCACAGGAAGACAGTACATTTCCTTCTTTACTAAGAAAGTTGGGTATTATATCACATGTTAACTGGTTAAGTAATACTTGATCATAAATCCAAGCGACCATATATGCCTGTGTTTATTTTTTTCTGGGTTCACTATTCTATTCCATTGTTCTGCATATCATCTATCCTTGCCCTGTGCCACACTGTCTTAATTACTGAAGATCATTTGAAGGACTCTCCACCTTTATTTTCTTTGTTCAAAGTGTTATGCCTGTACTTGGCCTTTACATTTCACTTGCCAATTTTTAAAAACGAAACCAAACAATATATAAAATTACTAAATATGAAATTTTTAAATTGATTTGCATTGAAGTCATTGATAAATGTCCAGTAAATTAACATTTTTACAATAAGGAATCCTTCAGAAAATGATTATTCTATATCTACAAAACATTTTAAGTCTTCCTAATTATTTCTCACATTATTTCACTGTTTATCACAGTAGTTTTTGGACAGCTTTACTTATATTTATTCCTAAATATTAGATTTTTTATATTTTAGTAGCTTTATTTATGTATAATTGATATAAAATAATTGCATATATTTAATGTGTATAATTGATGAGTTTAGACATATGTGAATACCTGATACCATCACCAAAATATAGATATTAAACATGTTCAGCCCCTCCTGATATTTTATACTCTTTTGTTTCTGTGTTTGTGCATATATGCTAAAAATAGTTCATGTGAAATCTACCACATTAAAAATACTAAAATGTATAAAACCATGTTGTTAAATTATAGACACCATTTCACACAGAGGCTCTCTGGAGTTTATTTATGTAGCATAAATAAAATGTTATACCCTTAGGGCAACAACTCTCTATTTACTCCACTTCCCACCCAGCTCCTGGAAACTAGTATAATAATCTCTGCTTCTCTGCGGGGAAGTAACTATCTTATATACCTTATATCAGTGGAATCATGTGGTATGTGTCCTTCTGTGACTAAGTTATGTCACTTAGTGTAATGCCCTCCAGTTTCATCCATATCATCACAAATAGTAAGATCTTCACCTTTTTAGGGCTTAATATTTCATTGTATGTTATACAGAGTTTTCTTTATCCATTCATCTTTCATGGATGCCTAGGTTATTTCTTGGCTATTGTGCATAATGCTGTCATAGACATGGGAATGCACATCTCTTTTCAATATCCTGATTTTAATTACTGTACCTACATATCCAGAAGTAGGACTGATGGACCATATGGTAGTTCTACTTTAAATATTTAGAGTAACCTCAATGCTGTTTTTCATAGTTGCTGCGCAATTTTACACTGTGATAGTAAAACAAAAGTGTAAGAAAATATACAAGTTTATCTCCATTTTTAACTCCAGAAGTCCAAAACACTGCTTTAATAGCTACTACTCATGATTTAAAAGCTTAATCTTACACCTATTAATTTTGTTAGAAAAGATATGACACTTATGCAAATATAAGATGAACACACATCAATCATTTTATTTAACTGAATAAGGAAAATTCAATGGATGCACATAAATAGACAATTGTGAAAGTGGAATAAATTTTCAAATAAATACAAAACAGGTCACTATTCATAGATTAACATTCAATTATATTTCACCGGACATAGTTTGTCTTTTTATAGAAAAGAATAATATGCATTATTATTAATATTCTACAATTAGTCTTACAAAATATTTTTCTTTTTTTTCTAAATTTTATTTTAATCATTGTTCAAGTACAGTTTTCTCCTTTTTACTCCCATTCCAGCCCACCCGCCCAACCCTCCCCACTTCCCTCCCATTACCACCCTCCCCCTAGCTTTTGTCCATGTGTCCTTTAAATTTGTTCCTGTGAACCCTTCCCATTCTCCCCTGAAAATCCCTCTTCTTTCCCCTCTGGCCACTGTTAGTCAGTCCCCTACTTCAGTGTCTTTGGTTATGTTTTGCTTGTTTCTTTGTTTTGTTGTTTAGGTTCCTGTTAAAGGTGAGATCCTATGGTATTTGTCTTTCACTGCCTGGCTTGTTTAGCTTACCATAATGCTGTCCAGCTCCATCCAAGCTGTTGCGAAGGGTAGGAGCTCCTTCTTTCTTTCTGCTGCATAGAATTCCATTATGTAAATGTACCATAGTTTTTTTGATCCATTCATTTACTGATGGGCATCTCGGTTGCTTCCAGCACCTAGCTATTGTAAATTGTGCTGCTTTGAACATAGGGGTGCAAAGGTTCTTTTGGATTGGTGTTTTAATGTTCTTAGGATATAGTCCCAGCAGTGGAATTGCTGGGTCAAAAGGCAGATCCATCTTCAGTTTTCTGAGGAAGTTCCATACTGCTTTCCATAGTGGTTGTACCAGTCTGCAGTCCCACCAACAGTGCACTAGGGTCCCCTTTTCTCCACAACCTCTCCAACACTTGTTGTTTGTTGCTTTGTTTATGATGGCCATTCTGACTGGTGTGAAGTGGTATCTCATTGTGGTTTTAATTTGCATCTCTCTGATAGCTAGCAATATTGAGCATGGTTTCATGTGTCTTTGGATCTTGTGTATGTCCTCCTTGGAGAAGTGTCTGTTCAAGTGCTTTGCCCATTTTTTAATTGGGTTACTTGTCTTCTTAGAGTGGAGTCATGTAAGTTCTTTATATATTTTGGAGATTAAACCCTTATCTGAGGTATCATTGGCAAATATGTTTTCCCATACAGTTGGTTCTCTTTTTATTTTGATACTGTTTTCTTTAGCTGTGCAGAAGCTTTTTATTTTGATGAGGTCCCATTTGTTTATTCTTTCCTTTATGTCCCTTGCTCTAGGAGACATGTGAGTAAAAAAGTTTCTGCGTGAAATATCTGAGATTTTCCTACCTATGTTCTCTTCTAGGACTTTAATGGTGTCACGTTTTATATTTAAGTCTTTTATCCACCTTGAATTTATTTTTGTGTAAGGTGTAAGTTGGTGCTCAAGTTTCATTTTTTTGCATGTGGCTGTCCAGTTCTCCCAACACCATTTGTTGAAGAGGCTATTTTTATTCCATTTTATGTTGCTGCCTCCTTTGTCAAATATTAATTGACCATAGAACTTGGGTTTATTTCTGGGCTTTCTGTTCTGTTCCATTGGTCTATGTGCCTGTTTTTATGCCAGTACCAGGCTGTTTTGATTACAGTGGCCTTGTAGTACAGTTTAGTGTCAGGCATTGTGATCCCTCCTACTTTACTCTTCTTTCTCAAAATTGCAGCAGCTATTCAGGGTAGTTTATGGTTCCATATAAATTTTTGAAGTGTTTGTTCTATGTCTGTGAAATAAGCCATTGGTACTTTAATAGGAATTGCATTGAATGTGTAAATTGCTTTGGGTAGTATGGACATTTTGATATTAATTCTTCCAATCCATGAACATGGTATGTGTTTCTATTTGTTTGTGTCTTCCTTGATTTCTCTCCTCAGTGTTATGTAGTTTTCTGAATACAGGTCTTCTACCTCTTTGGTTAGGTTTATTCCTAGATATTTTCTTTTTCTTTTTGCTATTTCAAATAGGATTTTTTTTTTCATCTCTGCTTCTGCTGCTTCATTGTTGGTGTACAGAAATGCCTTTGATTTCTGGATATTGACTTTGTATCCCACTGTTTTAGCAAATTCATTGATTAGGTCAAGCAGTTTTGTGGTGGAGACTACAGGATTTTCTAGGTACATTATCATGTCATCTGCAAACAGTGACAGTTTTGTTTCCTCCTTTCTGATTTGGATGCCTTTTATTTCTTTTTCTTGTCTGATCGCTGTGGCTAAAACTTCCAGTACTATATTGAATAGAAGTGGTGAAAGGGGACAGCCTTGCCTTGTTCCTGATCTTAGTGGAAAAGATTTTAATTTTTGCCCATTGAGAATGATGTTGGCTGTAGGTCTTTCATATATGGCCTTTATTATGTTGAGGAATGCTCCCTCAGGATAATCCCACTTTGCCGAGTGTTTTTATCATAAATGGGTGCTGCAAATGTTTTTTTCTGCATCTATTGGTATGTTCATGTG
The DNA here is from genome assembly GCF_004126475.2 of Phyllostomus discolor. Taxonomy (NCBI): domain Eukaryota; kingdom Metazoa; phylum Chordata; class Mammalia; order Chiroptera; family Phyllostomidae; genus Phyllostomus; species Phyllostomus discolor. Next base: position 76,963,644 of record NC_040904.2, on the reverse strand, counting down.
GTTTTTCCCTTTGCTTTTGTTTATGTGATGTATTATATTTACTGATTTGCGAATATTGTACCATCCTTGCATCCTTAGAATGAATCCCACTTGGTCATGGTGTATGATCTTCTTAATGTACTGCTGGATGCGGTTTGCCAGTATTTTGTTGAGGATTTTAGTGTCAATGTTCATCAGCAATATTGGCCTGAAGTTTTCTTTCTTTGTTGTGTCTTTATCTGTTTTTGGAATTAGGATGATGTTGGCCTCATAAAAAGAGTTTGAAAGTCTTCCATCTGTTTGGATTTTTTGGAATAGTCTGTAAAGGATAGGCGTTAGCTCTTCCTTAAATGCTTTGTAGAATTCTCCTGTGAAACCATCTGGTCCAGGGCTATTGTGTGTTGGGAGGTTTTTGATTACTGCTTCAATTTCTTTTGCTGTTATTGGTTTGTTCAGACTTTCTGCTTCTTTTCCATTGAGTTTTGGAAGATTATATTTTTCTAGAAATTTGTCCATTTCATCTAGGTTTTCAAATTTCTTGGCATACTGTTCTTGGTAGTAATTTCTTACAATCCTTTGTATTTCTGTGGTATCTGTTGTAATCTCTCCTCTTTCATTTCTGATTGTGTTTATTTGGGTTTTCTTTCTTTTTTTCTTGATGAGTCTGCTTAAAGGCTTGTTGATTTTGTTTATCTTTTCAAAGAACCAGCTCTTGGATTCATTGATCCTTAGAATTGTGCTTTTAGTCTCTATGACATTTAATTCTGCTGTGATCTTGGTTATTTCCTTCCTTCTGCTTGCTCTGGGCTGCCTTTGTTGTTGTTCCTCAAGTTCTTGTAGATGTAGGGTTAGGTTGTTTGTCTGGAATGTTTCTAACTTTTTGAGGCGGGCCTGTATGGCTATGGACTTCCCTCTCAGGACTGCCTTGGTTGTGTCCCATAAGTTTTGGGTTGTTGTGAGTTCATTTTCATTTGTTTCCAGAAACCTTTTGATTCCTTCCCTAATATCATTCTTGACCCATTCATTGTTTAATAGCATGCTAATTAATTTTCTTGATTTTGAGTGTTTTGAGTTTTTTCCTTTGGGTTGGTTTCTAGTTTCAGTCCCTTGTGATCTGAGAAAATGCTTGGTATGATTTCAATTTTCTTGAACTTATTGAGGCTTCTTTTGTGTCCTATAATGTGGTCAATCTTTGAAAATGTTCCTTGTACATTTGAAAAGAATGTGTATTTAGCTTCTTTTGGATGGAGGGTTCTGTGTATATCAGTAAAGCCCATTTGATCTAGGGTATTGTTCAATGCCACAATATCTTTGTTGATATTTTGTTTGGAAGATCTGTCCATTTTTGATAGTGGGGTGTTAAAATCCCCCACAATAATTGTGTTGCTGTCCATATCTTTCTTGAAGTCCTCTAAGATTTTCTTTATGTATTTCGGTGCTCTTGTGTTGGGTGCATATATATTTACAATATTTATGTCTTCCTGGTGGATTCTTCCCTTGAGTATTATGAAATGACCTTCTGGGTCTCTCTTTATGGTCCTTTTTTTGAAGTCTATTTTGTCTGATATGAGTATTGACACCCTGGCTTTTTTTTCCTGTCCATTTGCTTGGAAGATTTTTTTCCAGCCCTTCATTTTCAGCCTGTGCAAGTCTTTTATCCTGAGATGGGTCTCTTGTAGGCAGCATATGTGTGGGTCGTGTTTTCTTATCCAGTCAGCTATTCTATGTCTTTTCATTGGGGCATTTAATCCATTTACATTTAAGGTTATTATTGATAGGTACTTATTTATTGCCTTTTATGTACATGTGTTCCTCTCTCCCTCTCTCTTTTTCTTTCTTTCCTTAAAGCAGTCCCTTTAGCATCTTTTGCAGAGCTGGTTTAGTGGAGGTGTATTCTTTTAGACTTCTTTTGTCTGATAAGCTTCTTATTTAGCCTTCTGTCTTGATTGAGAGCCTTGCTGGGTAAAGTAGCCTTGGTTGCAGGCCTCTGATTCTCATTACTTGGAATATTTCTTGCCATTCTCTTCTGGCTTGGAGTGTTTCCATTGAGAAGTTAGCTGTTAGCCTTCTTGGGGCTCCCTTGTATGTTACTTCCTGTTTCTCCCTTGCTGCCTTTAAGATTCTCTCTTTGTCTTGAAATTTTGCCATTTTAATGATGATGTGTCTTGAGGTGGGTCTCTTTGGGTTCTTCTTGTTTGGGGCTCTCTGTGTTTCCTGGATTTGTGTGACTTTTTCTCTCATCAAATTAGGGAAGTTTTCCATTAATACTTTTTCAAACAGGTTTTCTATCCCTTGGTCTTCTTCTTCTCATTCTGGTATCTCTATTATATGGATATTATTACGTTTCATATTGTCTTGCATTTCTCTTAATCCCTCTTCATTCTTTCTGAGCCTCTTTTCCTTGTCTTGCTCTTTCTGGGTGTTTTCTTCTACTTTGTCCTCCAGCTCACTGATCCAATCTTCTACTTCATCGATCCTGCTTTTCATTTCTTCTACTGTGTTCTTCAGTTCAGAAATTGTATTCTTCATTTCCCCTTGGCCCCTGTTGAGAGTTTCTATTTCCTTTTTCATGCTGATGTAGTTTTCAGTGAGTTCATTGTAGCTTCCCTGTAGTTTCTGGTAGCTCATTGTGAGCTCATTGAGCTTCCTGATGATCATTGCTTTGAACTCAATATCTGATAGTTGAATTGCCTCTATTTCATTTAGCATTCTTTCTGAGGCTTCCTCCTTTCCTTTCATTTGGGGATTGTTTCTTTGTCTTCCCACTGTTTGTGAGACTCTTCTTGTTAGCCTCAGCTTCTTAAATTGATTTGTTCTGTTTCCCTGGGTTTGGGGTGTGAACTTCTTTAGTAGAATAGCAGTGAGTTTCAGTGGTGCAGTTGCCTTGATCTCCCAAGCTCACTGGCCTTGGGCTGTCATTTAAGTTGGCTTTGTGTTTGCCTTTGGGTTTTGATTGTTGTTGAGTCTTTCTTTGGTGGTTCCTTCCCACCAGCTGGTTAAATGAGGGTCATTCTGTCCACCACCTCCTGTATTTTGTTGTGCTGGTGAGGGCAGGTTGTGTTGAAGCTGGTTCTTCCTTGTGTATCAGGTTTAAAGAATTCTCTCTTGCTCTTGTTCAGTTTTTTGTATTGGGTACTGTCTCTACTGTTTAGTTGTATTTCCAGATAGGTCCTGGATTGAGGTTTGTGTGGTTACTACTCCCTCCTTCACCTTCTTCTGTTGTTATCTGTTAGTGGTTCCTTTGTTGCTGGGTTTCCTCTTCCAGTGTGTATCCTGGTGTTCACCACCTCCACCTATTCTTTTTTGTCTTGTTGCAGCACTCTTCTTAGGGTCTGGTTTTTCGGTTGCACCACAATCCTTGGTCCCCTATTTTCACATATGCTGAAGTGTGTTGGTTGCTTGCTTCTCTACTCCATAGATCGGTCAGGATTTTCTCCCCTGAGCAGAGGGAAGCCGAATCTGCTCCTTCCTACTCTGGCGCCATCTTTTAGTCTTATAAAATATTTTAAAGACAATGAAAAGTGGTGATAAAATGGAGTTGCACCAGACAAATCAACCAAATTTTTCTTTTGTCTATTTCAGATTTTCTCATTTTTTTCTTAAATATCTGCATATGGAAACAGGTTAGGGTTTCCAATTATCTCATTAGAATTTCAATATTAACACTTCAGATTCTGCTGTTTATTGCATATCAGTTTGCTATGCTCCTTCAGCCTCCGCTTGGGCAGGAGGCTGTCTCTGACACTCCCAAGTCTCTAAATACTTGATCATCAATTATTCTGACACCTTTTCCACAAAGGATGGGTCCCAAGTATCACAAAATGTTCATGATATGATTCTTGTAAGAGAAAATATTAGTACTTTTTTACCTCTTCAATCTGCATGCACATTATTTCTCCAACACATAGTCAAGTATTCCTTTATGTAGATCCAATGGTTTTTGGAACAATCTGATTTTCATAGTGCTTAGTGAGTCCTTTCCTAGTCACTCAGTGACAGGTTGTGTATGAATTTTGAACTTTGGATGTTTTCTTGTGCTGCTGGTAACTCACGGAGCATAGTTTTGTCCATTTATTGAGTAAAGTCCACAAATCCTAAGAGGATAGTTGGGCAAATTTTTACTTATGTATACATTCATGTAAGCATGACCTGAGTCAAGTGAGAACCATGTACAGCATCCCAGAAAGCACTCACATGACCTCATCCATCACCTGATTAAGCCGAAGCTGCTCTTCATGGCGCATGAATTTGCCATGTTTCCTAAAACTTGACCTGTCAAGAGTTGTGCTTCTAACAACTTATCCACCCCCCACTTCACTGCATAAAGATGGCAATACATGTGTAAGCAGTTTCTATATTACTAATCAGTTTTATTGACCTATTCATTTGTTTTAACAGCAGTATCACATAGTTTTAATTAATATAATTTCTTCTGAGATTGATGTCTGATAGTATATGTTTCCAGATTTGTTCTTTTAGTAAGCAGTAGCCTTCAGTTTTGGGCTGTTTTGGGAATCTTAATCTTGCTGCTACTCTATGAAATAATCTGGGGAAAATTGACATTTTTACAACATTATACCTGCTTATCAATATGCATGATATTTCCTTTTCTTCATTTAGGTCTTAGTTCTCAATTATGTTGAAAGTTTTCAGTGTTGAAATCTTGAAAATACAGGGTTGGTCAATAGTAGGTCTACAGATGTTCATATGGAAAGTAATATGATAATTTATAAATAATAATACAAATATAAACTCTATTTCACAAACTCAAAACTTTTTCCCCGTCTTGTATTTCATTAAATGTATCTTTTGAGATTTGCAAAAGTAAATGATATTATTCTAATATTATGTTTTCTATATAGCCAATGCTTGACACATACAAATTTAGGGTTTTTATTTATTACCATTGGATGCATCCTGCTGTGTGATATTAACTTTACCAGTTATCTTCGGTTGGCACATTACATGGTATCTCTTCTCCATTCTTTTGCTTTCAAATTTTGTGTCATTGTATTTAATGTGTATTTCTTGTAAATATTACATAGTTGAATTTTCAGTTTGTCTTGTCTTTTAATTTATTTTTCCAATTTGACAGTCTTTGTTTTACGGTGGACTATTATATCAACATATGATATCTTGGGTTTTACATTTACCACCTCTCTTTGTGTTACCTGTTTTTGACACTCGTTTTCCTCCCCTTTTATTTCTCTTTTCTCACTTTTCTCATCTATTATCTTTTTGATTCTGTATGCTTAGTTATTACTTTGATTGTTACTCTGGAGCTTGCATTTTTTATCACTTTCTGAGCCATGATAGAACTTTCTAACAATTTAACTTTTCCCCTTCCTACTCTTCAAGCTGCTGTTACTGTGCAGGAAAGGAGGCCTGAGGATGCTATCTTTAGAAGGGCCTGCTTGGCTACCATCTGGAGACTTTGCTTCTAAAATGCTCCCTAACTGATAAGTTGTCTCTCTGTGCATACAGTGTGATTTATAGTGAACATCTGCTTTCCTCTGTGAGTCCAGTAGTTGAGCTAAGTATGCCCCCATGAAAAGCTCCTGATAAACACACACACACACATACACGCAGACACAACTTTAAATTCTTTGCCTCACTCTTTGTCTTCCTGAGCAGAAATACTGCACTATGTTGCTGTATTTTCTCTGCTGTAGGGACCTCTCTGTGTGAGCTCTCATGGAAGGAAGAGAGTATAGGAAGTCTGCTCATGGATTACTCCAGACTCTATGTCTTTTCCCCTTATTGACCCAGCTGTGTATCTAGTATTAACGTGTTACTATGTTGCTATTTCTACAATAAATCTGATCCCTGAGGCTAGCTATATGCTGAGTCTCTCTTTCTGGTGAATTACTACACATGCAGGTGGTTTTGGGGACCCTTAACAATTGCTATAGTATATTTTATTTGCACATATGCTGTAAAGTTCATAAGACTTTATTATTTACTTAAAAATCATTGTATTTTACCCTTCTTTGTCCTCCTTTCACATATTTTCTGTGGATTCATCTGGGATCATTTTTCTTCTATCAGAGCTTTCTTTAGTATTCCCTTAATACCTATCAGTTCTTTTGGTTTTTGTTTTTTGGAAAATGTTATTATCTTACTTATTTTAAGAAAAATATATTTGCTAAGGATAGGATTTTAGGCTAGCAGATTTTTTCTGCTACAACTATTAAAGCTAAAGGTGATTTTTCTCCATCATCAAAAACTTTTAAAAGTTTTTAAGCTTTTTTGTCTTTATGATACTTTAATAAACTTATAAGTCATTTTCTTTATATTCATCCTGTTTAGGGTTTAAAAATTTTATTGAATTGGCATCCTGATGTGTGCCATGAGCATTTGAAAATGTTTGCTTGATATTTTATAAACATTTATTTTAACTTGTATGTCTCTCTATTCTCCTTTAAGACTCTAACTACATATGTATAAGAATTTTTTAGAGAGGGAGGAAGGAGGGAGAAAGAGAGGGAGAGTGACATGAATGTGTGGTTGCATCTTATATGCCCCCTAGGTCCCCAGGTCTCCAGGTTGGAGACCTGGCCCACAACCCAGCCATATGCCCTGACTGGGAATCTAACAGGTGACCTTTTGGTTTACAGGCCAACATTCAACCCACTGAGCCACACCAGCCAGGGCATGACCAATATCCTTTTATCTCTTCTTATAAAACATCTTTTTTAAATTTTATTTGCAGGTAAGATTTATTGACAATGAATTTCCAGGGGTTTTTTATGAGAAAGCCTTTATTTTTCATTCACTTTAAAGTATAATTAAACTAGATATAAAAATTTTGTGTTTTTTCTAACACTTTTTTGTTCTTTTAACACTTTAAATAATCCACTCTACTCTTTTTACATTTTTGATTCTGTTGAAAATTCCACTACATTTTCCCTTATTCTACAGAGAATTAAAAGCATATTTTAATTCTCTGATTTCCTGCAATATTTTGTTTGTTATGGTTTTCTTCACTTTGATTTGGTATGACTAAATGTAGGTGTCTTGCTTATATCATTCTTGCTTTTGAATGTTACACTTCTTAAAACTGTCATATAATCTTAAAAATTCTGTGAATTTAAAATTTTATATTTGTTTTATTTATTTGGGGAGGTTTCCTTTTTTTTAAATATATTTTATTGATTATGCTATTACAGTTGTCCCATTTCCCCCCTTCTCTCCCCTCCACCCTGTACTCCCCTCCCACCCACATTTCCCCCTTTAGTTCATGTCCATGTGTCATACTTATGAGTTCTTTAGTTTCTACATTTCCCATACTATTCTTGCCCTCCCCCTATCTATTTTCAACCTACATTCTATGCTACTTATTCTCTATACCTTTTCCCCCTCTCTCCTCCTCCCACCCCCCTGCTGCTAACCCTCCATGTGTCCTCCATTTCTGTGGTTCTGTTCCTGTTCTAATTGTTTACTTAGTTTCTTTTGGTTTTGCTTTAGGTGTGGTTGTTAATATTTGTGAGTTTGCTGTCCTTTTACTATACATGTCTTTTCTTTATCTTCTTTTCTTAAATAAGTCCCTTTAGCATTTCATAAAATAAGGGCTTGGTGATGGTGAACTCCTTTAACTTGACCTTATCTGAGAAGCACTTTATCTGCCCTTCCATTCTAAATGAGAGCTTTGCTGGATAGAGCAATCTGGGATGTAGGTCCTTGTCTTTCATGACTTGGAATATTTCTTTCCAGCCCCTTCTTGCCTGTAAGGTCTCTTTGGAGAAATCAGCTGACAGTCTGATGGGAACTCCTTTGTAGGTTACTGTCCCCTTACCTCTTGCGGCTTCTAGGATTCTCTCCTTCGTTTTTACCTTGGCTAATGTAATTATGATGTGCCTTGGTGTGTTTCTTCTTGGGCCCAACTTCTTTGGGGCTCTCTGAGCTTCTTGGATTTCTTGGAAGACTGTTCCCTTTGCCAGAATGGGGAAGTTCTCCTTTATTATTTGTTCAAATACGTGCTCAATCTGTTGCTTTTCTCCTTCCTATTCTGGTACCCCTATAATTTGGATATTGGAACGTTTAAAGGTGTCTTGGATGCTCTTAATCTTTTCCTCAATTTTTTGAATTCTTATTTCATCATGCTTTCCTGCTTGGTTGATTCTATCTTCCTTCTGGTCCACTGTATTGTTTTGAGACTCATATTCCTTCCTTTCACTATTGGCTCTCCTCTGCATGTCTTCCTGCATCTGTTTTATGGTAATCTGCATTCTTTCATCTAAATTTCGTCCAAAATCAACCAGTTCCATGAGCTTTCTGATCACCAGTGTTTTGAACTGCGCATCTGATAGATTGGCTAATTCTTGGTCACTCAAAAGGATGAGTCCTGGGGGACTGATCTGCTCTGTTGAAAACATATTTTTTTTTTTCCCCTGTCTCTCCTTTTTTTTTTCTGGTCTGGTTGCTCCTGTTACGGTGGGGGCGGAACCTTAGGTGCTCACCAGAGCTGGGCACCCCAGTCGCTAGATTGTGACGTTATATGTGGGGGCGGGGCAGGAGCGGGGCAGGAGAAAACAATGGCGGTAGTTCCATTCCCCTGGACTCAGACCCTTGTCTGGGCTTCCGGGCCACGAGTTCTGCCCTGGTCCACAATCGCTACCCCGCTGGGTCTGCCAGCCGCAGCTTGCGTACTCAGGGATCACCGCTGCCTTCTTACTCGCCCGATGGCTTTTGCGCCAATTTCACGCCAAACCTTCCCCCGACCTCCGCGCGCCGCCGACCGGAGCCAGCCCCACGCCCGCCCGGCTTGTCTTCTCCTACCAGTCCGGATGAACGCGTCTACTTCAACTTCTTGGCTGCCCGACTTCCATTCAGATAAATCCTCTGCCGGATCTGGGTGTTATTCTGATAGTAAATTATTGTTGTAAATTATTGGTTTTCTAATCTTGGTTGTACGAGGAGGTATGGTGCGTCCACCTATTCCTCCATCTTGCTGGAAGTCCCCCTATTTGGGGAGGTTTCTAGTGATCTATATTTAAGCTCATTGATTTTATTTTTCCTTGTCAAGTCTGCTGATGAACCCATCAAAAAACATTTTTCATTTCTGTGACTGTTTTTTTATCTTTATTATTTCCTCATTATTTGTTACAACATCCATCTTTCTACCTACATCATCTGTCTGTTGTCTATTTTCTGCTTTTTTCCCATTAGAGCCTATATTATATCAACCATGGCTTATTAACTTTTCTGTCTAAAATTCCAACATCTGTATCATGTCTGAGTCCATTTCTTATGTTCATTTTTTTCTCTCTATAATGGATTTGCTTTTTAGCATGACTTGCATTTTTTATAACTTCCACATGTATTTTTATGTTATTCTGGCTGAGTGTTTAATGTTTCTTGTTCCTATAAGAGCCAGATGTCTGAATTACTCTGATGTCCTTATTTTGATACTTCTGTTCTCTTTGGATTTTCCTAAGAACTCCTTCAATAGACACTGCACTTTTTAAGTCCCTCAGCTATTACCCACTGTTATTTACTGAAGCACTGGTGGTGTGAAGGTGAGGTTGGAGAATAAAAAGCAGTATGTAACCATACTATTAAATTTCAGTCTTTTCATGATCATGTATATCTGGGCTGTGACCCTCACAAGTGTTTTTTTGTTTGTTTGTTTCCTGGACTCCCTGTTTGTTGAGGCAGGAGGGCTAAAGTGAGCTGTAAGAAGAAAAGTCTTCTTTCCCCAGGTTGGATAAAGTTTTGGTCAATTTATTCCTTGAAAAGTAGGACTTGACTATATGGAATCCTCTGGGCATATTTCACAATGATTACTCTTCCCCCTTCCTGTATAGCCAGCCATTCTGGGATCTTTCTCAGTTCTTCACTGCGTGAATATGGTGAGTTCTGCAGGAAACTCATGAAGTGTGTGGCCCTAGGAATTTATTTTCACTCTATTCTATATTCAGACAATAGCTTACGAATTACCATTTAAGCATCCCTACCAGTTCATGATTTACAACAGCTTCTACTTCAGGGAAGCCGATTTCAGCTATGACTCTGGATTTGCTTCTCTGTTAAGATTTCAGAGTAGTGGTATGCTGTGCAAACTAAGTTCCCTGATGGGTCAAGACATGTCATTGATTTCTAGTTTGTCTAGCTTTTCCTTATGTAAGTACGCTATGGTGACATATTCTTTGCATGTTAGAGCTAAAAGAGGAATTTATATTTATTGTAGTACAAACAATAGCTATCACTATTGTGAATAATAATATTGAGAATATAACAAGCTTAAGCTACTGTAAAATTTTATATTTTTAAAGATTTATTTATTTATTTTTAGAGAGAAGAGAAGGGATGGAGAAAGAGAGGGAATGAAACATCAATTGATAGTTGCCTCTCCCAGGCCCCCAACTGGGGACCTGGCCTGCAACCCAGGCATGTGTCCTGATAGGAAATCCAACCAGCGACCCTTTGATTTGCAGACTGGCACTCAATCCACTAAGCCACACCAGCCAGGGCAAATTTTATAATTTTGACAGGATTTTCAGTCTACAATTATATTAAAATTTTTGAAACTTCACCTTAATGTGCCTGGAGACTATTTAAAAGCATAGTCTATGTAGGCCAATGGAAGCAATTATCAGGGAAAGACAACAAAATAGGCTAAACAATTGAAATATGCCATTAGCCACTGTAATTTACTTTCTGTTAAAGGTTAAGATGGATAAAAGTGAACTAATTTTTTTTCAGGGGTGAGCTCAAACTTCTGCTTCTTAGATTAGTTCCCTAAAGAAGGACCAATATCAATTAAAAACTCCTTTTTTAAAAAATTTTATTTATTTATTTTTAGAGATGGAAGGGAAGGAGAAAGAGAGAGAGAGAGAGAGAGACATCAATGTGGGACTGCTGGGGGTCATGGCCTGCAACCCAGGCATGTACCCTGACTGGGAATCGAACCTGCGACACTTTGGTTTGCAGCCCGTGCTCAATCCACTGAGCTGTGCCAGCCAGGGCTAAAAACTCCTTTTTTCATTGGTGGTAAAAAAATTCAAAGCAAAAACCTCATAGTAGAAACAGAAATCTTCAAGTAGAGCAGTACAGGTGACTTTTCAACTGAGTCAAGATGAAAAAAAAAAAAAACCAAATGAAAAGCAATTTTAAATGTATAAAACAAGCAAAACTTTCAAAACATTTTATGAGTGTTGGGATAGATAATATTTGTCCTTTACATTTGCACTAAATTTATTAACACTACATTTGCAAAAATTAAAAAGAGAAAGTTAAATAATTATCTGGGGAGAGACAAAATACAGATAAAATATAGTGTATTCAACTCAATTTCTCTGATACAATAATAATAATGTACCATTGTAAAAATTATCTAGTTAGTAAAAATCTATTATCACATCTTACAATCAACCACAATTTTAAAAAGAGTAACAGGCAGAAGCAAAAGTTATTTAAACAAACTTATTTTCCAGGTTCTTGAAAACAATGTACAAGGATTCGAAACTACATTTTTATCAAAAATTTAACCCACATTTTTCCATAAAAATGACAAAGTATTACTGTCCAGTAAAACAGTTTTAAACTTACTGCATGTAATTCTGAGCCAAAATTATACATTTTCCCTTTTAACTTTGAAATTATATTCCATACACATTAAATAAACAAGAAAAATGGAAATAAAGCATTTTCAGTTTCTATATATCATTAGGACTTTTTGACATTTTTGTTTAAATTTTACTTTAATTGTGATATAAACTTTAACCAAGAAATAGAAAAATATATATTTATACTTTGGACTATCTATTTGTATACTTTCACAATGACTCCAGGAAGCTGAGATTCTAAAAGATTTACATGGAATATCAAAATATCTCAAACAGGGCTTTAAAAATAAATTATTTACAACCTGGAAAACATGTACATACCATGTGTATACATCTAATAAACTATCCATTGCATGGGGTATCTTTTGTGGCACAATTTGATTCCCCTAATAAAAAAACACTTTATAAAGGCCATATAATTATTGCTGGTCTGAAAAATACTGTGCTACATTTTAATATTTTGCAAGAATAGCATATAGTGAAAATGGCCAAGACTTTTAAACCCTTAAAAATGTAACTTTTGTAAAAATATGTTTGTAAAATACCATCACCTGAAATAGTATTTAAAGGAATAATTATTTTGAAAAAATTTCAGGTGTAATCTGATATTCACATATGCTCATATACAAATTTTATTATACAGTTAACATTATATGCCTTTTCATGTACTTAAATAATTTCCTATAGAGTTCTAGATTCTCATTTGAAATGTAAAGGTTTAGCTTTTGGTATACAGTAGAAACATTTCCCTAAGAGTTAAATAATTGCCACCAAAATAGTGAGGATAGAAGATGAATGGGAAGAACACTCTGGTTTTGCCTCAGTTTTAACTGCCTTTTCCCCTGCAGAAAGCAATTCTATAAGTGTGATCATATTAGTTCACAAAAACAAATTTCAATTATTATGCCACTGAGATACTTTATGTTCACAAACCATATTGTATTCAAACTTTAATTGTAAAAGTCCATATTAAATAACTATGTACAAGTATCAGAAGAATCAACCTAGCTTACCTCTTTATCTAGCTATGAAGTAATAGCTACATAGTCTTGGTACTTATAACCCCCAAATTATTTTACCTATATTATTATTGGATAAGAAGTAAATCATATTTTATATTTTACCATACATCAGAATGAAGTCCCACTGTAGAATTATCTAAAAAGAATCTAGGAAGGTGAATGAGTATGACAGGTCAAAATAAAAGAAACTCTGTGAGGGAACAATTATTTAGAGTTTAATTTGAACACTAATCCAAGTATCACTTCTAATATAGAAGTAAATCCAAAGGTAGTTGATCTTAAAGTAGACATAATATTTTTTCATTTATGTTAGACAAATGTTTGCTGCATCTCAATTCTAAAAGATAATTATTTATATATATCTTAAAAGATTTTGTTTCATTTTTTATTTTTGAATTGTTCTAGTACAGTTGTCTTAATTTTCCCCTGTTGCTCTCCCCACCCTGCCCACACCCCATTTCCATAGTCACTCCCCACCCTATAGTCCATGCCATGGGTCATTTATATGTGTTCCTTGACTAGGCCCTTCCCCTTCTCTCCCTCCAGATCTACCTCCCCACTCTGGTCCTTATCAGTCTGTTACTTATTTCCATGTCTTTGGATCTATTTTTCTAATTCGTTTGTTTTGTTCATTAGATTCCCCTTATAGGTGAGATCATATGGCATTTTACTTCACCACCTGGCTTATTTCACTTAGCATAATATTCTCCAGTTCTATCCATTCTGTCTTGAAAGGTAGGAGTTCCTTCTTCCTTTTTACTGTGTAGTTTTCCATTGTGTAAATGTTCCACATTTTTCTGATCCACTAATTCACTGATGGGCACTTAGGCTATTTCCAGCACTTGGATGTTGTTAATAATGCTGCTATGAACATTGGGGTATGTAGGGGTTTGGAATTGGTGTTTCAGAATTCTCAGGGAATAATCCCAGCAGTGGAATCACTGCATAAAAAGGAAGTTTCATTTTTAATTTTTTGAGAAAATTCCATACTGTTATCCACAGTGGCTATACCAGTCTGTATTCACACCAGCAGTGCACTAAGGTTCCCTTTCCCCACATCCTCGCCAGCACTTGTTTGTTGATTTGTTAATGATGGCCATTTTGATGGGTGAGGTATTACTTCAATATGGTTTTAATTTGCATTTCTCTGGTGGCTAGTGATGGTGAGCATCTTTTCATATGTCTATGGGCCCTCTGAATGTCCCCCTTGAAGAAGTATCTGTTCAGATATTTTGCCTAATTTTTTATTGAATCATTTTCCTGTTATTGAGTCATGAGTTCTTTATATATTTTGGAGATCAAACCCTTGCCTTGGGTATCATTGGCAAATATGTTTTCCCATACAGTTGGTTCCCTTTTCATTTTTATATTTTCTTTACCTATGCAGAAGCTTTTAATTTTGCTGTAGTATCATTTGTTATTCTTACCTTTATTTTCCTTGCCCAAGAGGATATATTGGTGAAAATATTGTTGCGTGGGTGAAAATATTGTTGTGTGGGATATCAGAAATTTTGCTGCCTATGCTTTCCTTTAATACTTGTATAGTGTCATGGTTTATGTTTAAGTCTTTTACTCATTTTGAGTTTATTCAGGTGTATGGTATAAGTTGGTGGTTTAGTTTCATTCTTTTTCATGCACCATTCCAGTTCTCTCAACACAATTTGTTGAAGAGGTTATTTTTACTCCAGGGGGCTTCTGCTCCCTTTGTTGAATATTAGTTAACCATAGAAACATGGGTTTACTTCTGGGCTCTCTATTCTGTTCCATTGGTCTATGTGTCTGTTCTTGTACTAGTATCAGACTGTTTAATATTACAGTGGTATTTAGTTTAATAACAGGTATTGTGATCCCTCCTACTTTGTCCTTTCTATAGATTACTGAGGCTATTTGAGGTCATTTTTGGTTCCATATATATTTTTTAATATTTGTTCTAAATTCTACATGGTATATGATTCCATTTATTTGCATTTTCTTTAATTTATTCTTTTTAGGAAAAATATCTAAAAATATCCCCTTGGACCCTGGCTGGCATAGCTCAGTGGATTGAGCACGGGCTGGGAACCAAAGTGTCCCAGGTTCAATTCCCAGCCAGGGTACATTCCTGGGTTGCAGGCCATAACCCCCAGCAACCGCACATTGATGTTTCTCTCTCTCGCTCGCTCTCTCTAGCTCCCTCCCTTCCCTCTCTAAAATGAATAAATAAAACCTTTAAAAAATATATCCCCTTGGGTAAATAATAATGAAAAATAGTTGAGAAGTACTGGTTTACATCCTTTGAATCAATAGCTAACAAATATAGAAATTTTTAGAAAAGTATTTAAAATAACTTTTTTGTTGTTGTTGTTCTCTATCCCTATATTTATACTATTTTTTAATTGTTGTTCAAATAAAGTTGTCTTCATTTTCACCACACTATGCCCCCTGCCCCACCCATTCCCACCTCCCACCCTTGAACCTACCCCCTTGGTCTTTGTCTTTCTTCAGTGTTCTATAGTTTTCTGAATATGGGTCTTTTCCCTCCTTAGTCAAGTTTATTCCTAGGTACTTTATTTTTGTTGTTGCTCTAATAAATTGGATATTTTCCCTAATATCTGTTTCTGATATTTCATTGTTGGTGTACAAAAATGGCTTCAACTGCTGAATATTGACTATGCATCATGTTCTTTTGCAAATTGGCAAAGTTCAGTAGATTTTTGGTAGAGCCTGTAGGATTTTATATGTACATTACCATATCATCTGTGAACAATGAAAGTTTTACTTCCTCCTTTTCAATCTGGGTGCCTTTCTTTTTTCTTGTCTGATTGATATGGCTGGAACTTCCAATACTGTGTTGAATAAAAGTGGTAAAAGTTGTTCTTGCTCTTACTTGGAAAGTTTTATATTTTACTTGTTGAGTATGATGTTGACAGTAGGTTTCTCATATATGGCCTTTATTATGTTGTGATATGCTCTCCCTATTCCAAACATCTTGCTGAATGTTTTTTGTCACCAATGGGAGCTGTATCTTATTAAATGCTATCTACACATCTATTGATATGATCATGTGATTTTTATCTTTCCTTTTGTTTATGTGGTGTATTATGTTTATTGATTTGAGAAAATATTATACCATCCTTGCATCCCTGGGATGAATCCTACTTATTCATGGTTTATGATCATTTTAATGTATAGCTGCATTTGGTTTGCAATATTTTGTTAAGGATATAAGCATCTATGTTCATCAGTGATATTGGCCTGTAGTTTTCTTTCTTTGTTGTGTCTTTACCTAGTTTTGGAATGAGAGTAATACTAGCCTCATAAAAAGAGCTTTGTAGTCTTTCTGCTTGTTCAATTTTTGGAATAGTTAGAGAAGAATAGAAATTAGCTCTTCCCTAAAAGTTTGGTAAAATTATCCTGCGAATCTATCCATTCGAGGGCTTTTGTGTGCCAGGAGACTTTTGATCATTGCTGCAATTTCACTAGTTGTTACACCTCTATTCAAGCTTTCTACTTCTTCTTGATTTAGTTTTGGAAGATTGTATGTTCCTAGAAATTTGTCCATTTGCACAGGTTTTCAAATTTCTTGGCATATAGTTTTTCATAGTAATTTCTTATAATCCTTTGCATTCCTGTAGTATCAGCTATATTTGTTCACTTTTTTTTAGGTCTTCTTTTTTTCTTGACAAGTCTGATTAAAGGCTTGTTGACTTTTTTTATCTTTTAAAAATATCAGCTCCTGGATTTATTGATCCTTTGAACTGTTTTAGCCTCTATGTCATTCAATTTTGCTCTGACCTTGATTATTTCCTTCCTGCTACTTTGGATTTTGTTGTTGTTTCTCCAGTTCTGGTAGATATAGGGTTAGGTTGTTTATTTGAAATGTTTCTATCCTTTTTAGGAAGGCCTGTATTGCAATAAACTTTCCTTTCAGGACTGCCCTTGCTGTGTCCCATTTATTTTTGATTGTTTTGTGTTCATTTTCATCTGTTTTCAATAACATTTTGATTTCTTTCTTGATCTCATTATTAATCAATTCATTAGTTAATAAATAGCATGTTATTCAGTCTCCATGAATTTTAATGTTTTTTGCATTTTTTGTTTGACATTTGTTCCTAGTTTAAAGCTGTTGTGATCTGACAAGATGCTTGATATGATTTCAGATTTCTTGAATTTGTTGAGGCTTGTTTGGAGTCCTATCCTTTGGTCTATCCTTGAAAATGTTCCATGTGCATTTAGAAATAATGTACCATATTTTTCAGACTATAAGATGCACCTAGGTTTTAGAGTAGGCCTTCTGTAACTCTGCTCCACTACCACACTCTGCCCCCCGCCCCTCCTCACAGCGAGCCAGGTAAGCTACATTCAGACTATAAGACATACCCCTCTTTTCCTCCCAAATTTGGGGGAGGAAAAGTGTCTTACAGTCTGAAAAATATGGTATATTTTGCTTTATTTGCTGTGAAGGTTCTGTATAAATCAATTAATTGCATTGATCTAGAGTGTTGTTCAGTGCCACAATATCCTTGTTGATTCTTTGTTTGGAAGATCAATCCATTGTTGATAATGGGGTATTAAAATTCCCTACCATGAGTGTGTTGCTGTTGATATCTTTCTTGAAGTCTTCCAAGATTTTCCTTATATATTTTGGTGCTCCACCTTGGGTGCATATATGTTTATAAGGTTATATCTTCTTGATTGATTATTCCCTTAAGTTTTATGTAGAGTCTTTCTTTGTCTCTCTTTATGGCCTTTGTTTTGCAATTTATTTTTTCAAATATAAACATTGCTACCCCAGCTCTTTTTCTATGTCTGTTTGCTTGGGAAATTTTGTTCTATCTCTTTACTTTCAGTCTATGTAGATCATTTGTTCTGAGTTGGGTCTCTTGTAGACAGCATATATGTGGGTCATGTCTTTTTTATCCATTCAGATACCCTATGTCTTTTTATTGGAGCATTTAATTAATTTACATTTTAGGTTATCATTGATAGGTACTTATTCACTGTGATTTTTTCCTTTATACCTGTGTCCCCTCCCTCTTTATCTCCTTTTCTTTATTTTCTTAAAACAGTCCCTTTAACATCTCTTGCAAAGCTGGTTTGGTGGAGATATATTCTTTTAGCCTTTTTTTTCTTTTTTTTTTTTTTTGGCCTGGGAAACTTCTTATTTTGATTTCCACTTAAAATGAGATCCTTGCTGGTAGGGTATTCTTGGATGCAAGACTGCTTTTTATTACTTGGAATATTTCTTGCCATTCCCTTCTGGCTTGTAGTGTTTCTGTTGAGTAATCACCTGATCATCCTATCTGAGCTCTTTGTATGTTACTAATTATTTCTCCTTTGCTGCCTTTAAGAATCTGTCTTGTCTTTTAATTTTGTCATTTTAATTATGATGTGTCTTTGAGCGGGCCTCTTTGAGTTTATCTTGACTGGGTCTCTCTGTACTTCTTGACCTATTTTCTCTCATCAATTTAGGGAAGTTTCCTGTCATTACTTTTTCAAACAGGTTTTCTATCCCTTGCTCCTCTTCTTCTCCTTATGGTATCCCTAGTATATGGATATTATTACATTTCATTTTGTCCTGCAGTTCCCTTAAGCCCCCTTCATTCTTTTTTAGTCTTTTTTTCATTTTGTTGCTCTGTCTGGAGATTTTTTTCTACCTTATCTTCCTGTTCATTGTGTTGATCCTCTGCTTCATCCAGCCTGCATTTAATTTGTCCTGTGTCTTTCATTTCAGATATTTTATTCTTCATTTCATCCTGGCTCTTATTGATAGCTTCTATGTCCTTTTTTATGCTGGTATAGTTTGCAGTGGATTCTTTGAAGCTTTCCTGGAGTTCTTTGTAGTTCTCAATAAGCTCATTGAGCATCTTTATAACCATTATTTTGAACTCAGTGTCTAATAGTTTGCTCACTTCTATTTCATTTAACACTCTTTCTGGGGATTTCCTTTCCTTTTTATTGGGGGTTATTTCCTTGTCTCCCAATTTTAGGTGATTCCTCTTGTTAGTTTCTGCTTCTTAGAGTGATCTGCTTTGATTCCCTGTCTTTGTGGTGTGACCTTCTGTGGTAGAAGACCTATGGGATTCAGTGGTGTAGTCTCCTTGATCTCCTGAGAATGAGGCTCTTAAGATGCTCTTTATGCCATTTATGCAAGCTCTCTGGTTTTAATTGGGTTTTGGTTGTTTATGGATTGTTCTTTGGTGCGTCCTTTCCTCTGGCTAGCTTACTGAGAGTCACTCCACCCACCACATGTTGTGCTGTTGTACAAGTGCTACAAGAACAAAACCAAACAGCCTAGGAAACAAATCCACAAAAACTACCTCCATCCACAATCACACTATCAACATCCAATGAACCAATATTAATAAAGGCATAAAGAGATTAAGAATATTATAAGAAAGAAAAATTGCAAATGAGATGTATAACTGAAAGAAAATGATTTTGAGACGGTAGAGGCAGGAATAATAAGAGTAGGGAATAGACACAAAGAATTCTACCTCACATCTCAGCAACCTAATAAGAAAGCCATGGGCTTCTTTCTTTGGCTCTGAAGGTAAATTCACTAGTGGAACCTCTGCCCCAGGTGCATTCTCTAGGTGAAATCAATATCCCTACCTTGCTCAAACCATTCCGGGCATACTTGTGCCTGCCCTACTTTTCCCAGGTTTCCCTATGTCAGTAATAAACTTCATTTCAAATTATTTTGTTATGTGACATAACATCTTACTTGACATTTAACTTACTAATTGGGAGGAGGTCTATCTCACCTTCATGGCTAACCACAAAATAAATGCTTACATATATCAATCTATGCTAATTACAAAAATTGAAAATATCAAGCATCTGGAATAATAAGAGTAATTTCTTTAGCAAGATCAAGTGAGAAGTATTCTGCAGTCACTTAAAACAGATCTCTTATTGCCCAGTTTTCCTATCATTTTAGCACTCTAGATAGAAATTTAAAAGGATAATAACATACATATGTTTGGTGTGAGCTTTTGAAGTAAATGAAAGAAACTATGTAAAGATAGAATTCTTCTAAGTAAAACAAATTCACTCTTAGGTTTATAATAGTAAACTATGGTAAAATTAATTATTATATTACTTATTCTCTGTGCTTCAGAAAAAAAATCAAATAAATGAATTTAAATAAATCTATAGCTGAATTCCAAAGGAGTTCAAATAATTGATTAGGTCACTTAAAAAAATTACTGAGGTATTAAACAAGTTACTGATAAAAAGAATTTATTTTATCAGATATCTAATTGTTTAAGAATTGATAAATTTTGGACATGTAATCATATATAGTTCTATTTGAGAATCATTAAACTAGTATCCATAGATTAATATTACTTATTTTTGTTGTAATTAGATATATAAATCTGTGTAACTCCCATAAGTCCTTTATGTATTATTTTCCTCACTTAAATGTATTAATATTTGAAACAGTTTTATATTCAGAATAAACTGAAATAAAATAGAGAATAATATTGACTTAGAAAAGTCTCATCTTTTTGAATGATTTAAAAAAATATTTGTTAGTTTAAGCTGTTCATTAGATTCCATATATGAGATCATGTGGTATTTTTTCTTTTGCTACCTGGTGTATTTCACCTAGCATAATACTCTCGAGGTCTATCTATGTTGTTGCAAAAGGTAGGAGTTCCTTCTTTTTTTTTTTTTACAGCTGCATAGTATTCCATTGTGTGAATTTACCACAGCTTTTTGCTCTGGCCGGGTGACTGCATTGATTAAGGTCTCCTTCTAGACACCAAATGATTTCAGCTTTGCTCTCTGGTCAGGACACATACCTAGGTTATGGGTTAGATCATCTGTTAAGACACAAATGGAAATTGATGTTTCTCTCTCTCTCTCCCACTTCCCTCCTTTCTTCCATTCCTTTCTCTTTATCTCACATCAATAAATATATTCTCTGGTGAAGATTAAAAATAAATAAAACATAAATAAATGCACCACAGTTTTTTTTATCTATCCTTCTACTGATAGGAATGATCTTTATAAACTTTATCTCTTTTGATCTACTTTTAATTTTTCATTTAAAATTATATCTGGGATATATCATTTTTTACATATTCTACCATTATTATGATTCCTGTAGCTTTTAAATTCCAATGCACAAATTGATGCATTTTATAATTCTGAGGTAGAATTGTGGCTCAGTCATTAACTCTGAGAAAATATGTGGAACAGCTTTGTTTATTGATTCTAGATTTGCATATGTAAAGGAAATATATCACATTATATACTTGTTAGAAGTTCTAAAATAAAACACACATCAAGCAAAAAAGTCATGTTTTTTAGCAAAAAGAAATGTACAGAGTCATTGCAGTAAATGTTACATTTCTCTGTATTTACTGTATTTTTGTAAGATTAGTCCCCATTCAATCTATTTGTTTACTTACCAAAAATTTGTCTTATTTTCAAAAATCTTCAATGGCTTTGACACTGTTTTTGGACTGCAAGCCTTAAAAAAATGTTTTAACCAGTTAGCTTTTAATTGTTGAATTAAGGAGCTATTTCTTTGACTACTTTATTTTATCTACATCAGATGAAAAGAAATGTGGGACCAAATTGTCAGGGTTCCTAGGTTTTTTACTTGCTTCTGGAACTAACTAGCTTTATTACCCAGAGGGCTCTGAGTGTTTTCAGTTGCATAAAGGATGCCCATCTAGATTTTATCTGGAGATTTGGGCAAAATTTTATGTTTAGCTTCCATCATTCCTCCTTCACTCATGGATATTAGATTATAATCTTTCTCTAAGGGATAGATAGACATAGAAATTATAAGCAATATTTCTTTTTTTCTGTTAAAACTTGCACTCTCTCTAAATATTAATCATTTCTACCTTTAGGGGAAAATGCCATCTTTCTTCTCATTCATGAGTTGACCACTTTAGCTAAAACTTGATGTAGTTTAAATCCTCACATACAATATATCTTAGTTTTATTAATGTTAACAATAACTTTAAATAGAAATTTGTTCAAGTTCAAAGTTGTTAATAACATACAAAAAAGGACCATTTTGTAAAGAAATTTTCAAAGAGAAAAATTTTGCAACCAGCAAGTGTCACCACATCTCACCAAGTCTCTTCTCATTAATTACGTGTGAGTCATAAAAGTATTAATTTCAGAGATCCTCAGTACAGTTAATAATATGTAAATATCTTTTGTCTGTTTCCTTGTTTTTTTTTTTAATTTTTCAGCTCTGGAACAGAAAACATGAAGGAGGACTGCTTTCATATTGCACTGTTTATTTTGTATCTTCACCTGAGGACATTTTTTTTTTCATTGCTTTGAGAGAGAGAGAGAGACATCAATGTGAGAGAGAAACATAAGCATGTGCCCCAATCAGAGATCAACCTGCAGCCTGAGTATGAGTCCTGACCAAAAATAGAACCAGTGACCTCCTTCTCTATGGGAGGATGTTCCAACCAAATGAGCTACCTGGCCTGGGCTGTAATTCACTGGTTTGTTGATTAGATCATCTAGATCCTTCAGATGAGCCCATCGGTTTTCCAAGAAGGATTAAAAAGTAAAGCTTTATGTTTAAATAATTGAAAAAGGCAATCTTAATATGCAACTTTGGATCCTTGAAAAATGAGAAGGAGGCCTGAAATCCTGAAAGTGAGTAAGGACTGAGAGTGAAGGAGACTGGGTGGTGATACCTCAGAGAAGAGGATGGGCCACTTTGTGCTGAGACCAGTGGCTTTCATAAGGTTCCCTGTGAAATCTTTACCCGAATGTTAGGTGACAATGTGAAGATGATCACCTTTCAATGGACTGTTGAGATTAGGGCAAAGAGCAACCACACTACTAAAACTGTATTTTTAAAAGTAGGCCCTGTACCCTTTTCCCAGAGCTGCTTTGCTTTCTTACAATAGGTAGGGAGATCATGATAATGACAAATACTGGGCTTTGGCTAGTATTATTAAGTAGTTCAAGCTGAGTTTACAATAGTTTAGAATGATTGCAAATGTGGAATTTGCTATTGAATTGTCCTGTGTAATACACACACACACACACACACAGATACACACAGCAACACTATTTTCTCTGTGCTGGTACTATAATAAAACATGAGGGGAATGCCATTCAAGAGGACAGAAAAGGCCTTGTTTTTATGAAACTTTGTTGTACTGAATGACATAAAATGAAAGAAGATTAAAATGTAAAATAACCTCAGTGGCTAAATATTGCATTTTTTAAAAATTCTTTACCACGCTAATTGAAAATTGCTGCTCTAGGTACTTCATACAAGTGGAATCATAACAACATTTGTTTTTTTGTGACTGGCATATTTCACTTAGCATAATATTCTCAAAGTTTATCTGCATTGTAGCACCAGTCTTAATGATTTACCATTTTAAGGCTGAATAATGTTCCATTGCATTTATGTACTACCCTTGGTTCATCCATTCATCCACAGATGGACATTTGAGTTGCCACCACCTTTTGTGTATTATAAATAAAGCAGCTCTAAACAGATATCTTTTTTAGTCCCTGCTTTCAATTTTTTTAGTATATAAACAAAACTAAAATTATTGTATATATTAAAATTCTGTTTTTAATGTTTTAAAGAACGGCTATATTGTTTTCTATAGTGGCTACACCATTTTTATTCTCACCTACAGTGCACAAGAGTTTGGATTTCTACACATTTTTGCCAACACCATCCTAATGGGTATGAGGTGGTAGCTCATTATAGTTTTGATTTACATTATTCTCTAAAGTTTAGAGATATTCAGCATCTTTTCATGTGCTTATTGGGCATTTGTATGTTTTGTTCAGAGAAGTGCCTATTCAAGTACATTGCTCATATTTTAATTGGGTTATTTGTTTTTTTGTTGACTTTTAGTTCTTTATATATTCTAGATATTAAACCTTTATCAAGTTATATAATTTATATCCTTTTCAGATATATGATTTGTGAATATTTTCTCATATTGTGTGTATTGCCTATTTACTCTGTTGTGTCTTTTAATCCACAGATTTTAAATTTTGATGTACTCATATTTGTCTTTATTTTCTTTTGTTGCCTGTGTTTTTGCTGTCATGTCCAAGAAATCATTGTCACAATAACTTAAACTTTTCCCTTAGGTTTTCTCCTAAAAGTCTTATAGTTTCAGCTCTTTAGTTTTTTATCTATTTTTAATTAAGTTTTGTATGTAATACAACATAAGTGTCCAACTTCATTTGTTTGTAGGTGGATATCTAGTTTTTCCAAACTACTTGTAGAAAAGTTTTCTTTCTTCCAAAATCATTTGACCATGCATGTAAATGAAATAATTTTAATTACATATAAATTATATTTTGGTCTCAAGTAATTTGAATCTCTGATTAGTCTTCAAATTATGCCAGAATCTAAATAATGAAAAGTGAGACATACCACTTTTAAAATATTACACGTCTTAAAGTGATATTTTTCCTACATTTTTTCTAGTATATTTTGAAACAAAATCAATGTCATATTCTACAGATTAATAGAAAAGCTGAATTTGTTTAAAAATGGAACTAGCAATACCACTTCTGTGAATATATCCTAAGAATACTGAAACACTAATTAGAAAGTATGTATGCACCCCTGTGTTTATAGCAGCATTATTTACAATAGCCAAGATCTAGAAATGGCCTAGGTGCCCATCAGTAGATGAGGGCATAAAAAAGCTATGGTACATGTACATAATGTAATACTATACAGCAGTAAAAATGAAAGGAACTCTTAACGTTTGGATCAGCATGGATGGAACTGGAGAGCATTATGATAAGTGAAATAAGCCAGTCAGTGAAAGACAAATACTATATGATTTCACTCACCTGTGGAATCTAATGAGCATAATAAACTGACAAACACAATAGAAACAGAGGCATGGATACATGGAACAGACTGACAGCTGTCAGAGGGTTGGGATAAGAAAGTTGTTGGTAAAAGAGGGTGAAGAACTAGCCAGAGAACACATATGTGCAACTCATAGACACAGATAACTGTGTGGTGATGGCCAGAGGGAAGGGGGAGGGAAGGGCTGGGTGGCGGTAGCCACAAGGGGAAAATTGGGACACCTATAATAGTGTAAACAAAAAAATAAAGCTTAAAACAAATTAAACTAAACATATTTTATATTTTTTTAAATAATCTGAATGACTGAATAGTTTTATAAAAAACAATTTGTTAAGATCATCAAAAAAGAAAAAATACTACTTGCAATTTTCTATAGGAGATGATTGTAATAAACAACTAAGGCATCCAAAGAAACTATAAACCTGCTGTCACAACTGTCTGTTGCTTATTGGCCCCTGTGTCTGCTACCAATATTCAATTGCAAGCTCACTCACCACAACTTTCAGAAAAGTGCTATCTTTAGCCTACTCTTTGTTGGTATATTAGTAAATTACATGACACCTTCCTCACCTAATATGAGAAAGTGAGAGTTGACATGCCTGATTCAGTCTGGAGTTGACAGAATCTGAGTCCTGTGTGATGTTGCAAGAGGCAGTGCTGTAAGATAAAACCACAGTCAACAGCAGAGAGGCAAGTGCCATGTGGCATACATTTGCAGGGGATGGTGGACGGACTAAATTCAGAAAATGACTAAAGCCCTTATATTTCATGCTAGAACAGAAAAATATAATAAACTGAAATATAAGCAGTATAACAGAAGGTGTCTATTAGTGCCAGGGAACTTAGCTATACTTGAAAAGTAAAGCAAAAATGATTAGCAGACTGGGACATAGTTTTAGGAAAGGGGTTGATCTCCAAAATATATAAAGAACTCACATGACTCTACACCAGGAAGACAAATAATCCAATTAAAAAATGTTCAAAGGATCTGAACGGACATTTCTCCAAGGAGGACAGACAGAGGGCCCATAGACACATGAATAAAATGCTCAACATCACTGGCCATCAGAGAGGTGCAACTTAAAACCACAATGAGATACCACTTCACACCGGTCAGAATGTCCATCATTAACAAATCAACAAACAAGTGCTGACGAGGTTGTGGAGAAAAGGGAAACCTAGTACACTGTTGGTGGGAATGCAGACTAGTGTAGCCACTGTGGAAAACAGTACAGAAATTCCTCAAAAAACTGAAGATGGAACTGCCATTCAATCCAGCTATCCCACTGCTGGGACTAAACCCTAAGAATCCTGAATCACCAATTCAAAAGAACCTAGGCACCCCAATGTTCATAGCAGCACAATTTACAATAGCCAAGTACTGGAAACAGCCTAAGTGCCCATTAGTAAATGAGTGGATGAAAAAAATGGTACATTTACACAATAGAATACTATGCAGCAGAAAGAAAGACGGAATTCATACACTTTGCGACAGCATGGATGGAACTGGAGATAATTATGCTAAGTGAAATAAAGTAGGCAGTGAAAGACAAATACCATATGATCTCACCTGTGAGAGGAACCTAATCAACAAAACAAACAAGTGAGCAAAATAGAGCCAGAGACTTGAAAATAAAGAACAAACTGACAGTGACCACAGGGGAGGGGAGAAAAGAATAACAAGGGAAAGAAGGGGAATGGTGAAAGCAAAGGAACATGAATGGAGAACGCATGGACAATGGGCGTGACTGAGTGTGAGAGTGTCAGGGACAGAGTAGGGGAGAGCAATGAGGAAAAAGGAGGGACAACTGTAACTGAACAACAATTTAAAAAATACAAGAAAAAAAGGAAGGGCATGAGAAGAAAGAGAGAATAATAAAATTCACTAAAGAAATATCACACACATAGACACAATGTTAGTTATTACAAAAAACTTAAAGCAGCAAAGGACTAAACAACACTGTGGAAAGAAAAAGTTCCAATTTTAGGCAGGGTGGTGGACAAGAGAGGTCTCACTAAGGTAATGTCTAAGTTAAGACTTGAATAATGTGATGGACTCAGGGACCCAGCCATGTGCTTAGTCTTGTGCCTAACATAAGCATTCCAGGAAACAAAACAAAACCCAGCAAGTGCAAAAATGATAGGCAGAGCATTGCTTGTGTGATGAAAGATCATGGATGCCAGTGTGGCTGGAACTAAATGAGCAAGGTGAGGAAACATAGGAAGTGAGTGTGGAGAGGTAATGGATACTCAATCATAGAATGTCTCTTTTGAGTACTTATGCTTGAGTTATGCAGGGAAACCATTGGTAGATTGTGAATAGAAAGGTAGCATGATGTTTTATTTGAAATATGATACTCTGGCTGCATTGTTGAGAATCTGGCCAATCTTTAACTATTCCATAGCCAGAGTTACAGTACATATATTTTATTTGAAGTTACAATGTCATAGACATTTCAGAGACAGAGTCAAGTTTCACTAAAGTAATTTATTACATGAAACAGACTTCTAGACCCAGGAGAGAATATGGAAAAATAAACTGTGTCTAGAACTGTCTTCACAGATTGGACAAAAGATCTCTAACCTACAAGTTAAAATGAGATAAAAAATAATTTAATTCTACGTCACTTTCAGGGGAGATTTTTCTACCATTAAGCAATTCACTGCCAATAAAATTTAAATAAGAAGAGAAAAATTCAATTTGTTTTTAAAGAAAAATATCAGAGGACATAAAAACATTTATAAACACATGTAAAAGACTTCTCTATTTACCATCTGGAGAATTATAAAGATGATTTTACACAAATTTTATTACAGGTAGTAGAGCTGAAAACTCTTGGCATTCTGACAGTTATAAAAGCAAAAATTATATATTCACAAATCTTAGGAAATATGCAGCGATAATCATGCAATTTATTTATAGTCATATCTGTAATTTGCTATAGTTTACAATCCTATGAAAACTGATGTTAAAGATAACCATCTACTGAAAGAACAAATTGCATGACATATGACTAATATATCCTCTCTTTATTAAAAATAAGAGCTCTGAATAATATATACAGTTGCTATGAAATCATGTGGTCCTTTTAATATTAAGCTGTTAATATTCATTGGCTTATAGTTGTTTTCATATTTCTCATTGATTCCCTCTCTACTTCTGCTAAGCCATCTGTTGTAAACTTAGATTTATTTATAAAAACACCTTCCGCTTGGTTAGAGACCATCAGCATTTAGGCGATAATGTCATTTCATACCACTTTTGGTCCCTGTGGAGAAGGAAGTTTCAAGTTGACTTTTATGTTCCTATTTAAGGAAGGCCATTATTGAACTGCTTTACTTGATAAGGTGATCTAATTCCATAGAATAGTACAACTGAAGAAAAGGGTAATCATATTTGAAAAAGGGTAGGCTTATTCATTGAACAGAAAATAGAGAAGAGAAAAGTAATATCAGAGATGGTGTTTTCATTTAGCATAAGGGGAAAAGTACTTGAAAAAGTGACACTGCTTCAAAGTCCTCAAGTAACAAAATTTTTATATTAATTTATATATAAACAAAGAAAAAACTCCACAATTATTGCATAATACTCTGTGTGCTAAATAAGTTGTCATTACTGAGAAAATGACTAGTTTGTATCTAGTTTGAGATTTTTATTAGAATATACAGGAATATAATTGTTCATTTATAATAAAACTATAATTATAAAATATGTATCAATTGGTGTCAGTATGAGTTAAAACAGCAAATACTGGTAAAAAAACAAAGATTAACATAACTCTTTTCTTAATTTTCACTTTTTGTATGCAATACAATACATTTTTATCTCCAAATAGGGAGCTAAGACCATAGAGAGACTTGCATGGAAAATAATAGAATTAACAGAGAATACCGAGTAGCTTCCAGAAGTTTAAAAATCATAAATCAGAATCCTATATCTAGTTAACTCAATACAGAATGTTTGTATTTTCTCAACAATTTCCTATATAGGTGTGGCCAATAATCACCCACTAAATTAAAGCTTAATTAACACATCTCTTAAATTATCCCTTTCATTGAATGAATGTCAGCAAAGGTAATAGTTTGTGTTAGAATGTGTGAGTGAAGAGGAGTAATGTTTATTTCCTTCCTTCTAGAATAGGTGTCAAACTCATTTTCACTGGGGGCCACATCAGCCTTGTGGTTGCCTTCAAAGGGCCAATGTATTTTTAGGACTGTATAAATGTAACAACTCCTTAACTGTTAAGCAAGAGCTTGGCGCTGCCACCAGGTAGAAACAAAGTGCTGGGCTGAATAAAACAAGGTGGAGAGCCGGATTCAGCCTGCGGACCTTGTGTTTGCCATCTGTGTTCTAGAAAATATTATTTTCTGAAAACAACCACGAATAAACCCTCATGGAGATAAAGTATATTATGAGAGCAAAGAAATAAATTGGGTTAAGAATATTTTTTCTTTTGTTGGGTTTTGCAGTTAATTGACTGGTAGTAACTTGCTTAGAGAAATGTCACTGAATTTCTGGGCCAGAACTCGGATTGTGACATTATAACAAGTGGATGAGGTAGAGGTACTGAAGACATTGAAAGGAAACAGAGAACAGTGAGACAGTTTCTGGAGGAAATTATAAGTTAATCAATAGAAATCTTAAAATATTAAATGAACCCAGAGTCCTCACTGAAATTCTAAGGTACATCATTTGGAAAACCACTTTTCTACAAATTCTCATTCAACTAGATAAGAGTTAAAGATGGAAATGTTTGACATCATTAATAAACTATCAGAAAGAGGAAATAAGGAAACAATTCCATGTACAATTGAATCAAATAAATAAATAAATAAAACACCTAGGAATAAATTTAACCAAAGAGGTAAAAGACCTGTACTTGAAAAATTATAGAGCACTGAAAAAAGAAACTGAAGTAGATGCAAATAAATGGAAGCACTTGAGTGCTCATGGATTGGAAGAATTAATATAATTCAAATGCCTGTACCACCCAAAGCTATCTACAGTTTGAAAATAACTCCTATCAAAATACCAATGACATTTTTCACAGAACTAGAACTAATGATTCAAAAATCCCTATGGAAACACAAAATATTGAAAAAGAAAAACACTG
Organism: Phyllostomus discolor; assembly: GCF_004126475.2. Classification (NCBI taxonomy): domain Eukaryota; kingdom Metazoa; phylum Chordata; class Mammalia; order Chiroptera; family Phyllostomidae; genus Phyllostomus; species Phyllostomus discolor. Next base: position 76,934,126 of record NC_040904.2, on the reverse strand, counting down.
TTGAAGGTATCACATTACCTGGTATCAAACTATACTACAAGGCTATAATAACCTAAACCTGGTACTAGCATAAAAAGAGACATACAGATCAATGAAACAAAATACAGCCCAGAAATAAATACACAACTTTAAGGTCAATTATTATTTGACAAAGGAGGCAATGATGTACAATAGGATAAAGACAGTCTATTCAGTAAACAGTATTGAAAAAATTGGACAGATGTATGCCAAAAATGAAACTAGACCCTCTTCTACGCCACACACAACAATAAACTCAAATGAATTAAGAACTTCAATGTACTCAAAATGTTAAAGCTCCTAGAATAAAACATGGAAGCAGTAAAATCTTGGATATTTCTCTTAAAAATATATATTTTTTAATATATCTCCTTGGACAAAGAAAACAAAAGAAAAATAAACAAATGGGACTGGGTCAAACTAAAAAAGTTTTGCACAGCAAAGGAAAGCATTAAAACTGAAAAGGCAGCCTACTAAATGGAAGAAGGTATTTGGCAATGACACATCCTATACGGGGTTTATATCCAAAATTTATAAAGAATTAAGAAAACCCAAAACCAAGCAGCCCAATTTAAAAATGGGCAGAGGACCTGAACAGACACTTCAAAGAGGACATACACATAGCCAATACATATGAAATATCTCAACATCACTAATCAACAGAGAAATGCATTTAATACCACAATGAGATGGCACCTCACAACTGTCAAAATGGTCTTCATAAACAAATCAACAAACAAGAAGTGTTGGAGAGGATGTGGAGAAAAGCAAACCCCTCATGCACTCTTGGTGAGAATGCAGATTGGTGCAGCCACTGTGGAAAATGGTATGGAGTTTCCTCTAAAATTAAAAATGTACTTTCCTTAATGTTTACACCAACAATTCATTAGTGCCCTCAGTCATCACCATATCTCACATTCAGGAATACTCATTAATAAAAAGTATCCAAACCTTAAAAAAAGAGAAAGATGGATGACATGTTTTTCAATATCATACTAGAACACTGCCTAACAAAATCATGTAAGGTTTAATTGACTAGTAAAATTGAATTTTGTTTGACTTGTATTTTCCATTGATTAGAAATTCTATATTTGATTAATGTGTAGAGAATGAGTAGTGATGGAACTTCAAATAAGTTTCACTACTCAGTGGTGAACATAGGTGTCATGCACAGTCAGTCAGTTGCCTTGGAGTCAGGTTGGAATAAGAATCTCAGGAGCTAAGAAACAGGTGGGACTAATAAAACCTATTGTAGCATGTAAGATTATTACAATACAACAAAGTGGGAGGACTTTTACCAGGTATTAACACTTAATATTCAGTTCTAATGATTAAGATCCTCTGCCACTGAGATAGACAAAGAGACCAAAGTATCAAAAATATAAAATAAAAAGGTCCTTATTCATATCAGACATAATAGACTTCCAAAAATGGTCCATAAAGAGAGACCCAGAAGGTCACTTCATAATACTCAAGGGAAGAATCCACCAAGAAGACATAAATATTGTAAATATATATGCACCCAACATAGGAGCACACAAATACATAAAGAAAATCTTAGAGGACTTCAAGAAAGATATTGACAGCAACACAATTATTGTGGGGAATTTTAACACCCCACTGTCAAAAATGGACAGATCTTCCAAACAAAATATCAACAAATATATTGTGGCATTGAACAATATCCTAGATGAAATGGACTTTACTGATATATACAGAGCCCTCCATCCCAAAGAAGCTAAATACACTTTCTTTTCAAATGTACACAGAACATTTTCAAAGATAGAACACATGATAGGACACAAAATAAACCTCAACAATTTCAAGAAAATTGAAATCATGCCAAGCATTTTCTCAGATCACAAGAGACTGAAGCTAGAAACCAACCCAAAGGAAAAAAACCCAAACCACTCAAAATCATGGAAATTAAATAGCATGCTATTAAACAATGAATGGGCCAAGAATGAAATTAAGGAAGAAATCAAAAGATTTCTGGAAACAAATGAAAACGAACTCACAACATCTCAAAACTTATGGGACAAAGCCAAGGCAGTCCTGAAAGGGAAGTTCATAGAAATACAGTCCCACCTAAAAAAGATAGAAACATTTCAAACAAACAACCTAACCCTAAACCCTAACGTCTAAAAGAACTCAAGGAACAACAACAAAGACAACCCAGAGCAAGCAGAAGGAAGGAAATAACCAAGATCAGAGCAGAATTCAATGACATCGAGACTAAAAGCACAATTCTAAGGGTCAATGAATCCAAGAGCTGGTTCTTTGAAAAAGATAAACAAAATCAAGAAGCCTTTAAGCAGACTCATCAAGAAAAAAAGAGAGAAGACCCAAATAAACACAATCAGAAATGAAAGAGGAGACATTACAACAGACCACAGAAATACAAAGGACTGTAAGAAATTACTACAAAGAACTGTATGCCAAAATTTTGAAAACGTAGGTGAAATGGACAAATTTCTAGAAGAATATAATGTTCCAAAACTCAATGGAAAAGAAGCAAAAAGACTGAACAAGCCAATAACAGCAAAAGAAATTGAAGCAGTAATCAAAAACCTCCCAACACACAAAAGCCCTGGACCAGATGGTTTCACAGGATAATTCTAAAAAGCATTTAAGGAAGAGCTAACCCCTATCCTTCACAGACTATTTCAAAAAATCCAAAAAGATGGGAGACTCCCAAACTCTTTTTATGAGGCCAACATCATCCTAATTCCAAAAACAGATATAGATAAAACAAAGAAAGAAAACTTCAGGCCAATATCGCTGATGAACATTGACACTAAAATCCTCAACAAAATACTGGCAAACCGCATCCAACAGTACATTAAGAAGATCATACACCATGACCAAGTGGGATTCATTCTAAGGATGCAAGGATGGTACAATATTCGCAAATTATCATAAATGAAATAAGCCAGTCAGTGAAAGACAAATAGTATATTATCTCACTTACAAGAGGAATCTAAAGAACAAAATAAACTAATGAGCAAAAAAGAACCGGAAACACAGAATCATGGAATAGACTGAGAGCAGTAAGAGAGGAGGAGGGAGATGGGAACTGATTGAAAGAGGGTGAAGGTATTAGTCAAAGAACATATATGAAAGACCCATGGACATGAACAACAGTGTGGGCATTGACTGTGGAAGTGGGGGGCAGGACGGGTGGAAAGGGATGAATGGGGAAAAATGGGACAACCATTAACAGCATAAAGCATAAAGAATAATAATTTTTTAAAAACATGCCAGGGAGACTCCTAAATATCTGCTGTTTGCTAACTTTTCCAACATTTCTGCTCAGAATCTATTCTAATTTAAATTTCATTTCAGTAACCTTATATATGGAAGCCAGCAAAATTTCTATGTGGGAAGTGGGGTTTATCAGACCCAAAGTAGTCCCACTAGGCACTTGAAATATTTTTAAATGGTGGTTAGGGAGCTATAATTTTTATAATATTTGTAGGGATACCTATAGTTGCATTAGCACACATACTTACTCAAAATCTCACAAATCGGGTTTAACCTTGATGTTTAGCTATATCTTCAAGCCAGACTTTTTTTTTGTCATGTGAATGACTCCAATCCATAGCTTGCCATACACATATTTCCATGCACAAGGAGTCAACAATCATGGCATTACCAATGCAGTGCACTCACTTACACTTAATGAGCTTCAGATCCGGGTACCTGCAATACCAGATTAAGACTGTACTGATGATTTTAAATATCTTGAATAAAGACCATAAAAGCATAATGCTTATCATTCACATACAATACCTTTTGCTAGTTCCAGGCTACATTGCAACCTACCTTAATCCTTGTATTAAAATTTTAATTAGATATTTCTGAATGAAAAAAATGGTATCAAAATATAAAATTGAAGGATTACTATATCTTTCAATTTCAAAAGAAGTTAAAGAGGAGGAAAGTCACTGTTTGGTCAAGAATGAACCCAAGAAATATAAAACTTGGGGCAGTCTGGTGTAAAGAAAAAATAAGTGGGTTTTTAAACATGACATAGGCGAGTTTCCACCTCGTCTAATTACTTAGAAACTATGTGATACTGAGAAAGTTAATTGAATTGGCTTCATCTGCATACTATATTTATTACCTTATTTTCATTTAAAAAATTGGTGGGTAATACATGTTATCTTGTAAGAGTGTTCTAAGAACTAGGGAGAATTTCTGGAACATGCATGTTTTAAAAGAGTAGACATCCCCCAAAAGCTTGGTGCTATTAATACTAATAAAGCAAAATAATACTTACATGGGATAAAATATGATAGAATACTTAGAAAGACTTAATTAGTTGATTACATTAAATAGCCATAAATTTTGTTCTTATACAGATCTTAAAAAGACAGGATCAGATGAACATTTTAATCAACTAGATATAGATTAGGTCAATATCTAAAGTGACAAAGTTGAATACTAGAATCTTTTGGATCATATTTTAATCCATGTAGATGTATTTTTTCAATATTTTTGGTATCTGAATTGGTTTTAAGTTTATGTTTTAGTATTTTATTATGCTCTTATACATATCAATATCTTAAAACAGCACAAATATTAAATGATAATAATTTTACAGACTGATCATTTTTATTTTTGTTCCTGGAGCTCAAAAAAATTGATTGAAGTATTATGGAATGAGGTCACATCATACCTATATAACTCTCTAATATTATTTTAGATAATTGATTTGCAAAAGAATTGTAAGGATTCTGCAAAGGAGAATCTTCTCAAATACAATGATTAGACAAATTTCTACCTGTTTTTAATCACATACAAAATTTAGGTTTTATAATTAGTTTCAAGAAATGGAACTTACTATGGAGAGTGTATTTTCTGATCCCCTTTCTTCCATGCAAACACAGTTTCTTTATCCATGTAGGTGTGAGAGGTAACAATGGTGTAGCCAAGAACATTGGTTCTGAGAATTCTAACTGGTTATGCATAAAATATAATGCATCATACTCATCTTTCAATTAGTGGGAGTAATTAAGAATAATCTTTTGCTTATACTCTGTATCCCCTGGCAAATGTGGCATGCTTTGTTGACACTCCCGTAAATTTTTGGCTACCTGGTAGCAAATTTTGACCTTCATCTTTCTGCTGATTATTCTGCATACAAGGCAGTAATCACAACATTTTACTCTCATTTTGTGCCAAGGACTTAGTCATTGTGCCAAGGCTCTTCTTCACTCCTCTTGACCAGCTGTAGCATCTTCTGCACACCTAGGGAATTCTTTACACCAGGAAATCTGCTCAGTGCAGAGCAGATTTCCTGGTGTAAAGGTAACAAACTGAGATCTCTGAAAATATCATAGATTTATTTTCAATAATATTGATTTAGAATATTTATCTTAAAACTCTGACAGGGATCTGTATGGGAAACAAACTGGAAAAGATACATGTGGATTTCAATTATTTTTTTTACTTATAATCAAAATGCAAATTTTGTGTTTGGACTTTAAGTTTATTTGTAACAATTTGAAAGGATCAAAATAAAATATTTTTCAACTACTAGCAGGAAAATTTATACTGAAATTTATATTATAATAGTCAATATTATAATGGATTGCTTGGCTATGATTTAAAAATATAAAAATGCATTATGTATACAGAACCCTGCTGAAATGTGTAATGTCATTAAAAGTCTTCTTTAATTAGGTATATCAGCATTATCTCTAAACATACTAATATTTTTAAAAAAGGGCTTTTGTGTTGGTATCACATTATGATAGTGTTTAGTAAAATAGAGAATTTAAACACCAATATATGAAAACATAAAGAATTCATTTAAAGCATTAACCCTCCTTTTTCAAAAAAAACTAACAGTTTCATGGGATGTATAACATAGAAAAGCAAAAGAATTAAAGAAGAAAGGCTAGTTGGGAAGCCCTAGCCAGGTAGCTCAGTTGGTTAGAGCATGGCCTGATGTACTGAGCTTGTGGATTTGATTCAATCAGGAGAAATAGAAGAATCAACCAATGAATGCATAAATAAGTGAAACAACAAATCCATCTCTCCGTCTCTCTCTCTCTCTCTCTCTCTCTCTCTCTCTCTCTCTCTCTCCTGCTGACCTGGTGAAACATATATTGGTGCACTTGTGCAGTCTCTGACTGGGGAACACTGGAGCTTGTGGCCCTAGAGGTTGCGTGGAAGGGTGGTATTGACTCCACACCAGCCTCCAGGAGGGAACTTGAAGCCAGACAGCAGCTGGGAACAAGCTAACTGGAAGACCGCTTAGCAGCAGCCTTGGATTCCAAAGAATGGTACTTTAAAATGGAGCAGGAACTCTGGGTACTTACTTTCCTTTTGCTCTTGCTGAGGACAGCTAGGTTTTGTCTGAGTTTTGTGGAGGAGATGAGCTTTGAGATGGGAAGTCCCTCATTCTCCCAGACTGTTCAGCATCTGACAACTCTCTCCTTTCTCACTAGGCTCTGCCTCTAGAGTTTGCGTTTTGTGGCAATGGGCAGCTAACCCCCATTTTTGTCTGGTAACAGAACCAATGGATTTAAAGACCAGGTGGATAGAGAGAGATGATACATACCCCAGAGGCAATCAGAACTTCAGTTAGGTTAAACTAGTCAACCTCACACTAAATAATATAGGATTATGTAAGAAAAAATTTAAATCATAATTTAATCCTAAATGGGAGAAATCCCATGGATTATTGGAGATGAACTCTTTTGTCACCTAAGTTTGTAGGAACTAAGAACTGAATCATTATAAAACGTAAATATGTTTCTGGGGCACCTGAATTTAAAGAATGTAATTTATATTACACATATAAATATAAAACACAGATATATATTTAAAAATATGTTCCAAAAGAAGAGATTTACTATGCATAGTTTGATAAGTTTAACTGACACATTCAGTTAACAATTTTTTGAACAGCTATCTGTAATGCCTTATTCTTGGGATTAGGGATACAGAATTAAATAAATCAAATAGATTAGGTCATTTCTACTGAACACAGAACACTTTCTTTTGTTGGCAGTGCACACATCCCATGGGACATTTTCAGTACTGTTTTTTCATGGAAAAACAGTTTGAGGCCTCCTACAGTAAGTCAAGAATCAAGGAATATTTATGGGGTAATACTACATCCACAGTAGTTTCCAAGGTACTGCAAACTTTATCTTATTTGATAAAAAAATACTAACTTTATAGATTACATTATTTGATTATTAAACATTTTAGTTTTTCTTTTTCTGAATTATTTCTTTCCTTCTCTTTCCCTTTCTGTTTCCTCCCTCCCTCCTCCACCTCCGTCTCTTTTTGTAAATAATTCTTCAATTGCTTTGAAATAAGTATCCTTATTTGGGGAAATACATATGTAAAAGAAAATCTTTTCTGATTCATTTGCAACAACCATCGATATTTTATGCACATACGAATTTTATTAAATGATATTTTGTGTTACGTTATCACAGTGGAAATTTCATCTGAATATAACTAATCCTTGAAAACAGTGTTTGGTACACTTTCTGAGTCATAGTTTGGCCAGTAACAATGAGTTATTTTTCAGCTTTATAAATCAATCATCTCACTTCTCACTTCTGACTAAATTGAAAGTTAGTTTTTATTTTCTGTTCTTAATAAAAGTTCCCTTGCTTGTTCAGAAATATGAAAGACTTCTCAGTGCCAAGTACAAAAGGCTGTATTACAGCCCAGAGGGTGATATTTTTTGTACTCTTTGGAAGTGAAACTACACAGAAACTCGGTGGTGTGGCCCTTCTTTGCATATGCCTTGTGCTGCAATCTTAGTGGACCTCTATTTATAGTCTCTGGTGGAGGACTGAAGAAAAGTCCTTGCTGAGATCAACTCTTTCTGTGTTGTGCTTTATTGATTAATAAAGCATGTGTTTGGTTTAATTGACCCAAAGTAAAAGCAAAATAGATGTCATTATACATGTTTCATTTTATAATTAGTAATTTTCACTAAAAATTAAAACATAAAATTTTCTTTTGTCAATATGCTTCAAGTAGGTAAAATTTGAATACTAAAGAAACATTTATTCTAAAGGTAGATTAAATTTACTTTTTATTCATTTTATTATGTGTAGATATATTTTTTCTCTCTATTGACCACTTTAGATCTTGAATACATGTTTCATGTGGGTTTGTCTTTTCTCTTGAATATAAGGTTCAAATGGCAGAGATTAAAATTTATGATTAATATTCTTTGGAATCTGAGGCTGCTGCTAAGCAGTCTACTGGTTAGCTTGTTCCCAGCTGCTGTCTGGCTTTAAGTTCCCTCCTGGAGGCTGGTGTGGAGTCAATGCTACCCTTCCACGAAACCTCTAGGGCCACAAGCTCCAGTGCTCCCCAGTCAGAGACTGCACAAGTGCACCAATGTATGTTTCACCAGGTCAGCAGGAGAGAGAGAGAGAGAGAGAGAGACTCCCTCCTGGAGGCCTGAACTGTTAAAGTCATGTGGCCCAAGGAGAAGACAGGCCAGTGCACAGTCTAAGTGCAGGTCCTGAGCAGTGAGCTATGGGCAAGAGAGAGTGCTTTCTTCCCTTGGGTTTATATTAGCTTTGGGTGTAGGATGAACTAGATGCTTTCTCAGAATGACCAGTTGACTTCCTAAAGTTTCATGTGCTTTGTTTTGGTACAGAGCCACCTCCCAACCAGTCCCTTCTTTCCCCAGGCACGACCAACAGACCTTTTTGGTGCAGCACCAACAATTGCTGCCATTTTGACTTCTATGGAGCATGTTCCTGCCTTCTCTTGTTCCCACCCCCAATCTGGTACCAGAAGAAGGTAGGAGGGACTTGTTTTCTCTTTATTCAGTTATCTTGCTAGTCTTGCACATGATCAGGGTAAGAACCTCTTTTGCTGCCATACTGCTCCAGACAGGGACACTCCTGCGGCGCTCTGACAGCGCTGTGCCTCCCATGCCTTAGCCCCTGTATGAAGTTAGTTGCTTACATTTGAAGCCACCTGCAGAGAGCAACCAAACCAAAAGTCTAAGTAAAGGGACCCTGGAAACCCCATCAGGCCTCTCAGGCAGAGGCAGAAGTCAGCCTCAGTGGGAGGGTTAGGACATCTGCACTGGAGGGTGGAGCACACACAAGGTACTTGCTCAGTTACCTGGGCAACACAGCCTTGCCAGTGGAAGCAAAATTCAATGCTCTTGCCACCACCTTAGGTTTGCAGAGGAATTGTCTGTCTGCATGCCCTTCCCTCAGTGCTCAAACCTTTGACCTCTGGCTCTAAGCGGCATGACTAGGTTGACAAGCAGCTCCCGGGTTCCATTCCCATGGCTTAGCTCTATCACCTCCATTGGCCCCTCCTATTCCCCATCCTAAACCCCGCTCCCCTCCCAGTGGTCTGGTGAGGCTGCTTATCAGTATCAGTTCTTTGCTGTACCTGCATGGTCACTGGTTCTGTGCAGAGGCTGGTCCTATTTTCCAAACAGAAAGGGAAAAGAAGTTGCAATTAGATGGAAGAGAAATGTTAATGAGTTTATCTAGAAACTAGATTTGGAAACCTGTCATTTTTACATTTTAATTGGTGTTTATTTGGTTATACTTTAAGGGAGCTGATGGAGGTTATTTTGAAGTTACTAACAACCTGCTCGGCCCCATCTCCAGCCATAACTCATTGCTACCAAATCTCCTCTATGCTCATAGATCAAAACCTTTAGTATTTCTTTGTCTTAGTGCTTCATAAACTTTCAGGGGGCCTGTAACTCATATCTTTAAATTCATAATATCCTGCTCTGGTAAGTATAAGCAAGGCATTCTTTGCTATTGTGGTCTAAAAGCCTCTCACTTTAGATGAGGTAAAAAATTTTTTCTCCCTGTTTGTTTTTTTTAAAAAATGTATTGTCTAGCCAATCCCCCTTCATGTTATGGGTCTTTAATTATATGGAAGTCCTAAGATTTTTTCAAAGATTTTATTTAGTTTTTTTTTTTTTTAGAGAGGGGAAGTGAGGGAGAAAGAGAGAGAGAAATATCAATGTTTGGTTGCCTCTCACATGGCCCCCACTGGGAACCTTGCCCTCAACCTAGGCATGTGCCCTGACTGGGAATTGAACTAGCAACCCTTCGTTTTATAGTCTGTGCCCAATCCACTGAGCTACCCCAGCCAGGCCGGGAAGTTCTAAGATTTTGAAACAATTACCAAATATTTATGTATACTTTTGTACAGTAAATTTATCTTTTAACTTTACCTGTATCCTTTTTGAATGCAAAAGAAAACAAGGGGGATAAAAAAGTTATATTTTTTTGGTTGTTCAGGCTGCTATAAATATACCACAGATTGAGTACTTTGTAAACAATAAAAATGTATTTGTCACAGTTAGAAGGCTACAGTCCAAGATCAGGGTGCCATCTTGGTTGGGTGAAGTCCCTGCATGCAGACTTCCACTTGTTTCCTCAAATGAAGAAAGAGGTAAGGGACATCTCTGGGACCTCTTTTATAAGAAGCCCATTAATACTATCCATGAAGATGCTGGCTTCTATCTAAATCACCTGGAAAAGGCCCCACCCACCTCCTAAACAACTGTAGAATCACCTTTGGGATTAGGATGTCTGCATATGAGTTTCATAGGGGACACAATGATTCACACCATAGCACTATAACAAAATATTTCCCAGACCATGCATATTAAAAGACTAGCATAAAGAATTGGGTAACTTATTTTAATCAATATTGTCCAAATTTCTTAGTGCAAAATATCACTTTACCCTTTCTATTCTTAACAGAACATCGCCCAGTGTGCTGCAGAATAATTTTGGGGAAAAGCTTATTTAGGCACTAAGAAAGGTTGAAGTGTGAATATTTAGACTGAAGTATAAAGTACCACTGACTGGCACTCATGGGATTACTAATAATATTTAAAAAATGTAAAAATAACAGTGTGGGGATTGCATGGGAGAAGGGGTGGTAGAGATAAAAGAAGGTATAAGGGGCATAAATGGTAATGGAAAAAAACAGTAAAAATAAACAAAATAAAAATAAAGATTTGTTTAGTTTAAAAAAGGGACAAATTATTTGTACTATAATCAAGTACAAAATAAATAATTATGGAGATTGGAAAACAATTTTTTTCTACACTGAGGAAAAGAAATGAGCAAATATTAAAGCAAGAATTGGGTCAAACAAAAGTGAATTGTTAATTATTAAATGTTCAATATTAAAGACAACCACATATATATGTGGTTCAAATATATGTACATATATATGATTTTAATTTCTGGAGAACTTCAAAGGCAAGATAGGAAAATCTTGGTACTGAAAAATATACAACTCAGCCTATGTGAACTGAATAGGAAATAAATAATATGCTCAAATAGTGTTTGTTTCTCTTAATCCATCAAGTGAACAGAACAAACCTACTATTCACCATCCACTCTCTTACCATGTATTCATTTACTTTAAACTTAAAGTCTAATCTAATCTTAGAGAAAACGTCCACCTTAGAAAAGAGCAAGGCCATTTTGTCACGAAGGCCATTTGGGATTTTTTTTTTCCCCAAATCAAACAATTCCTGTTGCAGCTATACTACAGCTGTTATTCAGACTTTCTTTACATATGCCATTCTCTTTCTGCCAAAATAATTGCCTCTGAACTCCTGACACTAATTGCTGATTTCTGTCCTCCTGATTGTTATTTGTTACAGTCCTCTGTCATATCCAAATTCTCTGACTCATGGCATCTTTTCCCTACATAATAAGTACCTATGAACTAGCTTACAGATTGGTTCCAAGATTTCTTGCTTTATCAAACCTGAAATTGATCTCTAAGATTCTTTACCAATTGCTCCCACCACCTGAACCTACAATCCATTCAGTCATATATCTGGATCTGAAATGTCTGTTCCAGCCAAAAATAACAAATAAAACATGTTTTGTTTTGTTACATACATTATTGTATGCCAGTAACTCAAATGTAGGCTCTTGTTATATTTTAATACTTAAAACAATACCACAATAGGTTTTCAATAAATATTTTTTAAGAAAGAAATGAGTGACTCTATGAGAAAAGAAATGAATGCCAGACATAAAATTAGGCATATTATAACAGAGACTGTCTGTTCCTGTAGCCTTTGGATCAGTATAGGAAGAAACAGTCCAGAAAGATCTAGTGTTAAGAGAATTGTAGTTACGAGTAGGATGATGAACCAACTGATCAAGGTTGTACTTTTCAAACTGTGAAATCCAGAAGTGTAACTAGATGTTGTCTGAGGAACATCCACTTAACTTGAGAATACTGGAGGCAGACATTGTGTAAGATGCAGTGTGTGGGAAGGAACTTGCTGGGATGACAAGACCACATAGGAAGAAAGAATCACACTTGCTTGTGTTTGCTTGTCCATTTGTTTGATTTTCATTCTGTGATGCTACAGCATTAAAAGTCAGATCATACAGAATAAGGGCCTCTCTAATGATGAAGACGTTACTTTTGGCTATCTAATACCTGTTCTTAAAACACCACTGCTCCTGAGTAGGGGATAATTTATGATTTGTATATTAATGGTCACCTTCTATCTTTGACCATCAAACACTCATACTCCTGCTAATTTTCCCTAATGATTAAAATGATGATTATGGCTGACAGTGACCCAAGGGGAGAGGGGAGGGAATTTCAGGGGGGAAGGGAAGGGTTTACAGGAACAAGTATAAAGTACACATGGATAGAAACTAGGGGGGTGGAAATTGGAGGGAGGTGGGGAGGGCTGGAGGGGTGGGCTGGGATGGGAGTAAAAGAGAGAAAACTGTACATGAACAATTAAAATTTTTAAAAAATGATTATTATTTTAGATAATACTTTTGATACTATCATAGCAGGTAAAATAAAGCTGATGTTCAAAACATAGGTGTAGCCTTTTCCTAATTGATGTAAATAAATGTCTTTACTTTCTTCAAAATTAACCACTATTTGTATACTTTCTCTAGTTCTAAATTACAAGCATTCTTTTTCTTTTCAATTATTAGTGTAAGAGAGTGCGATGTCTTTTTTCTGTTGAGAAATATGGATCCAAGTTGAAAATCAAATCACTGTAAGAAAAAAAATGTGAAAATTGTATTTGATACAGCCTTGGTTATAAAATAGTAACCATGTTGTTTAATGCTTTTTTAAAGATTTGAATAATTATATGTTCATGCAATAAGACTTACAAAAATAATTGTAAAAAACAAAATCTTTCTCTAACTGCTAATATTTTTATATAAGATGTGATTTACTAATGTTATTTTTTTAAGATTTTAGTTATTTCTAGAGAGAAGGGAAGGGAGTGAGAAAGAGAGGGAGAGAAACATCAATGTGTGGTTGCTTCTTTCATGGCCCCAACTGGAGACCTGGACTGTAACCCAGGCATGTGCCCTGACTGGGAATCAAACTGGTGACCCTTTGGTTTACAGGCTGGCATTCAATCCACTGAGCCATACCAGCCAGGACCCAAAGTTATTTCTCTAACTTCCATATGATCCTAACTGAATTTTTCAAATAAGGATGTTTGTTATTTTGGTACACTTTATCTATATTTTATTTAAAGAATTATAAGCAGCACCTATTCATTCCCATGATTTATCAGGAAAAAATGCAGTTCTACATCTATGTAATTCAAGTATCATAGTTAAAACAAAAAGTTGGATCACCTCAGAAAATACATGTTTTATAATCAGGAAAATAATGTCACATTTTATATATGCACCTAATCAAAAACTGACAACTGTATTAGATAATGTGAGTGCTAAAAACATTTTCCACATATTTCCTCAAATTTCAGAAACTTGCCTTAGGATTAAAAAAAAGCTGTTTTATGTTTTATCTGGCATAGCTACCCAAGGATATGAAAATGAACAGTAGGATAAAAAAGCTATTTAAATGTTGTACAATGGCACTCTTGGTTTAATTTTTACAACCTCTCTGTGAACCCTGAATACATAAGATTTGAAAGAAGTCTAAAATATGAATTTTTAAAATAATCTTTCAGATAAGCTGAAAGAAGCAGAAATAACAATTTAGGGCTTTAAATATCACCTTTTTTACTGTCTACATTCTATAGAGTAAAGAACACATTTATTTTGTATAGGCCTGCCTTTGTAAATAGATGGAGTACTTGATGTGAGTGGAGGGATTCTAAGGCAACTCAATGCCTCAAATACTCTTCTCAAATCTAGATGCTACCCAATGAATCTTGTAAGGTTTCTTCCTTGATATTCTCCTATAAAATATAAACATTGGTAGGAGTTTTTTATAATAACATTTATTACAGCTACTACAAGTAATGATCAATGATCATGGCTAAACACGTTTACAGTATTTGCAGGGTGTTAGGCACTGTTCTAAGTACTTTACAGACATAACTGCATTACTCTTCACAATAAATCCAGGATTTTACAGACATAAAAGCTGAAATACAGAGATACCAATGTGTCCAAAGTCACACACCTACTTTTGCCGAAGTCAGGATATACTATGTGCAGTCCCTCTGTGGTGTCAGAAACTACTCAGAATAGCATTTCTCCTAATAAAAGGTACACAATCAACCACACCATGGACATATTAAATGTCTATGTGAGGAAGTATATAAGCATGAAAGAAGGAGACAGAAAATATGGATTAAAATGTTGCTTCATTAATGAAGAAAGTTAAATATAAGAAAAAAATTAATTTGAATGACAAGTTTTAGCTACTTCAAGGTTTCTATTTACAACTTCAGTTTTAAGCATTTTACTATATTAATTTGTATATTAATACAATACCGTTTGTTGAAAATGCTCTTACTCATCAACCAGAGATGAAATGTTAATGCTTTTTGTACTGCCCATGGATATCTAAAACTTAGATCTCCAATTTCCACAAAGCTATTTATCACTATCGTTTATTAAAATACCTTCTAATGAGTAAATGTACTTCTTATTTATCAAGTAACTGTTTTTGCTATACATTCTGTATTTGCTGTACCTTGTGAAATTGTGCCACAAATTTTTCTGGCAAGATTTAGTTCTATGCCACTCTAGAGTATAGTTATTACAACATCTCTTTTTTTCCAAAATATTACTCAATATTTCCCAGATAGCTCTTCCTAAGAGCCCCATTTGGGAACTGATTCAAAAAGAAATTTTAAATCAAGGTCCAATGGACTGATCTTCTCATCAGCACCTAGGCTGTCTAAAAAAATGTTCCTTTAGCTGACATTTGTAGTGACTTAACCTCCATAAATTATTCTTTTATTAGTATTCCATTTTTACAGTCAATATCATAAAGCAATATAAAAAGTTCAAAGACATTTTAGAAAGTTAGGATTTCCTAATAATAATAGCTAAAAAGCATTAAACATGTTCCAGATATTAAGTATAGGAGACCGTTCTTTGTGGCATGGGTACAGCTCCCACTCGGAAAGGCCAGCTGAAAGCAAGGTCTGATGCACAGGACTCACATCCACGGATAGATTGGGCCTATGGGCCTATAATGTACCTAGGCCACTTCGAGACTTGCTTTTTGCTAAAACTTCCCTGAATTGAGGCAGCAAATGTTTACTGCATATATTTAAAGTAACTTCCTAAAATCTGTGCTAAACTTCCCAAAGGCGAGTGTAACAAGTTCAACCACTTTTCCCTTTGCATTTGCAAATATTCCGTGATGTGATTAGTGGCATCCTCTCCTTTGATTTCTGTAAAAGGTAACCACCTAAAGCGAACCTCTGCATAGTAAATGAGAACCGTCCTCAATGTAGTGTGCCCAGAAAAGCAATAAAAGCTTGTCAAGGCAAGCTCTCCTCTTGAGAGAGTGGCTGTGCCATCCCTTTTCCTCCACAGGACTGGGCAGTCCATGTGAATTTCTTTCGTATCTCATCCACAGTGCTGCGGGCACTGCTTGCCAGTGACTGAACCAATTAAGTTTCTTTAAAAAGGTAGATACTACTACCACTGTTATTTTATGAACCCAAGCTAAAAAGATGTTCAGCTCCTCATTGAAGATTACACAGTTAGTCCATAGCAGAGCTGGTGTTCAATCCCAAAGAGCCAAAAGCAAAACCCACACCCCTAAAATCTTCTACACCATGGAGTTGAGTAATTATGAATCCTCATGTAAGTGGGGCCAACAGAACTATGTCAAGGTCTTTTGAAAATTTAAAAAGTTTAGTAATGTTATACAATACATTTCTAGTTTAATACTTGTTATTACTAAATATGTCATGTCAGGATTTAATAACAAAGTATAAAAATGATAAAAAATTGAACATAGCTCAAGTTATTTTCTTGCTGTTACTGTTGTTCCTAATAACTAGTAACAGGTATAACCAGTACCACCACAGTCAGGACATACACCACATCCATCCTTCCCAGGTTTCTCCATGACTCTTTCAGTCAATATTCTCTCACATAAAAATACTGCTTTGATTTCTCATGCAATCAGATTATTTTTTAATTTCTTATAAAAGAAACCATATGGCATGTTATTATGCTCTGTCTGGATTTTTTTTTCCTAAATAATATTTTGAGTTTTATCTATGCTTCTTGTATATTAGTATTTAATCTTTTCTTTCTCTTTTTATTTGCAAGTTGTATACCATTTGACAAATATGCTACCTTTTGTTTTTTGAGCTGGCCAATCAGATGTTCTCTCTCAGGACATAAAATTCTGTTGAGCTAACCAAAAGGTACTGTCAAAGGTAATTCACAGTGACAGCCTGGAGAAAGTCCAGAGGCAGCCAGAATCTGGTGATGGTAACAATTTATAGAATAGGATCCTAAACCCATAATTTCAGTTGTTACCTTACCTACACTTCATGTTACCCAAGTTTCCTCAGTTGTGGTCCATTTTTCTAGGCTGAGTCACCAGCCTTTCTATGAGTTCTCAGAACTTCTTTATATATATACCCATATATAGAGAGAGAATACAGAACTATATATTAGAACTGCTTTCTATTGCTTGCCACTAAGAACTTTTATTGGTCACCTCATTTATTTCAATATACATTAAGATTATAGATTCACCACCTTAATTTTATGCATAGTCTGATATAATGAAAATTCAAAAGCCTGATCATAACAATAAAACTAGTTACTGACAAAAGTGGTTATATTTCTGCATCAGTGGATCAATGATTTCTCTTAATTCAGAAATGTATAGAAGTTCAGGATCATAAGTTTTTAAGTATTTCTTTATTCATTCATCAAAATAAGTAAGTATAAATAAATACAAATTAATGACAAAGAAAAATGTTCACTGTGTGTTTTGAGGTAAATGCTATTACACTTATAGTCACATTATATAAATGATGTGTATAGATTTTTATATGTACATTGAAGTGATGATTTTTAAAATAAAAACAATATATAAGATAGAGAAAAATTTGAAAACCATACCATTAGATTTTTTGCTTTCCACAATAAACATAAATTTGCTTAAAATTAGAGACAGAAATAAATTGTATGAAACTAAGTTGGTGCCATAATTCAATCACTATCTTATTCTTTAGATATTTTTAAAATGCAAGGTACAGTTATACCATTGTATGTAATATATTTTAACTACAAAGAAAGAGAGATAGAAATAAGAAAATAATACAAGATGATATCTTTGTAATGTAGGCAAATAGAGCATCTTATGGTGTTCTTTTATATTTTTAAAAAGCAAGATACAGTTGTACCATTCTATGCAATATATTTTAACTACAGAGAAAGAGAGAGATAAGAAAATAATACAAGGTAATATCTTTGTAACATAAGCAAAGAGAGAATACTATAGAAGCATTTTAGAAGGAAGTGACCCTTCTGGTGGGAATGGAGAAAAAGCTTCAGACAGAAGAAAATATTGTCATTCTTCATAGAAGAAGACAAAGTGAAGTTATATATTTTCAGGGAATGGGATGTGACTGGACCATTAGACATGTTGGAAGAAATGGAGAAACAGAAAACTGGGAAAGAAATTAGCAAGTTTTAGGTAGATAACTCTAATTTTTCCTCCAATATTCCAAAAAGAAATCTCAATTTGGTTCTTAGCTACATTAAAATATCTTGAATTCAGTGAATCCACTTTTAAAAAAGCAAGAGATGCTTTTAGCATATAACACTTCCTAGAGAATTTTTTTATTCCAATGATTTTACTTGGACAGTTAACTTCTGTTAATAATAACTGGTATTAAGCACATGTTTCTTTGAAAATAAATGTATTGAAATGTAAAATGTCATTGATAGAAGAACAAGGTTAAATAGCAGCATAGTTGACACTGAGTTTTTGTTTAAAATAACAAAGACATTATGATATCAGCTGAGATTTAGAAAGTTTAAAATGAAGTAATTGAACAATTTAAGGTTTTTATTAGAAAACTTTCCCCAAATTTATTTGTACAGTCCAATGTCTTAAGTAATATATTTTACATAAATATTCAGTGTTTTCCCTCATAATTATAATTACGATTGAAGATGTATGGTGTATTCAAAATAGAAAGTGTCCTGAAATAAAGGTCGCTGTTATATTTCTGTAATATTCTGAGATATAAAAATCTCTGAATATTTGTCAAGTTTAGTTCTGTCATTCACAATGAGGCTTCCAATAAGTCCCCCAATATCTTATAATTTCTTCTGCACTTCAAATTTTCCTTTTCATTTGAAAAGATCCCTTTAACAACTTACAGATATGAAGGCACTGGATCTACGTTGTTAAATTTCAGTCCATGCCTGGGATTTCCAAAGATTCTGTGATATAGATAGAGGATTTAGCAACAAGCAAAAAGGACTTTCCTTCTCCATCTCCTCTACTCCCTTTCAACCAGAACATCTCTTGTGTTTATGTGTTTTAATGATGAATGTGCCCTTGAATTAAATTTGAAAGGCTTTGGATTAGATTTTTCCAAAAACTTTACCAACAAAAAAAAAAGAAAGATACTCCATTTCATATCTCTGTTCATACTATTTTAAACTAAGTCTAATAAAATACATCTGTACGATTGGTATGATTAGGATAATGTGTTATATAATCAATCAATTATTTGAATGATTGCAGCACATATACTCACTCTTCAAATGTGTAGGTTTACTTCTTTAGAAAAGAATGGACAACTTCTTTAGAAAAAGAATGGTCATTGAAGAACTGTTTTTCTTGTGGATATGTTCCCAATCTGTTCCTGGGAAATAACTGCAGAATGGCCTAAATAAGCTTTCCAGTAAAATTAGAAATAACATGTGTATAGTTGACACAATTTTTTTGTTCAAATATTTCACATAGGACAAAATAAAATGTTATTCAAAATTTTTGCTATCAGTAAAATGAAGCAATGAAAAAGATCCAGATTCATTTTACATAGTATTGTAAAAAATAGCACTGGTTGGTGTGGCTCAGTGGATTGAGCACTGACCTGTTAAACAAAGCTGGTTCTATTCCCAGTCAGGGCACATGCCTGTGTTGCTGTAGGCCCCCAGTAGGGGGTGCATTAGAGGCAACCACAGACTGATGTTTCTCTCCTTCTCTTTCACCCTCCTTTCCCCTCTTTAAAAATAAAAAAAAATAAAATAATTAAAAAGTAATAATAGAACTTCTGGCCAAGATGTAGGCATAGGTAGATATGCCTTGCTTCCTCACACAACCAAAAGAAGGACAACAACAAACTTAAAAACAAAAAAGTACTAGAACTGCCAGAAAATCGAACAGTATAGAAGTCTGACAACCAAGGAGTTAAAGAAGAAACATTCCTCCAGACTAGTAGGAGGAACAGAGGCAGGCAACTGAGGGAATGAGAACAGCGGGCAAGGCAGTGGACAGGGTGGGAAAGGTAGCAGCAGGTGAACAGGCAGTCACACATTTGCATGCAGATAAGCTGGAAGGGACAACTGGGGAGCGAGACAGACCATGCCACCCAGGGTTCCAGTGCAGGAAACTAAGGCCTGAAATCTGGCTGTAAAAACCTGGGGGTGGGGGGGTGTGCAGTGGCCATGGGAGAAACTCCCAGTCTCACAGGAGACTTCATTGGTGAGACCCACAAGGTCCTAGAACATACACATACCCAAACAACCAGGAATCGACACTGGAAGGGCCCAGTTTGCTTGTGGGTAGCAGAGGAAGTGACTGAAAGCAGGGTGATAGCTGAGCAAGTGGCATTGCTTCCTCTCTGACCCCTCCCCCACATATAGTGCCACAAGGAAGCAAAGTGGGTTGTTCTACTCTGGCGAATGCCTAACAATGGAACAGGTGTGCTGACACAAAGAAATATGGCCCTTAAATAGAACAGGTGTGCTGAGACAAAGACGTATGGCCCAAATGAAAAAACCAGATTAAAACTCCATAAAAAGAACTAAGCAATGAGTTGATAGCCAACCTATCAGATACACAGCTCAAAACACTGGTGATCAGGATGCTCATAGAAATAATTGGGTACAGCCACAAAATAAAGGAAGAAGTGAAGTCTATACAAAGTGAAATAAAGGAACATATGCAAGGAACCAACAGCGAAGGAAAGGAAACTGGGACTCAGATCAACGATTTCAAATAGAAGAAGAAGACATTCAACCTGAACAGAATGACGAAGCAAGAATTCAAAAAACGTGGAGAGGCTTAGGAACCTCTGGGATAACTTTAAACGTCCCAACATCTGAATCATAGGGGTGCCAGAAGGAGAAGAGGAAAAGCAAGAAACTGAAAACTTATTTGAAAAAAATAGTAAAGGAGAACTAACCCAATCTGGTAAAGGAAATAGACTACCAGGGAGTCCAGAGAGTCCTAAAGAAGTTGGACCCAATGAGGAAGACACCAAGATCCATCATAACTAAATTACCCAAGATTAAATAGAAGGAGAGAATCTGAAAAGCAGCAAGAGAAAAGGAGAGAGTTACCTACAAAAGAGTTCTCGTAAGACTATCAGCTGATTTTTCAAAAGAAACTTTACAGGAAGAAGGAACTGGAAAGAAGTATTCAAACTCACAAAAGGCAAGGATCTACATCTAAGATTACTTACTCTATCTAGTAAAGCTATCATTTAGAATGGAAGGGCACAGAAAGTGCTTCCCAGATAAGGTCAAGTTAAAGGAGTTTATCATCACCAAGCCCTTATTATATGAAATGTTAAAGGGACTTATCTAAGAAAAAGATGATCAAAACTATGAATAGTAAAATGACAACAAATTCAGAATTATGAACAGCTGAACCTAAAACAAAAACAATAGCAAACTAAGAAAACAACTAGAACAGGAGCAGAATCACAGAAATGGAGATCACATGGAGGGTTATCAGCAGGGGGGGAGAGGGAGGAATGGTAGAAAAAGTACAGGGAATAAGAAGCATAAATGTGTTGCACGTGGGTCACCGGCCAGCAGTGACCATGGAATGCTGTGGATGGCTTGCCGAAAAACACACGAGAAACAAACACACATGCACAGAGACAGACTAGTTTCTGTGGGGAAGTAGGGACAGAAATGGCCACCCCCCCTAGTGGGGAGGGCCTCGATTTACTGTCCAAACCTTCTTTTATTGGGCTCATTTTGCATAATAATTCAGGTAAAGTACAGTACTTATCAGGGGGAAGTAAGGAACCATAGAAAACAAGGAATTCTGCCACTCTATTGAGTCGGGGTCAAAGAGCTGTAAGACTTTGAGAAACAAATTTCCTCCTTGGACCCTTCTCATTCAACTGAGAGCATTCTAAACAATGAAGGTTTCACAGTAATTTACATGTTCTTTCTTAGGCCTGATCACCCGGGGAATCTGCCGTTTCCAGCACAGAGCTGCACCACCCTATCATTGTTTCAGGCTTAGCACGGGAACTAAGGCAATAAGGATATTTTCTCCCAGATGAGAACTCAGGCTATGTCCAATCCAAGGAGTGAGGGTCCGTCACCCTCTTTTGCTGCAGCCCCCAAAGTCCTTCTTTTGGGGGGCCTCTGAAAGTGATCGTGCCTGCCTTAGGTCGTTCCCCCCGTGGGGAATCTTACCCGTCTTTGGCTAACTGACCAAGCTTTTGGGGGTTCAGTTATGAATAAAGCAGCAGAAGCAGCATTCCTGACAGGGAGACAAGCCCTTGTCTCCTTGCTGGCTTACGGTTCCAAGGGCGTTCCCTTAGCCTTAGCCTAGGCAGGGGTTTCAGCTTCTGATACCAGTCAGGGCGGTTCCCAACATAAATGGTAGGTACAAAATAGACAGGGGGAGGTGAAAAATAGTATAGACAAGAGAAAAGCCAGAGAACTTATATATACAACCCATGGACATCAACTAAGAGGGGAGGAATGCTGGTGAGAGGTGGGGTGAAGGGTGAGGGGGTAAAGGACAGAAAAAAATGGGACAACTGTAATAGCATAATCAATAAAATATACTTTAATAAAATGTAGTTTGTATTATCTGTGGAGCAAATCTATTTAAACTCAATAGAACATTTCTGTCTTCCCCCAAGACAATATTGTGGGATACTGAATAGAGTAGCATATAGCAATTTCTGTCATAATAAAATGATAAAATGTAGCTTATAAAAGGGTTAGAGGATTTGGGTATGAAAGAAAAAAGTTTTAAAAACACAAGCACACAATGCAAAGCCATTAACCATTCACTCCTGAGCAAAGGAGGCTTTAAAGATGCATTAAAGTGTCTGAGTGTAGGTTTTACCGTCATTTATGGCACGTGTCTAGGGAAAATAGCCAGATTTTCATTTCAACTTTACCTGGGCATGAATACTAAGACTTTGCAGAGAAACAATATATTTTTGAAATCTAACTATTTAATGAAAGCTTACAAGTTTGTAAATTGATTTCATTTTTTAAGAGTTTCAAAATTTGGATAAAAATGAAAAGACAGCACAAAGAACTCTCACATACCTCTTCACTGAATTTCCCTATTAACATTTTACATTAGTATAATGTTTGTTACAATTAATATATCAATATTTATATGCTACTACTAAATTTTTCAGATTTCCTTAGTTTTAATCTAATGTCTTTGTTTTTTGTTTGTTTGTTTGTTTCAGGATACCAGATTATATTTACTTGTTATATCCCCTTAGGCTTTTCTTGGCCGTGACAGTCTCACAGACTTTCTCATTTCTGCATATAATTTGGTAGGATTCTGCAGGATGCCTTCTATTGAAATTTGTGTCCTGTTTTCCTCATAATCAAACTGGAGTTATGATTTCCTGAGAGAAAGACCACAGCTGTAAGGTGTCATTTTGATCACATATCAAGAGTACATTCTATCAACATAATTTATCACTGATATTGACCTTGATTGTGTGGTCAGATAGTGTTTGTCAGGTTTCCCCACTGTAAAATTATGCCCTCATGTTTTATTACTGTAGTCCTATGAAGGAAGTCACCATGTGCAGCTCACATTTAAAGAGCGGGAAGATGTGCTCCCTCTCTTTGAGTGTGAAGTACATGTATATGCATATATTTTATGGAATTACTCTACAAGACATATTTATTTTGTCTCTTCTAGTTATTTATCATAAAATTATTTATATCAGTATTAATCTATAAACACATCTAATACTTTGGGTTATAATCCAATATGTCTTTATTTTATTGCTTAAATGATTCTAGTTTTGGCCACTGGGAGCTGCAATTGACTTTTGTTTCCCTTTTACATAACCCCACAAGCATAAGTATTTTTCTTATCAAGCATTTTCTTAATGTCTAGCAATACCAGATGTTCCATGTTTATCTACTATTGTTCTGGCCTCAGTGCTAGGATCAGACATTTTTCTAAGAAACTCTGGTTCCTTTTATTGGACAACTGCATTAGAAACCAAGAAATGTGCATTGGAGTTCACACTGCTACTAGAGCATGATTATTTCCAGGCTTTCTTAGCTGATGTGTCATATCAGCTAAGAATATATATACCTATGTATGCTAATCCACACATGTATCTATACAGAAGGTATTTGAATAACGTTGTTTTGTTCAATGTCATTTCATTATAATATTAATTAGATGTCTGTTATATCAATTAGCCTATGGTAAAACTGGTTTTGTTATACAACATTTCACATAAAGTCAAAGAACCTACAAACAACATTGAGGATTTACTGTGCATGTGCCTATAAATATTTATATGTAAATATCTATATTTATATTAAGCTGTGAAATCATACTGTCTTCAACTCTAATTTGCTCCAGCCTCCTCTCTTGCTTATCTGCAAACTTTCAATTATACTGTGAGAAACCTGGTTCCCACAATCTGCCATCACATTACTTCTTTGCTTATTTCCAGTGTATAAGTATAGCCGTATCAGAATTGTTAACCTGTGTATCCCACAAAACAGACTTTTCAAACCACAATGTAATGCTTACCTGTTGCTCCTTTGCCTTTGGTCTTGCCAATTCCACTCGTTTCCATACTTGCTCTAGGGCTGCATCTATTCCCCCAATCTCTTTGGTGAGATTGTTTTATGCGTTTCTAATACAGCTAGATTTTTTGGTCACATTTTTATTTCATCCTGAAACCTCTTACCTCCCAAATGACTTTTTTTAATTTTATACCTTAAAGCGTATCCTATAAAGTTCTATAGGTTTTGACCAAAGTATATGGTCATGTATCCACCATACAGTCTGTAGAAGAGCTTCACCACCTACCTATCTTCTCCAAATCCTAGAATAACCATAAATTTTTCTTGTCTGTATAGTGTTGGCTTTTTGAGATAGCATATAATTGGAACCCTATAATATGTAGACATTCAGGTACATCTATTCCTTTTCATGACTTAATCACTTATATTTTCTTTTTTTAATATATTTTACTGATTATGCTATTACAGTTGTCCCGTTTCCCCCCTTTCATTCCCCTCCACCCTGTATACCCTCTCAAACCCACAATCCCTCCCTTTAGTTCATGTCCATGTGTCATAAGTTCTTTAGCTTCTACATTTCCCATACTATTCTTGCCCTCCCCCTGTCTATTTTCTACCTACCATCTATGCTACTTATTCTCTGTACCTTTTCCCCCTTTCTACTCCTCCCATTCCCCTGTTCTTAACCCTCCATGTGATCTCCATTTCTGTGGTTCTGTTCCTATTCTAGTTGTTTGCTTAGTTTGTTTGTGTTTTTGTTTTAGTTTCAGCTGTTGATAGTTCTGAGTTTGCTGTCATTTTACTATACATGTTTTTTCTCTTCTTTTTCTTAGATAAGTCCCTTTAACATTTCATATAATAAGGGCTTGGTGATGATGAACTCCTTTAACCTGACCTTATCTGAGAAGCACTTTATCTGCCCTTTCATTCTAAATAAAAACTTTGCTAGACAGAGCAATCTTGGATGTAAGTCCTTGACTTTCATGACTTGGAATACTTCTTTCCAGCCCCTTCTTGCCTGGAAGGTCTCTTTTGAGAAATCAGCTGTTCTGGTGGGAACTCCTTTGTAGGTTACTATCTCCTTATCTCTTGCTGCTTCTAGGATTCTCTCCTTCATTTTCACCTTGGCTAATGTAATTATGATGTCCCTTGGTGTGTTTCTTCTTGGGTCCAACTTCTTTGTGACTCTCTGAGCTTCCTGGACTTCCTAGAAGTCAATTTCCTTTGCCAGATTGGGGAAGTTCTCCTTTATTACTTGTTCAAATAAGTTTTCCACTTGTTGCTCTTCCTCTTCTCCTTCTGGTACCCCTATAATTCGGATGTTGGAACGTTTCAGGATGTCCTGAAGGTTCCTAAGCCTCTCCTCATTTTTTGAATTCTTGTTTCTTCCTTTTTTTCTGTTTGGTTGTTTTTTCCTTCCTTCTGGTCCACTACATTGATGTGAGACCCAGCTTTCATTCCATCACCATTGGTTCCTTGTGCATTTTTCTTCATTTCACCTATTGTAGCCTTCATTTTTTTGTCTAATTTGCAACCAAAATCAACCAATTCTGTGAGCATCCTGATCACCAGTGCTTTGAACTGTGCACCTGATAAGTTGGCTATCTCTTTGTTGCTTAAAAGTATTGGTTGTGGGGCTTTCAATTCTGTTTGAGCCATCTTTTCTTTTTCCCCTTTTGGTCTGGTCATGCCTGTTACATATGAGGGGCAGAGCCTTAGGTGTTCCAGGGTGGGGCACCCCAGTCGCTGGGTTGTGACACTATATTTGGGGGGAGGGTCCGAGAGGGAACTATGGCACTTGCTCCGCTCTCTGTCGGACCTCAGTCCCTTCCACCACTTCCCCCAAGGGAACTGGGACCTTCTGGTGCCAATTCCCATGTGGATGGGCTTGTGCACCCTGTGGGACTTTCCAAAGACCTCTCCTGTGAGGCTGAGAGTCTCTCCCTGCCCGTCAACCTCCACAGGTGTTTTCAATCAGTGCCCAAGGCTCTATTTCCCAGCACTGTGATCCTGGGTTGTGATCAGTGCCTTGCTTCACAATCACCGCCTTGCTGGGT
This sequence comes from Phyllostomus discolor, assembly GCF_004126475.2. Lineage (NCBI taxonomy): Eukaryota > Metazoa > Chordata > Mammalia > Chiroptera > Phyllostomidae > Phyllostomus > Phyllostomus discolor. Next base: position 76,907,797 of record NC_040904.2, on the reverse strand, counting down.
CTTTCGGTTGCCACCCCTTGGCCAGGGTCTGCCAGCTGCGACTTATGCACTCAGAGTCTGCCTGCTGCGATCTTGTGTGCCTCGGATGCCTTACTCACCCAGTCCCAATGCTCTCTGCTCTCAGCGACATGACCCATGCCTGGCTGACCAACTCCACCCCTCCTACTGGTCTGGATGAGCATGTCTATTTTAACTTCTTGGTTGTCCGACTTCCATACAGTTCAATTTTCTGTCAGTTCTCATTGTTACTCTATTTCTAAATTGTTGTTGTCCCTATCTTGGTTGTGCAAGGAGACACAGTGCATCCACCTATGCCTCCATCTTGGCCAGAAGTCCTGGCTTAATTGCTTATATTTTCTATTGCTGAATAATTTGTTATTTTATGGCTATACTGCACTTTGTTTCTTCATTCTCTTATCAAAGAACACCTTGGTCGATTTTAATGGTTGGTGTTGAAGAATAACACTTCTACAAACATTCTTGTGCTCATTTTGTGTGGACATGTTTTCAAATGATTTAATGAATTCCAAGGAACACAATTACAAGCCTGCTTAATAAGACTTTATTTATACTTGTAACAACTGTTTTCCACCAAATTGGACATTTCCAAAATGTCCAGGCCATTTTGCATGCCTACCAGTGCAGAGAGCTTCCCTTGCTCCATATTTTTCCCAAGGATTTGTATTGTCAATACATAGACAGAAAAATTGTCATTTAGTCTATATGAGATAAAGCTCTTATAAAAAAAATCTTTTACAATGGAGAAAAGGCCTTTGTTTCGAAAAACATACCTAGTGTATTTTATGATGTTTATTTTTTTTCATACATCTGCCTTTGATTTTTCTTGGCTCTTTACCTTGAGAACCTTGTGGGGTCCCTAAGGTAAACCCATGGAAATGTATGGGTCTCCTAAGACTCAGAGTTCCAGAAGTTTTTTACTCTTGTGCTAGTCCACAGTCCTCATTACTAAAGTGTTCCTATCAGTATATGACTCCTGTGGCTTTTGGTCTAAGTCAGCTGATCTCAGCTGTGATTTTATGTATCTACCTGTCTCTCCACATTTCTGAGTTATGGTTTGCTCTGTGACCTCAATTCTCCCATGAGTCAAGAAAGGTCATTTATTTCATTTAGTTCAGCTTTTATCTTGTTAAAAGGATAGAAGTAACTACTACCAATCTCTCAACATGTAGAAGCTGGAACTGAAGTCTGCTTCAAATGAGATTTCCTTTTGTTGTTAATTTAGAATATACTTTCTGGTATTCTGTGTTCACTTTAAATTCACTGAATCTTTTTTATTTATACAGAAATCTCTCTCATCTCTACTGCCATATCATGCCCACTTCTGAAACACATAAAGTCATGGATCTTCTCACACATCCTCGATTTATTTTCAGGGTAAAGTGCCCCAAGTTGTGTACTCAAAGAATCACTTAATACCCTTGAGACTCAGTTTCCTCATTTCCAAAATGGAATGTAGAGTCTTGAATGCCATACTAGGTTGTCTGTAAATTTCCTTCCATTGCTAATATTCTGTATAAAGTAAACAAAGCAAGTTTTGACAATGGAATCACAATTTGAATCTTTTAAATCAATGGTTATCAAAATTAAGTTACTGAACTATTAACATCAGCATTATCTGTGAGATTTTTAGAAGTTCAATTTCTTGGCCTCCACACAAGAAATAAAAATCAGAAACTCTACAGACAAAACCCAAGATCTGTGTTTTAATAAGCCCTGTAGGTGATTCAGATATAAGATATATTTGAAAATTACTGTGTTAGGACAATATGCTACTTTACATATTCTTACTCTAAATTTTTGTTGAATTATAATCATAATTAATTTATATTATTTCTGTTTGAACTTTCATATATTGGTTTTAAAATCAACATTTATGTTTATTTATACATATAACATTTGTATATGATTATCTTTTGAAGACATAATTTAGTTTCTGTAAAAGTCTGGAATTGCAGTTATATGGATCATTTAATGTATGTATAGATTCAGTTGGAAACATTTGTCAATATAAACAGAAGTAGAACCACAATGTTGTAAGACTTCATGAGCATTTTAAATGAATTTATAGTGAATGCTTAGAATTTGAAATTCCACATTGACACATCTATATTTAAATCAGGACAAATGATCAATTATGACTCTCATATTACCGGATTTTATAAATGTAAATATAACTAAACATGTTTTCCCTAACAGGCTTAAGGGCTTTTTTTGAGGTAAACATTTGAATAATATTTTATTTCACCACAGATGAATAATCCCATATATTTTCTTTCTATTTTCTTTTGTCTGTACCTAGTTCTTTTCAATATGCATAATATGTAACACAGATCAATATTTATTCCAAGAATACATTATTTTCTCAGGTGATAAAGTTAAAAGATTAACATAGGTGCTTTCTGTAGAGTGAAAGTGGGTTAAGTTTAATATCAGATAAATGATTTGTTTTTTGTAAGCAAATAATTTTTGATGAGGCCAGAAAAGTTCTTCATAAATTTAGGTGGATGTTGAGAAGGGTAAGGAATCAAGATTTTTCCACAACAAATTCTATTGTGACACACTTTAAAAGCAACTCTTTATAAACCATTATTTAAAAGCAAATCCATCTCTTTCCCCATGTCTGGACGAATGATTTTCTATCAAAATATTTGTGTAGGAAGGAAACAATGATCAAGTTTGATCCAAAGAACTCCTGACTGACCGTGACAAAGAACTCCTGACAAAGAACTCCTGAAACAGAACTGACTGACTGTGATATTTACTTAATATGCAAGTGTCAGGGTTGGACCAATGAAATCAAAATTAAGTGCCTGGAAAACAAATATTGGCTCAGTAACCTAGAGGAACTCTAGCTCTATTAAAAACTGAGGTCATTTAAAAAAAATCTATTCAAACTATTGAGAGAGAATTGATATTGGCCCTTGGTAGTGAATATTGTTTGTTTATCCTCATGTGGGAAAGGTAACAAATCTCCTGAACAGACTGATTTATTAAAGTTTTAGTAACACAGATGTGTGTTGTCATGTTAACCATGATGTCCTAGTATAAAATTTAAATAATATTCATAGATACAATTCTGAAAATTTAATCTGGAACATGGCTAGTATTTAAAGCATTAAATATAGCAGTAATTATTTTTTAATGTATTTTTAAACGATTTTTATTTATTTATTTATTTTTAGAGAGGGAAGGGAGGGAGAAAGAGAGAGAGAGAAATATCAATGTGCAGTTGCCAGGGGCCATGGCCTGCAACCCAGGCATGTGCCCTGACTGGGAATCGAACCTGCGATGTTTTGGTTTGCAGCCCGTGCTCAATGCACTGAGCTATGCCAGCCAGGGCTTTGAAACTTTCAATAAAATATAATCAGAAGTTATTATAAAAACCTCACTATCTCTGATCAAAAGTTAAATGTACATTTTATTTGTAGATGATAGTTTCCTCTCATGTTGGCCAAATAAAACACATAGGTAAAAAGTTATTGAATCAAGTTCTTCCTCTAAGTTCTTTACAACAGGCACTTTAAACCTTTATAAAATTTTGTCATGACGATACTGTTCCATAAGTTCAAATGTCCTGTTTGTAAGAAATGTTATCAAATTCATAACAGAGTATTTATTGGGAATGTACTCTCACTAGAGTTCTTCAATGTGAATGTTTAGTAGCAATCAAATTGGAATTCTTTTTTTTTATATTTCTTCTTCAGCTTAAAGAAAGAAGTAATCATTAATATCCAAGAGATTAAATTGTAAATAGGCTTGAAAGCATACACATACTCATGCTGTAGTTAACTACATTATTATTTTCTTTATGCTGATCTCCATGTAACTTGTTCTGCATTGAAGTATTCATTCTCTTATGTCAAATAATTTGCATGAAACTTCAGTTCATAGATTTGGGGATATTCTGGGGGTTGATATTAGCTGGGTCCTTAAAATTGGTCCATCCAGAAGGTATCCAGCCATGTACTATGAAATCTAGAGACATTTACTGAAGAGGATACAAGATACAAGAAACATTGTATATAGGATAATGATACCTCAGTCCTCTTCAAAGTAGGCACCTTGGGACCTCACACAATCTCCCACTCTCCATCAGCTGCCCTGTTGTATTTTCCTGAATCTCATCAATGGTCTGAAATCTCTTCCCTTTCAAAGTTGGTTTTAGTTTTGGGAAAAGCCATAAGTCTGGGCTGTAGGGGAGCTGAGTCACTTGGGTGATTTGATATTTTGCCAAAACTCTCCATGAGACGTGATGCATGAGTGGGTTCATAATCATGATGAAGCTGCCAATCACCAGTTGCCCATAGCTGTGGCCTTTGGAATCATCCAAATAGTTTCTGCAGAAGAATGTTCAAGCTTAATGCAAAATGTGATGTAAATTCATTGCTCTACTTGCTCAGTCATTTTGAATGCTGTGGCCACACAATACACATGCTCACTCAATGGCATCTACTGCCCCCACCAACTAGTACGGTGAAGTTGTCATTGGTCAAGCATGTGCATTCCAGTCCATTTTCCTTGGCTGTCAGGTTGCATCGATGTTGCTCAAACAGTTCTCATTATATTAACAATGGCTGAACTTTTTCTGGAAAAAAACCTTGCATATACAGAGTCTGGCACAAATAATGCCTCTTTTTTTATTAAAAAATCTTTTACTACAAAATCATAAGCATGTAATTCTGTAACATAGCACTATCACACTCAAGCATACCATATGACCATTTAGGTGAGATGTTCAAATTAAAACTATAAATTATCACACTCATATTATTACCCTATCAACCATATTCAAGCAGGCCTTACTTCTGCTGGATGCTGTATTTTAGAAGTTTCCACTTGGACTGTGTTTATGTATCTGTGTGTGTTTTAACTTATGGTACTATTGGAAAAAGGGACAATACAACAAATTTAGAAACACTTATAATGCCGATAATAACCTAGGTTAACTGTAATTTTAAAATGTATGCTTTGGATCTACAAAAGTTTGGGGTTTACATCTAAACCTATTTGACAATATCTAATAACACTTCTTTAACAAAGCCATTTTTGTAATATGTTTCACTCTCTTGGATAATATAAAATGCCTGACAATACAAAAATATTTGACAATAGAAACTGACTTTAATGAGAATCATTTGAAACTACATTAAGTTTCAGGAGAAATTAAAAGAATTATTCCATTTCATATGTTCTCAGAAGTCCCTTCATTCAGCAATTCACCAGCTATGTAGACTGATCTCATTTTATTGATGTAAATTTGGAATACTCTTCCTTAAGGTTAGGATATTAGAAATAATTGTATTCCATTCTCTGATAATTGAAAACCCCTTTAAATTTGTTTTCACATTTTCTAGATATCTTGATCATTACAGCAGTGGATACTGGCAAGCACAAAGACTGTAGAGTGCATGATAACCTCTGCAAGTTCCCAAGTGCAGCACCAAACAGGACAAAGGTCTGACAGACCTTACTATATGACTGGAATTCACCTTAGAGATATGTACTTTTTCTTGTCTCTTTTGATCTCCTGCTCTCTGGATCCTTTTGTCTCTTTTGATCTCCTGCTCTCTGGATCCTTTATTATGTACAGACTTATATTGAATGGTTCCTGACTTGTTTTATGACTGAGAAACACCTTTGAAGTCAACTTGATACCTTCTGATATGTACACTGAGATGTTGAAATTTTAACTTCCCCTTGACACCTCAAGTCAAGTAATGCCACAAGTTTGTTAGGAAACTAAATCTCAAACATTTCTACACTGCCACTCCCCTGTCTTTAGATTGTATATGACCCAATGGACTTGCTCCACTCAGAAACCTAGGGAATGTATGGTTTCAATTGCAGTTTTGCCCAATCTGGGATCCAGTGTAGCAGGACCCAATAAAAAGAAGACTCGACATTTGAGCCCTGGATACATAAGGATGTGAGTAAATTAAGAACCAGCAGCATGATTCATTTTTGTTCTACTTCTGTTTGATCTCTTATGTTAATAGCTTCATCATAACCTCAAACTAAAAACTTCAGAATCACATTAAACTATTTATTCCCCTTTCACCCCATCTAATCAGTTAACATTTATTCTACCTCAAGCAGAGCTTCTTAAAATTGTCCTACCCCTGTTCCAAACTCATGGCAGTTTCTTTGCTTCAGGCCATTTACTATTTTTCCTCATTGAGAGTATTTAATTACTCTGTTCCCCCTATCTGCAAGAAAACCATGTTCCATCCATATTTTATTCCATTGCCAGAGTTATTTTTCTAAAAGAAAAATAAAATGTATCAACTTTTTGCAAAAACATATATGTTAACCCTCAGTTTGTTGTGTTCAAGATACACAATTTTCTTGACTAGTCATTTTCATACCCTCTGTCCCTGTCACCTTCCTCCATGTCTATATATTTCTGCGTTCTATTGCCTTTAATCTTGCTGCTCCCCAAACACCTTTTAATGCCTCTGAGCATTTCAGTGGAAATAACTTGCTTAGCCAGCTTAAACCCTAGTCATCCCTCAAAAGCCAGTTTAAATATTACTTCCCAAATCTCTGTCTCCCCTTTGTAACTCCACAGTATTTTATGCTTATCTCATAATATTTTATGCTTTGTTTTCACAACTGTATCTTCCACTAGGTCACAATTTCATCAAGGATGGAGACAATGTTATGTTATTCCATATCATTGTTCATTATCAGAAATTGTAAAATAAGTGTGTATTGTGGTTTAATTATGGTCCAATTCATAGAAGGTCCTGATTATAAGTATTCTCTACTCTTCCAAAAATATGTATTTCATAAATTTATGTATTTTAGTTTTGAGTCAAAAATAGACTCAACATAATTAAATTATTTAGATCTAATATGTATTTATTTAGGGTAGATTTAGGTTTTTAATTTATATTATATATTTTTCATAACATTTATCTACTAAAATGTTAAAGGTAGTATCCTTCAACTCTTAAATTACCTCAGTTTTCAGGTACAATTACCATACATATTTTTATTAATTAGAAGCAATTAATTAATGGCTTAAGTAGTTGCTAATCATCATTTTGTGATTAAAAATAAAGAGTTTTTAATGTATTTCATAAAATATCAAAAATGTTTTTCTTTCCTAATTCACACATTGTTCATAAGAAATACTTGCAGGATCTTACATATTCTATAGGTGAACCTTCATCCAGGAGATTGCTTCAGATAGGTGGGCTTAAAAGACATAGCACATGACCCATGATGGTTAATTGGAAAAGGAAGAGTCATTCAAAATATATCTGATGTTCTTAATTATGACCTTAAAATGTTGAAATACCTGATTCAAGATTTAGGTGTACACTTGTGAATTCTGAGAAGGTTCCATGCCTATTCTCACATGTTTTCCCATCACAACTAACTTTAATGTGATAAAAATATCTGCTTGGTTGTTTACAAGCAACTCAGAGCTTGAATTCCTTCATCCGGAGCCACTAGAGACTCTAGATGAAGTAGTAGAATAAACAGTTTAATGAATAAATAATTAAGACAATTAAAAAGTTATTAAAATAGAATGGCATTAGCTATCTGTTTATTGGAGGTCTCACAGGTCTCCTGTATATTAGCTCTTAATACTTTTATCTTTATTATTAATCTTGGTTAATGGCATTTTAGTCTTAAGTAAGAGAATAATTATGAACAATATGGCTGAATTATTTTTTATTAAAAATACTTCTAGATAACACATTACTAGTTAGTATAAGAGCAGTATTCTAAAACATTCACAGTTGGTGCATGGGCTGTAAATAAGCTTATTGTTTCAGAAATTCTGGAACATAGTGAGCAAATTCAATCCTTTCCAATACTAACCACTTTAATTTCTTGAATAACTTCTTAATAACATACCTTACAGGGGTTTCTCTTGTAACTGTGTTGTTTTCTATGTCACCAGGGCAACTTTAAAAGACTCCCAAGTACGTACTTGTTCACATCTCAGTGTCAGTTTTTAAAATAATTATGACACTCTCAAAGTAAGTTTTAGAATTCCGAAGGCCCCAAAGAAATTATTTGAATATAACTATTCAGATGCTCCATGCCTCCATTCATTTAAAAGGTATCATAACTCAGAATAATTCTAAAATGTTCCATCAGGCACTTTATATACTAAGAAAAATGTTTATTTCTATATATGTAATTATTTATCTATTAAATAATTATATATAATTATTTATTTATATAAGCATATTTTTAAATAATTAATTCAGTTTTCAAATCTTCAGGGTCAAATTATTAAGAAAACTTGTTTTTATTTTCTTAAACAAATCTATGTGTTTCAAAATGAAAAAGACATGCTTCCATAAGTCCATTTACACACACAGGCACATAGACACACACTTGTGCAGTGAAATGTTACAGCATGATTGGGGAACCCTTGCAATTGTAAAATACAACTTTGCTTCATTTTGTCATTATTAAGTATAAAAAACATTATATAAATATTATTAAACCTGCTACCTGGCACTTTGATATACTTTATTAAATTTTTTCACTGTTATATGTATGAATGTAAAACACTCAAGAGTTTTAAAGAAATCAAGAAATTGATAAATGTTTTACTCTCCTTTTCTAATTTATATCAATAATTCCAAATAATTCCTTTTTACACTCAATTATATTATAGCAGGTGACTCAGTGTACACATATTTATATAAATTACTAATAATGAATATTACTGATAAACTATAATATCACATAAGTATTAAAAACTGGTTATTTAGAACTTATTTTCTCTAGTGTGTTTCATTGTTATCAATTACTTGTATTGACACCTATGAAATGCAAGTTTTCAGATATATTTTGAATAATTGTTTTGTAATGATGCCTTGGAGCCATTAGAGTTGATATTCAAACAATTCCTTTGTTCTTGTTTAAGTTGTATTGATAGTGAAATTCTAAATTTTAAATGGTGTGTGTATATATATATTATTTCATAGAGAAGTATTTTCTTAAAAGTGTCTATGACATCATTTTTAAATTAACCAGTGTATTATTTTTGATAAACCTCTAAGGACAGCACTTAAGTTAAAGAGAAATAAAGGTCACTACTGAAAGGAGGGGGAAATGGAAGACCTTAGTAAACACTGCACACAGGATCATAGTGTCAGAGATGGAGGTAACAAGACAGCAAGGAGGGTGCATGGGCTTTTAGAGGGGAAAAGAGGGAAGAGAAAAGCTAAGGGCCAAGGATCTTATGAGAAAACAGTATGAGAAACAGATAGTTTAGAGACCAGAAATATCAAAATGTGTGGGGTTTTTGTTTTGGGTGTGTTTTTTGAGGGGTTTTTTTTTCTGTTATGTGTGAGCTCTAAAGCCTTTCTTCTTACTTTAGAAAAAGAAAGACCATTTCATCTCTACAAATGTTATACTTCCCATTAATACACATGTGTGAGTAGGAACTTCGAGCAAAGAGAAGAACATCTAACATCACTGACACATATGGCTTGCTGCCCTTGTACAAATGTTGGATGTATGTTTACAACACGCAGCACACAGTTAAAAAACAAAAATAGGTAGTATTCTAAAAACATCAAGTTTATGGGAAAGAAAATAGGTTCTGTGTTAAATAATTAGGTTGAAATTCCAACACTGCTGCTAGTAGCTGTTAGATCTTGGAAAATCATGAACATCTATCTTAATTTTACTCATGTGTAAAAAAAGGAGTAATAACATATAACTAACAGGATTGTTGTGAAAATTAAATATCTGAAGTCACCAGATCACTGTTTGGTGCATTGTTTGTCATCACCAAATATATATTTATATATTCCTTTCCTAATTCTAAAATCAAAAGAAGGAAGGAAGGAAGGAAGGAAGGAAGGAAGGAAGGAAGGAAGGAAGGAAGGAAGGAAGGAAGAAAGGAAGGAAGGGAGGGAGGGAGGAAGGAAGAAAGGGAGGGAGGGAGGGAGGGATGAAGAAAGGAATTCAATACTTGTTATTTTTTTTGGAAGGTTGCCAGATAACTCTTCCATAAAATTCTATAAAAAGTTACTTCATGAACTCTGCCTGAAGGTGAATGGAAGAGCAGTTTTTGTCTATACCTGTTATAGACAAAAACACAGAGGCTGCAGTGACTTTTCTGTGGACATTTTTATGTATAAAATGAAATATAATTACTGATATTATGCCTTTCATAGAAGTTCATTTTGGAAACTTTTCAACCACAAATTTTCATTTTGAAAAAGGTTTTCTTTTACCATTATGCAGTTACATATGCTAATTTGGAGGGATCTGGTTACATTTCACCATATGGAAAGGAGCAGATGTGACTAGTTATATGCTAGTAGTTAGATCTGTAGATACCAAGGTATCAAAACTGATATGAACAAGTAAGCAATTTTATTCACTCACAAAGTTATCTAAACAGAGGAAGTGAGAATGTGAGCCTAACTGAACATGAGAGAGTATGATGCTAGACAGAGGAAGACACCTTGAAATCTGTTATGTGTACCATAGATTTGGGCTCAATAATAAGGTGCATATCCTAGGGTAAGAGTCAAATAAGACTTCTTCAAAAAGCAAATACCACAGAGCTATAAGCCGAAAAGCTGTTAGAACTTGAAAAGTTTGGGAAATGTTTAAGTTTGAAAAAATCAGAAATAATAGACCATATTAAGCCTCAGCTTTCAGGGAATATTCCATGTTATGTTTCAGGAGTATAACTGAACTGCCCCTGGAGTCAGGTTTACATTCACACTAATAACATTTAATAAATAAAATTTGAAAAAAAAATTAAGCTGAGCCACATTTACTGCTGACCAGAACAAAACTGGACACTCTTAAAGGAAAACTTCAAGATTCAAATATTCAACAATAAAATTTACATTGTACAGCATTTAGTAAAAATTATGAGGTGGAGAAGTATCATCTATGATCACAACAATTCAGTAAATATAAGAGAACAGAAATGATGAATATAATAGATGTTTATTTTATTTTATTTTATTTTATTTTATTCCCAGTCAGGGCACATGCCTGGGTTGTGGGCCAGGTCCCTGGTTGTGGCCATGTGAGAGGTAAAGTAACCAATCAATGTATCTCTTGCAAATCAATATTTCTCTCCCTCTCTTTCTCCCTCTCTTCCCTTCTCTCTAAAGAAAAATATAAAAAGTAGCCGAGAGTCAGAAATTATGGATAAATACCAAATATATATGGGAAATATATTTTGGTCATTTGAGTGATGTTGGGGTCCACCCTGCCTGGTCTCAGGAAGCTGTAACCCCCCGTGACTTAGGCTGAGTGAAAGACCTCCAGACCAGAAGCCACTAAGGAGACAAAACTTACTTCCCAGGCATGAACACTGCCTGTTCTAATGCCTGGCTGGCTCCCTTGCATGATCGGTGGTCAAAGACAGGTAACAATTCTCTAAGAAAGAGAATGAATCTAAGACAGACGTGATCATGTGAGAATGTCCTAAGGGAAGAGACTCGGGCTGTGGATATGAAGGAGTGATTGACATCAACCCCTGCCCCCTCAGCTTTGTCAAAGCCTGAGTCCTTGTGAGAAATCCAAGTCTTCTGGCTGCCTTTGTCTTCCCTGTTAACTCAGGCCTGCAGGGGTGGTACAGCCCAGACCAGAAACGGTGGACCCCCAGGGTAATCAGGTCTGGGACATAAAATATGCAAGATCCTGTGAGATCTGTTTGCTGGAGGATGTTATTAACTTGGAATTTAAAGGCACAGACAGGAAACCAAAACTGCCCTTTGAGCCCTGTTAGATAAAACTCCAATCACTACCCAGAATCACAGCGGGGGTTCTGTCTGAACCTTTGTAAGTCACCTACTTCTTTTGATCTTGTCTGCCAGACTGAATCCACAAACTAAGTCTGTATTCTCAATAAAAATCTTCTTGGGAATGGATACAGCGGGCTCTCCACTAGAGAGAGTGGCCATGGCACTCTCCCCACTACAGAGAGTGGCCCTTCTGTTCCTATTTCCCCACAGGACCTAGTTGTCCCTGTGTATGCTTTTTTTGTGTGTGTTTCGACGAGCATCCACAGCCGAGATGGATACTGCTGGACAATGTCATCCACAGAGTGACCAAATATATATTTCTTATAAGTCACAATATCACAGTTCACCCCCTGGTCTTTAAACACAGACCTACTGCAGAAAAACAGTCATAAGAGTCAAAAGGCACCATCTCTTTACTAGAACCCCATTCAGTGATTACCAGTCCATCATCACATCACATGAAAGGTTCTCCCAGAGTGAGAACACAGGCTTCCATTTGAGCATCTCAGGTTCCAAAGGCAGAAGTGGTCTCAGTAATACATGGCTTCACCTGATCAGACATCTGATAGATCTAAGCTGAGAGACAATATTATCTCTTGCTCTCAGCCTCTTTCAAGATGTTAATGTAATAGGTTTTTCTCATTACATATCCCATTTATTCACCCTCTCACTACAGTTACTAGTACTTTTTTTCTTTTCTTCATTTATACCCCAATTTTCTTTTTTTAGAACATTAGGTTTTACCACTGTGCTGATCTAGATTCTTGGTAGCAATACTAGTCCAGCACCACCTCCCCCTCCAGTCCATTCTCACTGACACAGTTACACAATTAGGGAGTTAACTTTACCACAGGGACTACAACAGCATGCACTGGTAGCCCCAATCTTGTCAGATGAGGTAAAAGCACATCTGGCCCCATCGGGCCCTAGGAATTCTGATATAAAGGTTCAAATCATAGCTGCAGTTTCTTGCTTAGAAATCATCCCTGTTACAGCCCCTGTATTTGCGGCCCTGGCCCTGTGACCAATGCATCAAGTAAGGAAAAAGGAGTTGAGGTGATGTGGAAAGAAAGAATACCAATATTTTTCCACCCTTTTCCCCAGATCCACCAGAAAAACAGAGAAATCTATCCTGTAGGGACATTCCTTGGTCCTCTTCATATTCATGTTGAGTTTGAGCACACACTCATGAAGCTGTATAAGACAGCCCTTCATGCCTTTATCTACTACCATTTTTGACAGCAAATGTGTCAATCATTTGTTTTGATTCTCTATTAAAATGGTTACTCTGAGGAGGACAACTCTCTTCTCATTGTTGCACATTATGGGCTATATGTGTGTTGCTTGGTCTGAAAAAAATTATACTCAGACATCCAAACAGGTATAATATCTTCTGTTCAGGGACATTCATAATATGCTGAGATTTGTATCTGCTATCAGGTAATTAAAGGTCAGTCCAGAGCCAGTGTCTGTTTTCATCCAGACAGTATTTGTAGTCCCCCAGAGCTACCAGTATCAAGCCTGACTTGCCAGCTATGCTCAGGGCCTTTGCTCCAGGGCATCTACCAAATAGCCATCTGCTATTTGCTGGAAGACAGAATATTTTTATTAGCATTTTGTGCCTCAGAGGGTGTAAGAGGAATATATCTAGATTTAGTCCCTTTGCATTCCTGCAAACCCCCATGTCCATTCATTTCATGGACACGGGTGGCCTTCTCGAGGGAGCACATGGGGATATCCACTCATTTATTCCAATCACCTTTCAAAAACCTGAAAGGGAGTTTTTCTGATGGGAATCAATGTGTTTATTTTAATGCACTACTCAATTTTCAGTAGGGCTATGCCCCATATGGGTATTTCTTTAGCTGGTCAGGTTTCTATTGCCCATGAATCAGTAAAAAACACAAAGTGCTAGGAAAAGAGCATGCAGTTCAGCCCAAAAAGGCTGATCTGTTTTTATTTTCTTCAACTGGAGTCTTTCCATCCACTGATCTTAGTATAGCAGTTTTACAAACAGAACATTGTCCATTCACCTTAGATCCACCATCCACAAAACAAAGAGCTTTTTGTCCTCAGTTGGAAGCTGTTTACAGGCTATTGTACAAGTGACAGTAGAATCCAGAATCTCCTTGGGCAGTTTAAGAGTCAGTCCTTGGGGAAGAAATTCCCTCCCTCTCTTGCATCTCTTCCTTGCATTACCTGGGCAGCATGACCCTATATAAACCATTTCCATTTTTATTATAGAACTCCTCTGTGCACTGCCATCTGCATACAGCAGGAGTGTCAAATGCATTTTCACCAAGGACCACATCAGCCTTGTGGTTGCCTTCAAAGGGCCAAATGTAGTTTTAAGACTGTATTAATGTAACTACTCCTTAACAGTTAATCAAGAGCTTGGCTCTGCCAATGGGTAGAAACAAGGTGCTGGGCCAGATAATACAAGGTGGAGGGCTGGATTCAGCCGGTGGGGCTTGTGTTTGCCACCTGTGCTGTAGAACATCCTTCTGACAATACTCAGGACATGTAGGTATCTGAGGTTCAAGATCATTTTATGTCCTTCAGTCACAGGAGTAGCTTCAATTAATAATGTCAGAGAACAGGGTAGTAAATGACCCTCAGTGGAAATTCCCTAGTCCAAAGACCCAGTAATCATTGCTTTGTGGTGCTGATAGGCTTTTGCCGTAAACACTAGTCTAGGCTCCACCAGGATTTGAAGAGAATTTGCCCCACCAGGATTCCTGGTTCTAATCTGTAATGTGTGGGCTCAGGCAATCTCACTGGTTTCCATTTAGCATTTCCAATTAATATTGCTTGCAGTGTGGATTTATATGCCTTCTGTTTTGCCATGCTAGGCCGGGGAAGTGTTTCCCAATCAGATACAATTACCATCGCAATCAGGTAAATGAGATGAAACCATCTCACATAACATGTGTTCCAACATCTCAGTTCTGCAGCTCTCCTAAAAATATTTACCCTAATTCCATCAACTCTTACACATGGAACTGTAGCCTCCATAAGGACTTCACCACCAGGTTTCGATTTTACAACACTGAGTAGGGAAAGTGTTTCCCAGCGATACATAATGCCCATTCCCAATAACACATTCAGGTAAAGGACCTACAACTTTTTTGCACAAAACCTGCTAAACATTCCAACTTTCACAATATCTCAAACACTGCATTGTTACATCCTCTCAATCTAATAGTTAACTGAGTCAGAGCTTCACCAATGGGTTTTGTTACCATGGTTGGTAGAACTCCTGGAAATTTATCTGTTCTAACACCTGGCCATTTTATCCAGTCTTGTGTGAAAGGTTTTGGGTTACCAGCCAAAGGCAGAGGCAAGGGACTTGGGCTCTGTAGTTAACCTTTCATTTGGTTAAATCAGTCTACCTGCTACCCTGAGAGATTATTTACCAGGTTTTTTATTGTACTTTTTGCCTTCTGGTTTTCAAATTTTTCAAATCTGGGTGAATAAAGTGGACTTGATTGGGGCACTTTGATGTTTGAGAACTAGCAGGGATTCCCTGTGACCCACTCAGCCATAAGCAGTGCTATGTTAAAACTGGTGATTTAACCCCATTAATGCCCATTTTATTCATCCCATTTCTTAATAACCACTGTAAGGTTTCTACCCTATTTCTTCTTTATTCTGCCCCTTTCAATACCTGCTTTATTCATTTTATTGATCAATAACCATTTAAAAAGGTATGCTTTGTTGGGAAGAGTCCCTTGACTCTCTCTTTGGACTGTCCTCATTCTCTTGTTAATTAACCTAATATTTATGTTATTATCTGTAAGACCAATGAGGGGAAGCTGAAATTGCAAATCTGATATGGCTTCTGGAACTGTTCAGTTTTGTAGCAGTAAAGTTATATGGGGTGTCCATGCAACAGGGGTCCTCTGAATCACAGCATTACCATGACCTGGGTAGCAGGCACATTCAGTGGTGAATATGCTGGTCATCATAAAGCCTGTTCCACATGGCTAGCATAGTAAGCTTATCAGCTGTTACATCTGGGTGTTCCATTTGGAGTTTATAAGGAGAGTTGAGAAGTCCTGATCCTCAGGGTAAAAAGACTTTACAGTGGCTTTTCTCCAGTACCAGGCTGGCTGTACCAGGAATAAACTCCTATGTTTCTGGGTCACATATAGCCATCTGTGATTGTTTCCTAGTGAGCTGTGGATTCTGTATCAACTCAGACATGCTCTTCCACTCCGCAGTATTGAAAACCAAAGTCATAGCTTCCAAATCAATTACTCTCATACTTTCACAGCCCATTTCAGTAACGGTTCCTCAGCTAATGATACTGATCTACAAAATAAAACAATGCTTTCACATTATACCCTCTGGTCTCAGTCTTTTCTTAGTTTTGCCCTTTCATTAATTCATTAATTACATTCTTAGCAAACAGAGGTTTTAGAGGTATTTTTCTGTTTCCCCTGCATAATAAATAGATGAATGGATTAAATATATATTATGGATATATAATATAAATAGATTAATGGATCATATATAATATATAATATATATTTATTTATAATATATATTTAAATCTATATTTAATATTTATTTTATATGTGTATATAGAAATATATTTTATATTAATATATTATTTATATATAAAAATTAAAATATACATATATTATATATAAATAATATATAAATAATATAACAATATAAATATATCTGCATATATATTAATAAACACATACGTATTTTGATATATATTATTTGTTTAATATACATAAACAAGATCTGGCAATTATCTACATATAATATATAATTATATATGTACATCTATTAATATATGTGTATATATACACACATGCATATATGTGTGTATATAAATATACACACATATATGACTACTACTCAGCATAAAAAAGAAAGAAAGAAAAAAGAGTGAAATCTTGCCATTTGCAAAAAATGTGGATGAACCTAAAAGGTATTATGTTAAGTGAAATATCAGACAGAAAAAAATACCTTATGATTCCACTTATATGTGGACTCTAAAAAGAAAAAAAACAAGCATCAACACAGAAATAGATTCATAGTTTCAGAACACAAACTGATGGATGCCAAAGCAGAAGGTAATGGAGGGATGGGTGAAAAAGGTGAAGGGGAATAAGAGGTACAAACTTCCAGTTACAAATTAAATAATCATATGGATGAAATGTACAACACAGGGAATATAGCTAATAATTTATAATACCTTTTTACAGTGACAGATGATTACTAGACAAATTGTGATCATCACATTATAAGGTATTTAAATGGTGAATCACTGTTATACATCTGAAACTAACATAATATTGTATGTCTACTATCCTTTATTAAAAGAAAAACATTTCACTCTTTAAAGCAAAGCCATTCTGTTTAGTGAGATTTATAGCATATGTAAATATTTTAAAAATCACATGACCTTAATGCACAGAGGACAGGAGGAGAAATATAGAAATGAATTTTTAGTATTTTTATTTTATTATTATTTTGATTAGTAAAACAGAATAGAGAACCCAGATATAAACTCACACCTATGTGGTCAATTATGTATAACAAAGGTGCTAAGAATATACAATGGGGAAAAGATAGTCTTCTTAACAAGTGGTGTTGAGAGAAAGGATGAACCACCAGCAAAAGAATGAAGCTGGACCTTTTGCTTACACCATACCCAAAAATCAACTCAAAATGGATTAAGTGAATTAAATGGATCAAAAAGGATTAAAAAGTTGAATGTAAGACCAGAAACGAGAAAACTCCTAGAAGAAAACATTGCGGATAGGTTCCTTGACATTGATTTTAGTAATGATTTTCTGGATTTGGCACTAAATGCAAAGGTAACAAAACCAAAAATAACTGGGACTGTATCAAAATAAAAAGCTGCACAGCAAAGGAAACTTTCAGCAAAATTAAAAGGTAACCTACCAAGTGGAAGAAAAATGTTTGCAAATCATATATCTGGTAGAGGATGAATACCCAAAATACATAAAGAAGTCACATAACTCAATACCAAAAGGAAAATCAAACAATCCAATTGTAATTTTTTTCAGATTTTATGTGAAGTAGCATAGTGTTATTTGAATACACATTGGGATAAATTAAAATATATATTTTAAACTTTGCTTAAAACCTGAAAATAAAAAAATGGAAATAGAGCTACTAATGAATAGAGAAGTAAAAATAAACATTAAGACATTACTCAGCCCTGACTGGTGTGGGTCGGGCATTGTCCTGCAAACCAAAAAAAGTCTCTGGTTCAATTTCCAGTCAGGGCACATGCGTGGGTGTAGGCCAGATCTCTGGTTGTGGGTGTGCAAGAGGTAGCTGATCAGTGCTTCTCTGGCACATCAATATTTCTCTCCCTCTCATTCTGCCTTCCTTTTCCTCTCTATAAAAATTAAAAATAACATAAAATAAAACATTATTCAAAAGATTTACAAAAATTATAAAATTTACAATCAAAATAAAACTCCCAGCAGGTTTTGTTTTTTAATCAACAAGATAATTCTACAGTGTTTCTAGAAATGTAAAAAATAAAGAAAATAAAGAAAGAAGACAACAAGAACAAAGTTGGAAGAAAGTTTCTGCTATTTTAAGATTTTTCATACAGCTATACTACAAGTGGTAGGTAGAATAGCCCCTTAAAGATATCCATAACCTAATCCCTGGAACCTTGAATATGTTAACTCATTATGTAGCAAAGATGAGTTAAAGCTACAGATGGACACTACTGAATGGATAAATAAATTTAGGCACATGTATACAATGGAATAATATTCTGAAATAAAAATTATTAACTTCTGATATACACAACAAAGATGAATCTCAAAAACACAATGAGCAAAATAAACCAGGTATATCCAGACACCAGCCAGGTGCATACTATATGTTCCCATTTACATGAATTTCTAGACTCAGCACACTGGTCAATATCTCTGAAAGAGATCAGAAATGGGTTGCCTAAGGTGGGACATCAGTGTGAACTGACTGCATCAAGGAATGAAGGAACTTGATAGAGTTATAGAAATATCCCAGATGTTTAGTGAGGGGATATTTTAAAGTACATACATTTGTCAAAACTCATTGAACTTCAACCATAAACAACTTTATTTTATTCTATCAAATCATGTTTTATAGTTCATTTCTTTGGGGGGAAAAAAAGACAAATCAAACTTATGTTAACCAATTGCCATCTATCACATACAATGTTAGATAAGCATAAAAGATAAAACCCCTTGGTTGTAACTCTTACACAGGTTGCCTATTTAATGCAAATTAGTCACAGATAGGCTTGTTCTATGGATCTCTTCTGATATAGAGACATTTATTATTCAAAGGCCATATCTTTGGATTAAACAAGACCTGGGTGACTGAATAAATGAACACTTAAGTTGCATGAGTCTTATTTTTTTAAGTATGGAATTTGAATAATACTGCTTACCCTGTAGGGCTGTTTTGAGTACGAAGGTATGTCTTACTCTTATCTTTTTCTCTTCAAATTCTGGGATAGGCAAGTCCTGAACTGTATTGGGCCAGGGATACAGGATCGCAGGAAAGCAGGTACACCACATCAAGATCCATTAGAACAAAACTTGAACCTTTCTCTTCCAATAACCTGGGACTGGGAAAAAATGTTAACTTTCTTTTTCAATTTTTTTTTGAGGTGGAATAGGGATTAAATGATTATATGGGATGGGGGAAATGTAGGTTTACAGTTTTTTGTATGGAAAAGTTAATAAAATGATTAATAAATAATACAAAAATAAACTCTGTTTTGCATACTTACAACTGTAAGTCTACTTTTGCCCCTCCCTATATATCTAGTAAATATAAGTCTAATCTCTTTCATTTGTGCCTTAGAAGGGACAGAAGAGTAATGCTCAGAGTTCTTCAGTGTATTATTGTTTCTCCAAGATTTAAAAAAAGAAAGATTAAGAAACAAATTTCTTAAGTAATGTATTCTTTTACTTGAGAGGTACCTTCCATTTTGGAAAGAAAGTGGAGCCAGAATAAAACTCAGGAAAAAGGGCAATGCTTTAAACTGGCCTCTTAGAGTTTCAGAAACATGAGTTAAAAAAATTAAGTTTCTTTTTCACCAGTAAAGAAAGTAAATATAGACTGTGGGGAAAAGACCAGCCAGAAACCAGGAATCAAGATTACACAATCACTAGAAGGTCTCATCAGGAAACTGAACACATCAGTAGAGAGATATAGAGTCATTAAAGCAGAAAGGAAATTGGATAAGAACTAGCACAGTGCCCAATTAGCTGTGTAATAAATATGACTCCCTTTTCTCCCTGTGCTCTTGTGCTTTACCATCACTCTGCAGCTCCCAAAAACTTAAATCCAGGGAAGAAGAAACTGGGACAGAAGGAAACTAGATTATTGCTTTAATATGTAAGCAAGCAAGCACCTTGGCATCAGATGCTGAATAATCATATTTGGGCTGCTCATCTGGGCTTTGGGGTAGTGCTGTCCATCAGGAACCTGGAAGCTAAAGCCTATGGTTTGTAAATATGGGAAAAATAAGAATATTTCAACACATTGAGATTTAGGTATCAGAGCTCAGAAAGGAAGCTTTTCTTTAATGACAGATCCCCAAAGTTTCTCAGTTAATAATAAATTACTAACGAAGCTTAAGAAGCCTTGTTCAATTTCCAACTCCACCATTATTCCAGTTCAATTCAGTTTTGGGTGGAAATGGTTTTGAGCTCACATTAGTCTTTAAAATGTTTCAAAACAAAGTGATCAAATAAGCTGCATGCTGGAAGCCGAGGGGATGGTTTTGTTATGTTCTTCCTTCTTTGTTATGTTTACCTGTCATTTAAAATGCAAACAAATAATGAAAATAAACCAAGTACCAACTATACCAAGTACATTTTTTCCTTTTTAAGAAAGAAATTGGATGTTGTTGCTATCAGCATAGTAGGAAAAATTTGCATTTGGGTCTCTAAATTAATAACCATTAGAAAGATTGTGGTGTCACCTTCAAAACCACAGAGCAACATAAATAATGTCCTGCTGTTTTCACCTCATTTGTGCAACACAGTTGACCAAGTGCATTGAACAAATAATGCAACAGTTCCATAAATATGCTGACATCACCTAAAGTGCACAGCTGTGCTGTTCAAAGGAAAAAATATCCACCCATTATCCAAAAACTGTACTGAAAACTAATTGCACAAGGGTTTTGTGGGAAATTATTTTGCATTTCATGCTTTAGTGTTAAGTACAGGTGAAAACAAATTGACTTAGAACAACTGTTTTCATTTAAATTATTTCTAAATACTGTTAAATTTTTATCCCAAGAAAGCAATTATGTTATTTTACCTTTGAAAATTTTTGTCCTGTGCTTTCTGAAGGTGTTGTACCTTATTAACAACACATAATTACAGAGGCAATCAGTGACAATGGCATGAAAGTAATTATGAATATAAGTAATGGTAATATAATTATTAAATCTGATTACTTTTAAACTTATTATATTTTGACTAATTATTCATTTAATATTATATGCATTTCTTAGATCAGAAACCCATTTAACTGTAAGCAACTTATATAATAATATATACTCAATATTTTTCTTATAGTTATGCACAAAGTAGTTTGTCATTTTGGTCAATTTTCTTTGAAAACATTCATAGTAAGCATATCATTCTGAAAAAAATGGTAAGTCATGGTGTTTTGAAGAGTAGAGCTCACATGAAATATAAAAAAAAGTATTAAATACCCTAGATGAGTTGAGAATTTAATTCTTTACATTTAATTAATTGTCAGCATTTATAATATCTTTATCTATAATAAGTTACACAGGTAAAATGTGAAAGTTTAATTTTTTTCAGTGTCTTTATATTTTAAGATTCTGCCTCATTCATTAAAAAAATGAAAAATAAATTTGATCAAAATTCTTGTTATATCAGTGATCTTAAGAGCAAAATCAGATTCCACCTGTATTAAAGTACAAACTTGTAGCCATTTGCAAAATCTGAATACCTGCAATACATTCTAGTGAGATGGGATTCAGATAGTATAGATAATATTACAAGAGATGAGAAAGATATTCTTAAGATATTACTGCTTAAGAAAACATTTGGGCAGAAAATACAGAACTAAACCTGGAAAAAAGTTGGTAATATTTCCATAGTTTAGAGTGATCCCTGTTGCTATTTTCTTCTATGCCTTGACATAGTAAGTGCTCAATTCTCAATAAATAATTTATGTTGACTTGAATTCATGGTAAGACTAGCTTAGTGGATATTTAGTCCATTGCAGTTAAAGCTGAGGAAAGCTTGGATGATAAACTAGGTGCAGGGGATTAAGTAGAGTAAGAACCCTCCTTTTAGGGAAGGAGGGAATACTGGAGAATCCAATTGCAAGAAAAGTGCTTTCAAGCTAGAGGATAGAGATACCAACTTTTATATACTTGTTCAGTAATTAAATATTACTTAGTGATCAATACATAGTTAATGATTATGTTTTGTTGGCACCCTTATTAATGTATTCACTTTTTCTTTTTAAAAAAATTTATATGGAAAACAAACAGAACACAAAAAGCAGTAATAAAAATTTCACTCAGACCTGGCTGGTATGACTCAGTGGATTGAGTGCCGGCCTGCAAATCAAAGGGTTGCTTGTTCAATTTCCAGTCTAGGGCACATACCTGGGTTGTGGCCAGGTCCCAGTCGGGGCCATGCCAAAGGCAATCACACACTGATGTTTTCCTCTCTTTCTCCCTCCTTCCCCTCTCTAAAAGTGAATAAAAATCTTTTTTTAAAAAAGAAACTTACCATTTATGTTTTAAAAAAAAGGAAAAAAAAGAAATTTTATTCAAAATTCAGGTATTTTCTACACCGAGTTTAAGTTTGGATTTTAAGATTCAGAACTCTGCCTAGCACTTCATCTATATACAAATGAAAATATTTTTTTCTAAAACTTCTACCTATTACCTGCTTCTGCTATGAACTCCGAAGTAGAGAATCAGGACATCAGGACCTCAGTAAACAATTTACACAGCCTTTTGAGTTCTACGCTTTTAAGATCCTAGTTTGAAATTTAACCTGAATTTCTATTTAGAATTAAAATGTAATAGAACTTACCACTTTTGAAAACAAGGATTATAATAAATTTGTTCTGTATGGTTATTATGAGATATATACCTTAATTAAATAGTGTGGACTTTGCTAAAAATCTTGCCGTAGTGAATATTTGAGTTAACAAAAGAATATAAAGTGAAATTTATTGTTCTATAGAATAGAACAATATGATCAAGATTGGAAAATAGAGTTAATAAATTTCCACTCAACATAAAGAAGAACTTTTAGCAATGAAAGCTACCCAAGCATAGTAAAGGCTGCATCTCAAGTAGTCAGTTTCCTGTCATTGGAATTATTCGAGCAGAAGCCAGATATATGACTATCATTTGGGGATGGTGTGCAGGTGTCAAGAAGTGAGATTATGTGACCTTTAAGGTTCCTTCAAACCCTGTTATGATTATAAGTAAGATATCTGATTGAAAATAATTTAGCTGACACATAGTGATACTATAATACCAACATAGTCAAATTCAGCCAGGAAAAGAATAAATTGAAGAGATCATTGTGATTGGGAAAAACAAGTATATTTTCTGAAATCAAGTAGCAATGAGTTGTAGGGTAAGACACTGCAATGAATCAGTCCTTGGCATGAAGGAGACACAATGATTTAGTGCTTCAGCTTCAGTTCATATGAACTTACTTATCAAATGGCAGCAAATTGCTGCAAAGCATGGTAGAATAAATCTGCTGCCCACTACACAAACACCATGTAATGTCACTGTCAAATGCAGGGCGCTTGCTTCTCCAAGTAACAGAAAACCAATGACACTGAGATTCCCTACCTCTTGTCACCATTTTAACTGTAGGATCTCACTTTAACTCTGCATATGGTTGTAAAATAAAAAGGGAAATTGACATTAAGACTAAATAATATTAAAAATGAGTTTAAAGAGTATAATTCTTTGTCTTTTATCGGGTACTGTAAGCAATGGCCTGGGATAGGCGCAGAATAGAACTGAAACGGACCTTCAAATCCACAGCACATCCTTGTCTACCCAGATCTGTGTTCTGAGAGGCCTGTCTGTGCAGACGTATACATGAGTTTTCCTGCGTCTGGCTTCTGGTTGAAATCTGACAATGGGAGGATTTGGCAAGAATGTCGAAGGAGCAAATGGAGAGAAGCCAGTTGTTACTCCAGCTTCCTCCCTGCACGTTTGGCTTCACTTGATTGAATTCATGAACTAGCATTCTAGCTTCTGTAAGGTGGCCCTCTTCCCTTAGCCCATGTCTCTGGTTTCAGGTAACTTCGTCCCCTCCCTCTCTGGGCCTGGGGAAGGAAGAGAACCTCACCCTCACTGTTACTAGCTCCAGGGCACTGCACTATGCCTTACCACTACCCTACACCTATGCATAACTTTGTCAGTGATTCCTTTACTAAACTCTCTGCAGATGACTCACTTGTAACTTCCTTTTTGTTTTCCCTAGGATCTGAGACTGACATTCTTGGTGACTTATTCTCTGTAGCAAAAGGCCTATTTGGCCACTTAGGCTTTTACATATATTTTAGGTAAATTTTTACCTTCCATATAACTTAATGAGAATACATGGAAGAATTTCAAACATGTGCTGTGTTATATTATTTGTAACCAGTATATTTAGCTATATATTTGAATTTTTAACAATATTTCAAAATCATAAATATTTGCATAGCTCTTATAAAAATGATACAGTTTGGGAAACTATCCCAAAACATCACAGACTAAGTTGGTTGATCACTCTGAATCCATGGAACAGTTACACAAGTGGGTCAGTATACATATTATTTTTAGTTTTGGCCAAGTAATGATCAATTTTGTTATTTTTCTCTAGACTCAATTTTTTTTCTCCAAAAGCATTTGATAAACTGTCTACACACTTTGAGCATGGCATTAAACATACAAAATATATGCTTAAATTACTTATTTATTGCAGTCAATTGGGTTGGATAGTGTCACTCACCCCTTCTCTCTCCACAAAATTCAAGTCTTTACTAACCCCTCAGATTCTAAAATCTTCTTTAAAAATAGTCTTTGATGATGTAACTTGTTAGGTTAAGATAAA
The DNA here is from genome assembly GCF_004126475.2 of Phyllostomus discolor. Lineage (NCBI taxonomy): Eukaryota > Metazoa > Chordata > Mammalia > Chiroptera > Phyllostomidae > Phyllostomus > Phyllostomus discolor. The sequence continues at coordinate 76,882,887 of NC_040904.2, read as the reverse complement.
TTCATACTGGAGTAGGCTGGGCCATCAGTCCAGTGTGACCGGTTTCTCTGTAGAAAAGAAGAAGAGACACAGACACAGACAAGAGGAAATCAATGAAGACTGAGGGGAGAAACCCATGAGAAGACAGAGGCAGAGACTGAAGTCAGGCATGAACTAGATAATGAAGGCCAGGAATGGCCAGTAACTGCCAGAAGCTAGAAATAGGCAAAGAAAGATCTCCTCCTAAAGCCTTCAGGAAGGGGTTGGCCTTGCTGATAACTTAACTATGAACTTGTGTTCTTCTAAACTGTAAAACAATATGTTTCTGTTATTTAAGTGACCCAGTTTGTGGTACTCGGTATGGCAGCCTCGGAAACTAACATGCCTATTTAATACAAATTGTTGCCACAACTACTCCTTAAGAAATTTCATTTAAAAGAAATCTACAACTTTGAACTCGAGGTTAAATTTTATTTTCAGTATAATATATCTAATTTACAGTGTTTTGTCATCTTGCAAAAGGAAATGCAACATTTTTTGTCTGTACAATAGTTTTCAGTTTCTTATTTAAGTTGATAACTATGTGTCACTATTTCATTCTGTTAAAATACCTCATAGTTACATGTGTTCAGATAATCTTATGTTTAGAGATATAGATAATTAAAATCTGAATAACATTCCTTATTTACACAAAAAGGCTGACTATAGCTAAAGTTATTAGGAAGAATAGTGTTCTATAAGAAATTTTACATAGAAAAACATACAATTGATCTAGCTATTTAAAAATTAAAGACAATAAAATAAAATTTAAATCGAGTAGAAACAAATTTCCTGTTTTTGAAATTTAGTCAAGTTTAATTTACCTTGATATTTTAAGCTTGTTCCATCATTTCAGTGAGCAGTAACAGAATGTTGAAACCCATTAAATGGAAAAATTCTTTTAAAAAGAGGTTTTTGTTTCTTCAAATATTCCTACTGAAGCAATAAGTGTTTGACATTAATGTTATACTAATGATGTTATTTTTTGGTTAATTTTTCTTCCATATAAGTAACATACAAATGAAAAAACAAAACAAACAAAACATAACAAAAAAACATAACAAAACATAACAAAACACATAACAAAAGATAACAAAAAAAACCAGATTTCATTATTTTACCTGAGATAGCAGAGAGTAACCATAGCCTCTTAATTAATCTATATGAGGAGTTAAAAAAAAAGGAAGCAAGTAAAAAAATGGTCATACTAAAATACATTTACTGATTCCTGGGATATAAATACCAACAATACAACTTATCTGGAAAGTAAACTCAGTCGGTGAGTATGTAATGCTAGTGAAACCAAGGTCCTTAGTTACCTCTCCCTTAGCATATTCATCTTTCAGTGCATGCATTTTGTTTAAAAAGAACAAGCAAAGAAATTTGTGCCATCTCAGTTCCTCCTACTTTCAGATTTCTTGCACCTAACTTACCAGGTTCAATTGGTTAATGCCAGTGAGGGGTATGTCAGACAGACAGAGAGACAGCAGCACAGACTGTTCCAGGTATGAGGATTAGCATCCTCAACAGTGAGAAGGTATGAAAGTGAAAGCCTGAAGAGCTGCGAGAAGTTTAGAATGCAAAGAATGTAGATTGTATTCTGGTGTATTTTTCACCTACTTGTTTGGTCATTTACAACTCTGAGACTTGTCTTTATGATCAGCTTGTCACCTGTGACTTCAATGACAAAGTGATGATTTGCAAATGTATGCTTTCAGTCCAAATTTTTCCCTGAGCTCCAGCTACTTCTGCATCTCTCCCTTTGTGTATATTATAAACACACTGAATTCTTCATCCCCCAAACACTTCTGCACCCCAATCTCTGCTTACGAATGCAATTAAACATTAAACATTTGTCTTTGTCAATCTCCATAAATAGGAAAGATGCTGGGGAACCATCCTGAACTCTTTCCCTAACCCAATTTAGTAATTGGTATTACTAAATGGTATTCTCTCTTTAAATCCTTTCAACCCATACCGTCTCCTTACCATTACAGTTACACCCCCCAGTGCAGAATTCAGTTATCTCCCATCTCAAATGTTACAAAAATAATGTAATTTTTCCCACTGCTTCTTTTCTTTCCTGCTTTAATGCTTTCTCTACACTGTTACAAAGTTGAAAATAGATGTCTGATTGTATTTATGTCCCATTGAAAATTCTTTAGTGGATTTGGTATAAAATATAAACTTTTTTCCTGATTGTTTTACATTTTTATTAATTTAATTTTATCTTTTTAATTTTTTATATCCCTAAACATAATTCCCAAAGTACAAATGTGAACGCAGATGTACACACACATACACACTCATGCATATGACACACACACGAGACACAACCATGGGCAGACATACAACACCAATCAATTTCCAGATCATTTCTTTCCTTTGTTTTCTCTCTGTAATTGAAATCATAGTTCCCACCCTCTGAAATATGTTTCACACCCTCTTTCCAGGCAAATACCTTCATCCTTGAGATGCATGTTTTTCTTACCTAATGTAAAAACATTCTACCTATGGAGACTGTGGTTTGTCACTGTACATTGGTCATCAAGTTAAGCTGGGTGGTAACTGGCATAGAAATGGGTGGTAACTGGCAAAGAAATAAATGAGAAAAAAGGAATATGTTACACCAAAAAGTCCATCCTGACTTCTAAAATAATTTCCAGTCACAGTGAGTTCCTATGTATGTAGATAGATGTTTTTAAATGTGTGCTGCCATTAAAAAAAAAAAAAACTAGACAATTTTTATCCTCAAATTTGAGATGAAAAATCTAAAGCCTTTAGATGTCAAGAAACAGTTAAATGAGTGTCAAAAATATGTTGGGTTATTTTCTAGTGAGACACCATCCATAGAAGTGGATGAAAAATAAAAGATGAAAAAATAAAAACTTGAGTCACTGTTGAGGTAGCAAATGTAATGTAACAGCAGAGACAAGGTGACAGTTTGATGTGAAAAAAATCCATCATCCAACATGGTTTGTGTGACATTGATTCTATGGAGTGGCCCTAACCTATCCATTCAGTGGAAATTTTATAAACTCTGACAACCAATGTTTTAAACTTTATGGATAGGATGGCAGAAAAGAAAAATAATATTATTTGGATTCATTCAGTGATATATCACTTTTCAGTTTCCATGATTTATTCATGTAACAAGAATGCACAATTGAAAACCAAACAATGTTGACACTATTCTGAGGTAAAAAATAAGCTTTGTGGATCTTCAAAAAAAAAAAAAGGATGACCTAGAATATGAGAAACTTGCAGCATTCCCTCTATTTTAACTATAAAAAGATCTTTTATACCATAAGACAGCCCTTTAAATTTTGAATGGCTAAAAAGTAGTTACATTTGAAGTGTATTTTATTTATTTAAAAAATAGTATGATGATAATATTATGTGCCAGACACTATATTATACGTAATATAATATTTATATTAAGGAAAGATAAAACTATAATTCTCGTAGCAAGAACTAATCACTTAAGTATCAACAACTAAAATGTAATATCCTGTGATTGAGAGACAATAAGCACATCCCTAAAAATATGAGCTCTGAACACAAAAAGTTTAAATTTGAATCCTGGCACTTTTAGCCTATAAATTGTGTTGCTTTATACAAATTACACAAACTCTATATGTTTCCTTCGCATTTATAAAACGGAGGAAAATACTAGTGTCTGCCTCATAGGGTGTTAAGAGGATTAAATAAATTAAGACCTGCAAATTGCTGAAAACAAGTCTAGCATATAATAAGGTGCTCAGTACTTGTTAGTTATGACTGATGTTTATGTAAAAAGGTTAACAATAGGGATTTATAGATGGAGATACTTGAGCACAGATTTAGGGCTGCCTAACTCTCCATAGTGAGAAATAATTTGAAAATAACTTCCATGGAGATTCCTACTTCTCATGGAGTCTTGAGAAATAAGTGGTAATTTCCCAAGATGATAGATGAGTAGGTATTTAAGCAGAGGGGGCAACATGTTCAAGGTTAAATAAATGAAAGTTTGGAAAATGATAGTAATAATAGTAAAAACTCTTATAAGGAAAGCCATCTAAGCCATGTACCCAAATTAACTGATAACCTTCTCTTTATGGAAAATAGGGAGCAATATTCACAGTATGCTACATGCTCATATCTAGGTAAACCACACCCTGGTATATACACATATTTTTCTACATTTTAAGTTATTGAAGTTATTGGTTTTCAAATTCTGTTTATGCCACTTGTAATTATTATGATAATTACATGATTAATTTAAAATATATTTAAGTTAACCAAGTGAGTTGAAAAATTCTTTGTTCTTATGATAAATAAATTGAGTAATTTGTAAATACTTAACAAAGCTGTGTCATTTACAAATTTACTGCGAAATTGGTTGTGAAATGATAATTATCACATATTGGAAAGTTAATCATAAACATCTAGAAGGTAGATAAAATAAAGTTAAGAGAATGGCTAAAATAAAACACAGGATTTTGGCTTATGGTATCTATTTATAAGTAGTCATTCTGTTCCTCTGACACTATACGTGCTTAAATTTCAGCTTATGAAACACCCACTGTGTTAGGTCTTCCCCAATGTCTCTTGAGTTAGTTAATTGTGCATCTATTTCCCTCATAGTATTGCAAAAAGGGTTTCTATTATGTTACATGGTAGGATAACTTCTTCGTCTTTATTGGAACACAAATCACCCCTAGATCATGAACTATTCAAAGGCATTCCAATATCTTGCACAATATGTTCCAAGAACATATAGACAATAAGAGTTTGGCTAGGCTGGCCGAAGATAAAATCCTTATAAATCTACTTCCTCATTAAAATACAAGTTTTTATTACATTATTTTCTGCTTAAATGTATTATTTTATTATCATCTGTACAGGATTTAAAAAATTATACTTTCTTTAATATAAATATATAATGTTTTAATGTAAATATATAATGTATAAAGTTTAAATATAAAATGCTGTCACTTGGTTTATCTGGCCAAATTTATTGCTGTAACCTCAAGTGAAACCTTCTTTTGAATCAGGTTCATACCCTCATGGCATTCCTGAAGTCTTTGAGGATCTCCAAGCTTTAGTTCACAACTTTTTCTCATGATCTACATATAGACTTCCTTAATAGACCACTTACCTTTTCACTTCCTCCATTTCCCCTACTCTTCTAGAACCTATACTGAGATATTTGTGATGTATCTTCTTTCCTGTGTCAAGAGCTCAGCTGAACTCAAGCAAGCACAGCTATTAGGTGTCAGAGTTCATTAAGATAAGGAGTCAAAATGAAAGTAACAATCAAACTTTCAACACTTACGGTGATGGGTAGGCTAAGCCAGAGAAAGTATTGACTCCCCTGGTCCATTTTCCCTCATGAAATGGTGTCAATGGAGATGGTCTCACTGCAGAGGGAGTTCAAAACAAAAGGCCACTACAGTTTTATGGACCCAGGTGGCTTAGGGTAAGGAGAGTGGAAAGGGCTAGAAGTTGAAAAGTACTGACAATTGAGAGGAGGAAAAAGTGTTCTCAGGTTTCTCTGTCTTCACGCCCAACCACAAGGAGGCCATGGTAGAGGCACCTGAGGAAGACCCCCATCAGGAAGACACCTGTGCTAGGAAGGCAGTCATTCATGAGCACGGCCACCAGGGGGACCTGAGTCCTTGCCTGCGATTCCCTTCCAAGGTTGCAAGGAACAGGCTATGCCCTAAGTCTAGTGGGGGAGAGCAACTTTTCCCTCATGAGTCCCACAAGGTAAAGGTTTCACAATTGCCTGTGTTCAAGCCTGAAATATTACACATACACATAGCATTTGTCAAGCCTGGAGCTGGACTCCTCATCCTGTAGCACGTAACCCAACATTGCCTAATGCTACTATTTAACTCTAAAATCTCTTGAGGGCAAGCACATCTGTTCTTCTGTTTCCCACTGTATTAATCCAAGTAATATCTTTTGACTGGTTTTAGGGAACTCACACTTCCTATTTTCTAAAATTCAATTATGAAATCCAAAGATCAGTAACTTCTTTTCTGGAACAGACACATGTATGTGATGTTGGTGTTACATGAACAAAATTGTAAATACCTTGAATAGAATAAGTGTCCAATAAATACTACTAGTTGTAACAATCACCAAGGAAATACATATGTTTTAAATATTGGAGTATAATATAATTCAGGTTTAGAAAGATAACAGGACAGGCAGAAAAAATATGAAATCTATTGTATCTAAGTAACCAGAATTCTTAGTGTCTATTGAAAATTTTATGCTCAATATCTTGATCCTAGGGGTTATTATAAATTGTTCCCTATTCACTGCATAACTGTTAAGCATGAAAAATGCCAAATATCAAAACCACTAGATAAAAATTTGGGGAAAAGAAAATATTTCTTAATGCACATAAAGAATACAATGAACAAAAATTATTTTCTTATTCTAGCAAATTAAAGTACACTTGATGCTCTGAGCTGAACTGTTATCGATGAAATGTTTTCCCTACACAATGAAAGTTACCATAATAGAATCTATGACAATTTATAATTTCCAGATGTGAATTTCCAAAGTGTTACTGGAAAGTAAAAAGGTCTCTTATTGTAAGTATAAGCATACTACAGTAAGCATAATGGTGCCTATCCTTACAGGTAGCCTCCGTGTTGTTTTACTTTAATTCTATAAAGAATTAATTAACCTATATTCTATTGTCTGTTTTTCTCCCATCAGGTTCACAGCAAACAGGCTTTCAGGAAAGGAAAAAAAAGTGCATTTTATTCCCAAATATAATGTGTCACATTAATCAGTTATAAAAATGACTAAATTTATTTTTTTCAAGTGAAGACTACTGGTGAGAGTTCACAAGAAAGCAAACAATCAGGTAAATTCCTTAATTCATTGAACTGAAAAAATACTGCACTGAGTTGACTGAGTTTACATATTTGGGGGATTGATTAGACAATGATTTAAATATCTATATGGCTATTTTTGTTGGATAGGTAGTCTTTTTATAGGAGTTTTTATCACCAGTTGCAAAAATAATGTTAGCTTTATTTTGAGGTTTTAATAAGTAAATAGAAAGTTTATACAGGTAAACTAAAGCAGTCCATTGTAAAGAGATATCCTATAGCCATCTTCCAGTCAATTTTGTATCTCAAAACATTTTGTTTTTCTTTTTTTCACACAATTGTGTTTCAGTGTTTGAAATACTTAGATAGAGAATTTCATCTTGGTTCTTTTCTTTCACAGTTGCCACCTTAAATATGTAGCACATCAAAACATCTAAAGAAAAGAGCAAAGCCTCTTAGACTTACAGACATGCAATGTCTTTATTAGTTTATATTTTCTTAATTTAATTTCATTTGTAATTAAATGGTAGCAAAACTTCAAAAATCTTTTTTATGTTTAAATAAGTTACACAGTCATTTATTAGAATAAAACTTTTCATATCTATGTTTCATTGTGATTGTGATATCTCTTTGGTCATTATTTAATTTGTTATAATATCTATAGAATCTATTATTAGATATATCACAGTAATTTGCATTGTTCTAAATGCTCAATAAAATCTGATTTGTTCTGACCTTACTAAAAATGCCTTTCTAGCAATGCAACACTGTCCCTGATATAAATATGAGAAATTTAGATTTATAGTTTCAGTCAGCTTAAATTTCAACAGACCTGAGACTACTTTTATCGATTGAGGTTCAGGGTATTATTCCTCTCCATACAGTTGAGTTTGTCATTATATGTTTTGCTTTTTTTAAATTGCCTGACCATGCAGAGGAACAATAACAAATCACTGTAATTTGTTAAAGAGATAAAACTGTTAAAGTAGTCTTGTCAACTCTTACCAAGGTTCTTTTAAAAGATGCTTTCAAGAGCTAAATTACTGTAAGCTAATTTTATGATGGATGAAACAATCATATAATATGAAGTAATTCATTTTTCCTTTGACAGAAATTCCTTTTAAGTTCTTATCTAGTAAAAAGAAACTCAATGAACACAAAATACATCTATCTGTTCTGCCTTCTGAAAAGCTATACCTAAAGTACTTAGAAAAAGCATTTTAAAGATCAGGGATATGTAAGATCAGATTTCAAAAGAAACTCTATTTGGTTTAGCACTGAAAGCCAATTGAGTTACTGGTAACATCGCTCCTTTGAGTAGTTGGAAGGGAATTAGAATCTCCCACTGTCACAGTTCGTGACAGCAGAGAGAGCTAGAAAAGCATGAATCAATAGCAGCAGTCTAAGTATTTAGATGTATTTTAGTTTGGTCAGTGTCTATGCTGGACTAATATTTTAAAAAATACTTTTGGTATTACCACCCCCTAGTGAAAACCCCAAATAAAATTTGTTTGCTAATAAAGTGTATAGAATATCGTCTTGTTTTTATATGAGAATATATAGGATTTTCTTGCATTTCAAGTTTAAACTGACTTCATTAATCCAAGCCTTCCTTATTTACTCATGTCGAAAGCAATTTTACAAAATCACAGTGAGAACACCAGAAGTATATGGGTATTGTTTTCTTAATTGCAATGATACGATAAGCGTAAGGTTATGTTCAAATTACTTAAGTGACATTTGTAGATATACTCGACCTACCCAAAACCATGAGACCTCAGTACTCTCAGAATCCTATCTGAAAGTGTACAGCATGTGTGGATTATCCACTTAGGTCACTTTTCATTCTTTGTTGATTTATGTAGTCTCCCAATACTGTTCTCAATTTGTCACTTAAAGCTTTTCTTCTGAAAGCTCTAGAAAAGTTAACATGACTGAAGAAGAGTTGGAGGACTCACTACTGTGTTTCAAGATTTACTAGAAAGCTGCAGCAATCAAGACAACATGTTTGTGAAAGAATCAACATGTATATCTAAGAAACAGAATATAGAGCCCAGAAATAGACTCACACAAATGTAGTCCACTGGTCTTTGACGGAGACTCAAAGGCAATTCAAACTGAGAAATTGTCTCAACCAAGTTAAACCTAAAGTGACAGGATTAAATGTGACATGATATGCTGGGTGGAATTCTAAAGAAAAAAATATATAGATATTGAGTAAAAACTAAGGAAAGCTGAATAAAGTATACAATTTAGCTTATAGTAATATATAAATGTTAGTTAATTTTAACTAATGTATTATATTATGTTAAATAAAGCAGGGAACTTGGTTTGAGTTTAATGGAAATACACTATCTTCACAAATTTTCTGTAAATCTAAAACTGATTTTTAGAAAACTTATTTTAAAAACCTTATAAATTATAAAATTGAATTTTTATCCCATTTTCCCTCTATATACTGTGCTTTAGAATAATGAAATTTTTTGAACTCATCTTTTTATTTGCCACAGATAATATAAATTAGAACATCTGAATAAAGAACATCTGAATTTATTTGCCACAGATAATATAAATTAGAACATCTGATTCAAATAATTTAGTATCTGTAGCCCACTATAAAATATGCTGTTATTTTTTTAATAGTAGGCACACAGTTATATTTTTGGTGGTAGTATTGACCTTTGTTCATTTCATTCTTTTTTAAAAATTTTATTGTTGTTCAGTTACAGTTGTCCCCATTTTCTCCCCATTACTCTCTCCTGCCCTGCCCATCCCCCACCTCCCACAATCACTCCTCCTCACACAGGTTGCCCTTGTACCTGGGTCTTTTATACATGTTACTTAACTTGACCCTTCCCCTTCCTTCTCCATCTCCATTATCCTCCTCTCCCTCCCCTTTGGTCACTGTCAGTTTGTTTATTTCCATATATCTGATTCTCTTTTGATTGCTTGTTTGTTTTGTTGATTAGGTTCCACTTATAGGTGAGATAGTATAGTATTTGTCTTTCCCCACCATAACCAAATTTTTGATAAGGAGAAATTTCTCCTTATAGAACAACTGAAGTTCATCAATTAAGTAGGAGATATAAAATTAGAATGTCACCATTTTACAACACTTAATAGAACAATAAAGTTAATGATAATGAGTTATTATTTCAAAAAGAGACTACATCGATTCCCAGTCAGGGCACATGTCTGGGTTGCAGACCAGGTTCCCAGTGGGGGGTGCACAACAGGCAACCACACATTGATGTTTCTTTCCCTCTCGTTCTCCTTCCGTCCCTTATCTAAAAATAAATAAATAAAACCTTTTAAAAAAGAGAGACTACAGCAATTACTTTGTAGCTTCTGATAGAATTACAAGCACATAGAGTTATTCTTGACTAAAAATTGAAAAAAAATTTCAATGTCTCAATAGCAATTTTCAGGCAATATAGCAGATTTAAGTCTGGATTTATAAGAGAAAACATGTGAAATGCCTGCTTACATGTGAAATGTTTCTGAAAACATAAATACATATGTAAAATATTAAGGATATAAGACGATTTAAATTATAGTATGATGATGTAATGAAAACCAATATTCAAATTGTGAGGACTCTATAGAGAATGTCACTCAACTACTTCAACATAATGACCAAGGAGTATAAGAAATATCAAGAAAGAATTTGTAGGTAAAAGAAATTTGAGATATACATCAACTAATTGCCAAGTTTAAAGTTTATGGGATCCTGAATTAAATAAATGTTAACAATAAATAAATAAATGACATTAATGTCAAATACAAAGCACACATGTACACATTACAAATCAACTGAGTAAATCTTAGCACTGATTAGGTATTTTATGATATTAAGTTGAACTGTAGGTCAAAAATGATGGAATATCTGAGATTTTTTTGTAAAATACCCAATTAGCATTGAATTATTTTAAAAACATCAATTTTTAGCAGCAATAATAATATGAAAGCTCATTTGAAAATAGAATCATTATGTCATAAATATGTTTTAAATATAGTATACAATAATTACTGAAATGTTATGAGTACATGTGGATTTGTTATTATTCTCTATATTTTAAAAATATAGAAACTTTTTCAAAATTATAGGTTAAAAAAGTAATGAATATAGTGTACATTTCTGAAATCCCTTTTATTATTTTAATACATTCTTTACTACTGATAATTACCATATGTAATAATTAACTTTGATTGTAATAGAATCTAACTTCTGCATAAATTGATTAGTAAAAACAGTTTAAAGCATTCACAAGTATATTTCTATGCAGAGACATGTATTCACATAAGACTGGTTTAGAAAAAGAAAATACGCTATTTAACTTTGATTTTCTATGATAAATTAAGAAAGATTCTAGAAAAATCATAAATGTAAATGTGAAACATTTTTTATAATTCAGTGATACTTTAAATACTTGCTTGTGTTCATTTTATCTTTCAAGTTCTTCTGTATCATCATATATCAAGCTGTCACCTAGAATATGTTATTGTAAATTATCTTTACCTGATACTATTATTTTCCTCTACCAGTCTGACTCATGTCTTTTAATATTCCCTTTTTAACACCCTTTTGAATGTTTCTAAACATTGATGTTATTCAGCACTCTAGACTCAGATCTTTTTTCTTCCCTTTTTATCCTCCTGTCCCACAGACCCAATATCTGATCATTTCTTGCATATTAATAACCACCAAACCAGTAATAAGCTAATGGGTCTCAAATCCACATAATCATCACAAATGTTGTTCATGATCTCTAAAGTGCCCTAAACAGCATCTCTACTTGAGATGCCCTTGGAAGCTTCTACCCATTCTTAGATATTTTGTCATTTTACTGATGGAGAAACTCAAGATAAGAAAATCCTCTATCAAAAAGAATTTAAAATACCTATACTATCTCTGGAATAAAATCTATTAGCTAAAACAATTATATACTTATATTTACCAAGCCATGGGGTAGGGGACTCTAAGTAACAATACCCATTAAAAATTACTTACTAAGTTAATTTAGTAGGTATTATGTAATGAATTCCTTCTTTGTTCTTTATGACAATCAACATAACAAAGTCTCAGACAAACCTTGCAACAAAGATAGTTTAGTACTGTTTAACTCAGCATTTTCTAATCTTAACCACATAATATTTTACAATGTTGTACTACACTTTAAAGTCTCAGAAATTGGAATTTTATGGAATATACTCAGGAAAATCTTTGTCTAGACTTCAACCCTCCTTTGAAAGGACCTGCACAGAAAGTTGACTAACTCTTATTTCTGTCATTCTTCATTGGGTAGTGACAGACAAAGGTAAAATCTCCTTTACTTTATCTCAGCTGGAAAATGGCTGGGGCTCACTTCGAAAGCAATTGGATTCTCCTGTTGTTTAACTGAAGATTCGAATGGACTCTGCTTTGGGCAATTTTTATGACACTCACTTGTTTTATGAAACAAAATAAGAAAGGACAGATATATAAATAGATTTTTTAATGTCGAAAAAAGTAAAGGAAACCAAATACAAGTAAAAACATGAAAGAAGAGATGATCTGATTTAATTAGCAAACAATAAGGGTTTTAAAATTTCTCTAAGATATTTAATTAAGTGAGGATTTTTTATCTTCTTTTGTCTTAATGTCTTTGTGTATTTTTTTCTCACAGGATCTTAGATATATGAAAATGACTTTGTATGTGCTTTATCTTGAGGATAAGTCAGTTTTTCTCTTTGAAAGATAAGTAGAGGGAAAAATGGAAGTAATATTAAAACAAAAAGAGCCTCATGCCATGGATTCATAATGCAATCTTATTTTTGTTTTGATTTCTTATATAGTTTTTCTTTGTAGTTATGGAAATTTGCATATTAAAAGTGTCAGAATAATTTTTCTAAAAATAGGAGCTACTGATTATTCCTGCCACATAACTAATGCTTTACCGTAAGAAAATTAATTCCCATGGTTTTCCTCAAGTGTCCCTTTTGCATTCAATCACTTTTTCCAAATTCTTAACACTACAGAAATGAATGGAAGTAAACCTCAAAATTACTGAGATTAAAAAAGATATACAAGATCTGTTTAGAAAAAGTCCAGCCATTGTTAATATAATGAGAATGGTTTACATGACATCAATGTAACCTGGCAGCCAAGAAGAGAAGCCTGGAATGAACAGTGATGACTTCACTATACTAGTCAGTGGGGTGGTAGATACTATTGAGTGAGCATGTGTACTGTATGGCTGTCACATTCAAAATGACTGAGTGAGTAGAGCAATGAATCTGCATCAGATTTGGTGTTAAGGTAGAAAACTCCTCCATGGCAACTATTTGTATGACTCAGAAGACTGCAGTTATGGGCAACTGGTGATTGGCAGCTTCGTCACACCAATGTGCCTACTCACACATTGTGTCTTGTACAGAGAATTTTTGGCAAAACATCAAATCATCCAGGTAACTTAGTCTTGCTACAGCCAAGGTTTGGCGTGCTGCAACTTCTGGCTTTTCCCAAAATGAAAATCACCTTTGAGAGAGAAGAGATTTCAGACCATCAGTGAGATTCAGAAAAATATGATGGGGCAGCTGATGGCAATTGGGAGGACTACATAAGGTCCTATGGTGCCTACTTTGAAGGGGATTGATGTGTCACTGTCCTATGTACAATGTTTCTTATATCTTATATCTTCTTCCATAAGTGTCTCTATTTTTCATATCACATGGTTGGCTACCTTCTGAATAGACACCATGTATCATATTTTTAAAAAGTAGAGTTACATTCAAATAGTCTCACATAAAAGCTAGAGCAAATAATTCAGTTGCATAAAAAGGAAAAGCCAATTTAAAAATCTCATATGAAAACTGTTAATGTATTCCTGTTAAAGAAGGCACATCCATCTTTATGATGAGGCAAAAACTCTCTCAGCATTAAACCCCACAGTTTAAAAAATACTGCTTAAACTGGTACACTCGGGAAATTTATCATTATTTATTTTCCCTAAGAGTTCCCATGAAAACTTGAATGGACTGTAATAAAAATCAACAAAATGAAGAGTAAGAATATAAAGGGAACATTTAGAATAGGTGGTGTATGTTTTAGGTGGATATGGTTGCAACATCTAAATAAGCTATGATGACACCATTTTGGTGACACTTTATGATGCTATTTAATGAGTAACAACTTATGTTTTCTTGTCTGAGTAATTTAAAAATGTAAACCAACGAAGGCAGTTAAATAGAAACAGAACAATAGAATTAACATATTTCCCAGAGCAACAATATTTGGGGTCTCTGGTAGCAAGATACAGTGAGGTTCCACCACACCTGTGAAAATCAGAGATCGCAAGTTCAGCATGAAGTGCATCTATCGTTGGGGCACAAGATAGAAGAGTTTACTATATATGAACTCAGACTAAGAGAAAAACAATGTTAAAACAACAGAGCTTCTGAGGGTGGCAGATAGCAGTGGTATTAAAGGGGATTTCTGATTGCAGGGGAGGCATGGGGCCAGGCCAAAACAGAAAACTTGCTGAATGGATTGGGAAAGAAAGTGAATTTGCCCACTCTCAAGCTTGCAGACAGCACCTCCCCGCTCCACCCCTCTTGTGAGTTACCCCTGCTGCTTCGGCTTTGAAATGGTGTAGTAAACCATCCTGCTTGGCATGGGCCCAGCTCTCACTGGGAGATGCACAGGACACATGGCCACAGATAGGTTCTCCTGTGGGGAATCAGACGTGCAATGTACCTAGGTCACTATGAGTCTTGTTTTTTGCTAAAACTCCCTCACCCTGGATTGAGCACATTTACTGCAAAGCAACTTCCTAAAAACCATGCTAAGCCTTCCAAGGATGAGTGTAACGGGTTCAACTACTTTGCCTTTTCATTTGCAAATAACCCTCTTCTGTGATGTGATTAGCGGCATCCTCTCCTTTGTTTTCTGTAAAAAGTAACCACCTAAAGCAAGCCTGTGCATATTTAATGAGGACCTTCTTGTGATGTGCTCAGTAAGACAATAAAAGCTCATCAGAGCAAAGGCCAAGGCTTTTGCTCCCCTTGAGAGAAAAACCATGTTGTCCCTTTTCCTCCACCAGATTCGGTAATCCGTGTGAATGTCTCATTTCATCCATAATGACATGGACCCCACGAGCTAGGGCCCTCATCAAAGGGGAACCTAGAGAAATGGGAAAATTGGTTTTCAGCCAGTTCTTGGAGTCTTTTTCCACTGGGACCAGCTAGGCAGAGAGATCAGAAATTTGTACAATGAGGTTTTTTGGTCCTGTCCAGCTCAACTTACAAGCAAACCAGACGCTGTGCAGAGCAGAGAGTTCTGGACTGTGTCTTTTGCAAAGGTTGTGGGCTGGGAGTTAGACAAGAGTTGAGTGCATGGGATAATTTACAGTGAGCCAAACCCTCTCAGCTTACAAACCCCAGGGAAAGGAAAGGATTTTCCGTCCCCTTCCTGCATGGTTGCAGGCACTATCTCTAAAGGGAAAACTCAGCATATTGGCTCTGCCAGGTCCAAGTTTCCACCATTAAGTGCATTTCTGAAGGAGGAAGAAAGAGAATCCTACAAAGATGGACTTTCAAAGTGTGAGACTTTTGGAGGATATCACCTGGGAACAGGACAAAGAGCTTAGCCTCCTACTGAGGTCTTGAAATGAGAAAGAGTTTAGCCCCCATCTGCAGTCTCTTGTCCCAACCCCAATAAGAGGTTTTTTTGATCTATTCTCTGAAGTCTGGAGCTGCTGAGCTCACTCCTGCAAAGGGGAAAGTTGAATGTACCCACTCTGAATCAGCAGTGAGGCCCCTGAGGAAGCAAGGGCTGGAGTCTCTGACAAAGACTCAAGGGGTTGGCTTTGAGTAAGGGCTACTCTCCCCTCACTGAGTAATCTACAGACTACAGAGCCAACAAAGTAGAAACCTGCTTGTGCTATCTCAATAGACCTGGTACCAGCTAACAGACTCTCATCAAAAGGCTCTGGAGTAAAATCAGGGAACCTCATGGAAGGGCAAAGTGGCCAAAAGAGGAGGCTGAACACTGAAAGCTTTGATTCTGTTACAGAGCTGCCGCCAGATTCCAACAGGAAAGAGATGACCACAGTCAAGTGGGCATTTTCCTAGGCATGCAAGATTGGCACAATATTTGCAAATCAATAATGGTGAGCCATCACACAAACAAAACAAACGACAAAAGCCACATGGTGCTATCAATAGACGCAGAAAAAGCATTTGATAAAATCCAGAACCTCTCTTCATGATAAAAACTCAACCCAGTGGGAATAGAGGGATCATTCCTCAACATAATAAGTGTCATACATTAAATATGTACAGCTAACATCATTCTCAATAGGCAAAAACTAACAGTGTTCCCCTGAAGATCCGGAACCATCAGGGATGCCCACTTTCACAACTCTTATTCAACATGGTTCTGGAAGTCCTAGTCACAGCAATTAGACAAGAAGAAATAAAAGGAATACAAATTGGATATGAGGAAGGAAAGCTGTCATTATTCACAGATGACAAGATATTGTACATAGAAAACCCTAAAGACTCCACCAAAAAGCTACTAGATCTAATAAATGAGTCTGGCAAAGTAACAATACAAAATTAATATCCAGAAATTGATGGCATTTTTATATACCAATAATGAGCTACTGGAAAGAGAAACTAAGAAAACAACTCTAATTACTTTCGCAACAGCAACAAAAATAAGGTACCTAGGAATAAATTTAACCAAGGAGGTAAAAGACAAATACTCCAAAAACTATAGACCACTAAAGAAAGAAATCAATCAATATACAAATAAATGAAAGCCTATACTGTATTCATGGATTGGAAGAATTAAAATGGTTATTCTACCCAAAGCAATTTAAACATTCAATTCAATTCCTATTAAAATACTAATGGTATTCTTCACAGAGCTAGAACAAATACTCCAAAAAGTTATATGAAACCAAAAAAGACCGCAAATAGCTTTAGCAATTTTATAAAAGAAAAGCAAAGTTGTAAGTATCACAACTCCTGATATCAAACTATACTATACTATAAGGCCACTGTAATCAAAATAGCCTGGTACTGGCACAGGAACAGACATATAGGTCAATGGAATAGGACAGAGAGCCTAGGAATAAACCCACAGCTGTATGAACAACTGATATTTAACAAAGGAGGCAAGAGCATACAATGGAACAAAAACAGTCTCTTCAATAAATGGTGTTGGTAAAACTGGACTGGTGCATGCAAAAAAAATGAAACCAGACCACCAACTTACACCATACACAAAAAATAAACTCAGAATGAATAAGAGACTTAAATGTAAGTTGCAAAACCATAAAAAATTCTCAAAGAAAACATAGGGAATAAAATCTCAGATATTCAATGTAGAAATATTTTTTGCAGATATCTCTCCCTAGGCACTGGAAATAAATAAAAAAATAAATAAATGGGACCTACATTAAATAAGAGGCTTCTAAACAGCTAAAGAAACCATTAGCAAGATGAATAGGGAGCCCACTGTATGAGAGAACATTTTCAACAATGATACATCTGACAGCAGTTAACCTCCAAAGTATACAAAGAATTAATACAACTCAACACCAGGAAGACAAACAACCTGATTAAGAAATAGGCAAAAGGTCTGAATAGACACTTCTCCAAAGAAGACATACAGAGTGCCCATAAACATATGAGAAAATGATCAATATTACTAATCACTAGAGAAATGTAAATTAAAACCTCAATGAGATATCATGTTACATCTGTCACAATGGCTACCATCAATAAGTCAACAAACAAATGTTGGTGAGGATGTGGAGAAGAAGGAACCTTAGTGCATTGTTGGTGGGAATGCAGACTGGTATAGCCACTGTGGAAAACAATATGGAATATCCTTAAAAAAATTAAAAATTGAACTCCCTTTTGACCCAGCACTCCCAATTCTGGAAATTTACCCCAAGGATACCAAAACACCAATACAAAAAATATATATGCACCCCTATGCTTGTAGCAGCTTTATTTACAATAGGAAAAACTTAGAAACAGCCCAAGTACCCACTGGTAGATGAGTGGATAAAAAAGGTGTGGTATATTTACACAATGAAATACTATGCAACAGTAGAAAAGAAGAAATTCTTACATTTTACAACAGCATGGATGTACCTGGAGAAAGTCATTCTAAGTGAATTAAGCCAGTCAGTAAAAGAAAAATACCACAAAGAAAAATACCACATGATCTCACTTATTTGTGGATTATAATGAACACAATAAACCAATGACCTAAATAGTAACAGAAGCTTGGATACATAAAACAAACTGACAGCTGCCAGGAAGGAGATGGTGGATGAGATGAAAGATGGGGAAGGGATTATGCAACGAACATTTATGCACAACTCGTGGACACAGACAACAATATGTGGATTGTTTGGGGTAAGGATAGGGTGGGGCTGGCTGGGGTAAGGAAAGGTAGAAAAAGAAGCAACTGTAACAGCATAAACAATAAAAAATTTTTTTAAAGCTGGGATTAAACAATTTTAACTTGTTAATAACAAAAAAATATTTATCTGCATCTTTTAGATTTGGACCACACATAATTAAAAAATAAGTAAACTAAATACCTGTGAATGGTTCTTGAAAATTTTCAAAATGATTTGTCCTCATTAGATTTGTTATTAACTCTCAAATTGTAACACTTACTACCTTTAAGTTACAATGTCTTCTGTGCCAGAATAAAATGGCTTCATCTCTGTCTGTAATTATTTAACTCCACCCAAGCTTTGTCCTCAGGAAGATGAAACAGCTTATGCTGAACAGAGAATGACTGTTTAAATGTGATGATATAAGAAGAGAAAGGATGCTATCTTGATCATCAAAACCACTAAATATACTTTGACCTAGATATTTTGCATATTAATTTTTATAATATTCAGAAAAAAATGTTTGTGGCATACCAACCATATGCCAAGCAGTGTGTTATTTACTAAACATAGTGTTGCAAAAAATGAGTATACCTTCCCACCTCCACAAGGAACTTATAGCATAATGAGGAGACAGGAATTGAACAAAAAGTAATTGCATGACTATTTCAATTAAAGCTACAAACATTTTTGTCAGGCAATCTAACTTACCCTTAAGTGCAAGGAAAACAACACTGAAGAAGGGATATTTAAGCTGTCTTTTGAAGGATTTATGTGAGTTAGCTAGTGAAGAATGGGAGGAAATTGTTCTTGGTAGCGTACTTTGTGAAGTATTTTTTAAATAGACACCAAACCTACTCCCAATGAAAGATTAGGTATGATATTCAAATATTCTTGAGAGAGATAAAAAAGCACTTTAGATACAATTGAAAAATAAATGAGTGATTAATATTTGATCTTTTGGAGAGAGAAGTAAAATATTTTGGCAGTGAAGTTTGGAGTAAAAGACAGAATATTAGGACACCAATTGAAAGAAATAAATAAAGGTAGGAAAATCTCAGATATTTCACGCAGAAACTTTTTTACTGACATGTCCCCTAGAGCAAGGGACATAAAGGAAAGAATAAACAAATGGGACCTCATCAAAATAAAAAGCTTCTACACAGCTAAAGAAAACAGTATCAAAATAAAAAGAGAACCAACTGTATGGGAAAACATATTTGCCAATGATACCTCAGACAAGGATTTAATCTCCAAAATATATAAAGAACTTACACGACTACATTCTAAGACAAGCAACCCAATTTAAAAAAGAGCAAAGGACTTGAACAGACACTTCTCTAAGGAGGACATGCAGAAAATCCAAAGACACATGAGACAATGTTCAATATTGCTAGCTATCAGAGAGATGCAAATTAAAACCACAATGAGATACCACTTCACACCAGTCAGAATGGCCATCATAAACAAAGCAACAAACAACAAGTGTTAGACAGGTTGTGGAGAAAAGGGGATCCTAGTGCACTGTTGGTGGGACTGCAGACTTGGTAGAATCACTATGGAAAGCAGTATGGAACTTCCTCAGAAAACTGAAAATGGATCTACCTTTTGACCCTGCAATTCCACTGCTGGGACTATATCCTAAGAACACTAAAACACCAATACAAAAGAACCTTTGCACCCGATGTTCATAGCAGCACAATTTACAATAGCTAGGTGCTGGAAGCAACCTAGATGCCCATCAGTAAATGAATGGATCACAAAACTATGGTACATTTACACAATGGAATTTTATGCAGCAGAAAGAAAGAAGGAGCTCCTACCCTTTGCAACAGCTTGGATGGAGCTGGAAAGCATTATGCTAAGCGAAATAAGCCAGTCAGTGAAAGACAAATACCATATGATCTCACCTTTAACAGGAACCTAATCAACAAAACAAAGAAACAAGCAAAATATAACCAAAGACACTGAAACAGAGTGCAGGCTGACAGTGACCAGAGTGGGAAGAAGAGGGAATTTCAGGGGAGAATGGGAAAGGTTTACAGGAACAAATTTAAAGGACACCTGGACAAAAACTAGGGGGAGGATGGTAATGGGAGGGAAGTGGGGAGGGTTGGGTGAGTGGGCTGAATTGGGAGTAAAAGGGAGAAAACTGTACTTGAACAATGATTAAAAGAAAAAAATAAATAAATAAAGGAACATACTGAGAAAAAAAGATGCAGAAATTCAATTGAGTTCATGTCAATACATGCTAAACTATGCATTGGGTTGACTATACTAACACATTATATATGAGTTCCTAGGTTTCAGAGTCTTAGAATCTATTAGGGAAGTTGTTCAATAAATAGACCCTACTTATGCAACATAGTTTATAAGGGGCAAAAGTCCCGTTTTCCAGAACCCCCAGCAGGTACTGTTGCTGTTTGTTGTCAGGATGTCAATTATGAGACTAAAAGTGAACATTAACAGTGAAAGCTCTGATGGCCAGAGAATGGAAAAGCTGCAGCCTAGCTCTCAGATCAACTTTTCATTCCATTGGAGATCAAGGAGTTACTCATATGGAGTGGCAGAAATGAGGAAAGGTTTTATGAAACAACTGGGTAAAAATATTCATGGATTGACTGGAAACTGTGGTGGTTTTCTTTAAATCATTTATGCATTTTTTTATGTTTCTGGTCATTGTCATGGTGATTGTCAACTTTCATGGCACTGGTACGTGATCATTTAGTGTGAAAATTAGGTTATAATTAAGTTTGAGGTTTATTGGAGGTCATTTTGCCAACCATCTTAATCTTAGTTGGTTTTAACTATTTTTTTTTCCTTAAGAAGGGTCTCTTAACTGTAGGTTCTCTTGTTCTTAAAGGTAAACAGAATTAGGGTGAACTACAAACTTATCCAAGTTATCTGGGTTATTCATGGGGTAACAGTAAGTGCAAAGGAAGAGGATTAAGCAGTATGCCAAGAGAACCATGAAAGAGGCATTCGCAGCTCTTCTCAGGTGTTCAAGAAGGTTCTTGCAACAGAGATCTTTTCAGCTGGGCCTTAAATTACAGAGATGGTTATGATGAAATTTGCCTATGTTGGGTTTTCCTAGCATTGACCCATATCCAATGTACCTTATTTCCTTTTTTCTTAAACCTATTGTCTAGCAGGCTGTGTGGAAGCATGGGCCCCTGGAGTAATAAAGAGCTGACAATGTTCAGGAGCATGTCTTTACTATCTATTTTCTATCCTTGGACAAGGGCATGGCCCTGCTGTTAGTGAGTTTAAGAACCATGAAAGTCTGGTATTGGTAAAGATTCCCATAAATGGAAGTATCTATAATTTTAGTGCAGAATAATTTAAATGGTTGCTCTATTCTTTAACGTAAAAAGGCATTGGCTTAATAAATATTTGACTTCTTTCTTAAGTCTAGTGGCAATATATGTGTCACCATAAACAGCAAAATGCTTGTAAACCATAAACATTTATTGCTTCCCTCTATGGCTAGTTGATATATATTACATCCCATATATTTAATTAAATATATTGTTAGTATGTGTGTGAGTGGGGGTGACTCTTTCTTAAAATTAATAATTTAGCCTACAATCTGAAATTTTAGGAACTGGGCATATTTTATCCACTAACTCAGTTCAATCGTTTAGCAAATTTGGCATGACTGCTATGTACCTAAAACTGTTTTAGGTAGCATGATATTATAATTTATAATAAGAAATATATATTTGGTCTTAGTCCACATTTCTGGCACAAATCTCCTAAAACTTTTAAAATTTCCTAAGAGTTGAGAGCAATAAAGATGTCTTTTATTATGTTAATGAGGTGAATTTTGGAAAGATCTTACGTAACTTAAGGATGGTTGGTTCCCCTGACAGAAAAACCATGTAATTGGAGAATATCAACTTTCATCCCCCTCAGTCTCCAGGGAGTAGAGAGGGGTTGGGAATTGAGCTCAATCACCAATGGGCAATGATTTAATCAAGCATGCCTATGTAATAAAGCCTTAATAAAAACCTGAAAGGATAGAGTTTAGAGAGTTTCCAGGTCAGATAACCAGAATGCTTCTACCTGAACTCTATGGACTGGACACCAAAGTCCAAGATGCCAGAGAGACAGAAGCTCCTTTGTTCTGGACCATGCCCTGTGTATCTTTTCATCTGGTTGTTGATTCATGTCTTTTAATATTCTTTGTAATAATCCAGTAATCTAGTTGAGTACATGGATTTCCTGAGTTTCTGAAACTGTTCTAGTAAATTAACTGAATCCAAGGATGGGTTCGTGGGATCTTCTAATTTATAGTCAATCAGTGAGAAGTACAAGTAACTATTGGGCTTGCAATTAGCAAGCACCTGAAGGCTGAGGAAGAGATTGTAGGAACCTCCAATCTACAGCTAATAAGTCAGTGCACAAGTCAACAACCTGGGCTTGGGACCAATGACTGAAGTGAGTGTGGTCTTATGGGACTCAGCCCTTAACCTATAAAATGTAATGCTTTTTCAAGGTACATCATGCTAGAATTGAGTTAAACTGTAGGACATCCAGCTGGATTAAGAGCATTACTTGATGGTGATAGCACCACAAGATGAAGATGATAAAGAAACAGTATGGTGCAATCAATACCTGGGCTAGGTGAACAAATACTACACTAAGGAATAAAGATGGACAAATATTAACTACAATAGAGGAATGTGATACTTACTGTAGTGGAAGTGCCATGTTATGTGGTACTTAGAAAGGCTTATAGCACAAAGGATGGATTGATAAATGAAGTCACAGCTAGACTGGGATTTGAAACAAACAAACAAACAAACAAATAAAAACAAAGTATAATTTATACAAAGATTGTTATGAGAATCAAAGAAAATGGTTATCTAAATTAATAGAATAACATGAGCCAAGGCTAGAAAGAACATAAAATGTTAGAAAAACTACAGAAGTCTAGTGAAGCAGAGTTGTAGAGTTCAGAGTTGTAAGTATGAAGGAGAGGAGTAGAAGAGAATTAAATATGATAAAATATTCTCAAAGCCTTGTAATAAGCTGAAATCTATGCTGCAGTAATGTCAAGCATTCACATGCTTAAAGTTATGAAACGCTACAATCAAATTTAAAGTTTCAACCATAACTCTTGCTGCAGTATGGAGAATTATTTGGTCAGAAAAAACAATTTGGCTAGGAATTCAAATGATATTGCTGATGATGTGAATTGTGGGAAAGTTGTTGCAATCAAGAGGAAAAAAATAATATATATATGCTTCAGATTTAACTTACCCTTAAATGAATTTACATATTTCAGGAGGATACCTATTATGTTTTAGAAATAGTAAAAATGGCTGTACTAAATCATTTTTGTGAGCACCCTGATTACCAGTGTTTGGAACTCTGCATCTGATAGGTTGGCTATCTCTTCATCACTTAGTTGTATTTTTACTGGAGTTTCAATCTGTTCTTTCATTTAGACCATATATCTTTGTCTCAGCACTCCTGTTATGTAGTAAGGGGCAGAGCCTCAGGTGTTCACCAGGACAAGGCTACTCACATTGCTGCATTGTGGTGCTGTGTGTCGGGGGGAGGGGCCTGAGAGAAAACAATACTGCATGCTCAGTTCTCGCCCCACTTTCAGTCACTTCCCAACTTCCCACAGGCAAACTGTGCCCTTTTAGGTGCTGGCCTGGTGTGATCCCTGGGTTGGTGGGCTTATGTATGATCTAGGACCGTGTGGGCCCCTCCAACAAACACCCCTGTGAGACAGGCAGTTTCTCCTGCTACCACAACCCCCCCAGATTTTTACAGCCAGAGGTTTTGAGGCTTTAGTTTCCTACACTGGAACCCTAGGTTGTGCAGTCTATCTTGCTCCCCAGATGTTCCTCCCAGTGTATCCTCATGAGAATGTGTAACTGCCTGATCTGCCAGCTGTCTCACATGCCCAGTCCTCCATCATCCTACCAGTCTGGATAAATGTTTCTTCTTCAACTCCTTTGTTGTCAGACTTCCATACAGTTTGATTTTCTGGCTGTTCTGGTTGTTGTTGTTGTTGTTTTTAATTGATTGTTTTCTTTTTTTGTTGTACAAGGAAACAAAGCATACCTACGAATGCCTTTGGCGGGAAGCCCTCAATGAAAGCACTTTTTCTTTAATTTGGTTTATAATGGGATCCACATTGCATATAAATAAGTATATAAAATTACTTTAATGCTTGTTGTGAAAAATACAAGCATGCCCATGTCCACTTCTCACCACAGATGCATATTATTGTGACTGACTTAAAGTTGGTAAACAGGATTTCACAGGAGAAACTGAAAGAAAAAATCTTCTGGAATCTAGACGTTACTGTGATCATGGAGAATTACTGCTGAGAAACAAGTTTAAACTAGTGAATGGAAAACAAACAAATGTACTCGTAACAATTAAAAACTTTGTGAGAAAAGTCACATGGGATGAAAGGTACAGAGGAAAGGTACTCTTAATGTCTGCAAAGACTCTTTTCCCCATAATCCATCTGCTGGCCCATCAGAAGACAGATGCTCTGGGTCGAATCTCTAAGAACAGCTGACAGTATGTGTTCCAGTTGTGAGAGCTACCTGAACTGAAGGGGATTCACAGTCAAGCAAGCATATGCATAGAAATGGTCAATACATATGGAGTTAATTTCATAGCTAAATAGGAAAAAAATCCAATATTGTTCTCATCTGTCAAAATGGTAGTTTTATAAGGAGGCTGGTAATTGTTAGAAACAGAATCATGAATATCTGTATCCTCCAAACAAGCAAGTTCATAGAACTTCTTAAAAAGGAAATTTTATAGTCATGTACACACACAACTGTAACACTGTCAAGAAGGTTTAACAAATCACAACTATCAACAACTGAATTTAAAAATAAAACAAAACAACTAAGCAAACAACCAAAACAGGAACAGAATCATAGGTATAGAGATTATTTGGAGGGTTATCATCTGGGAAGGGGAAGGGAGAAAATGGGAGAAAGATGCAGAGATTAAAAAGCATAATCAGTAGGTAAAAAATAGACAGGGGGAGGTTAAGAATAGTTTAGGACATGTAGAAGTCAAAGAACTTATATGCATGACCCATGGGCATGAACTAAGGGAGGGATTCCTGGAGGGAAGGGGAATACTGGGTGGAGGGGGGGCAAGGAGGAAAAATTGGGACATCTTTAATAACATAAGCAATAAAGTATACTACAAAAAGAAAAGAGAAGATCACTCCATCTGCACTATATATAACAGACAGGGAAAGTAGATTGAAACAAATAGACACAGAGCACCAGCTAGGAATTAGGAAGATAAAGCTATCCATGTGACAGGTGGCTTGATTAATAGTGGTAAAGATAGGGAGAAGGGGAATATCAGAGAATTATATAAGAAGTAAAATGGACAGGATATTGTGAAGGATTTGATGTGGGGGTAAGGAAGAGGGCACTCTAAGTGCTGTCACCTGAACATCTGGCCACAATTGGATGATGAAGGTGCCATTCACTGAGGAAGCACTCGAAGACAACCAGGTGTCTGGGAGAAGAGCATGAGTTTGGTCTTGGACATATTGAGTTTGAGGTCCCTATGAGTCATCCAAGGTATGAGGTCAAAAAAGTAGCTTCAAGGGTCTGGGGCTAAGAAGAGAGGTGGAAGTCAAACCCACACTCAGTGGTGACTGAAGAAACAGATTTCTCCCTCAACTGCCTGAAACACCCCTTCCCCTATTCCCTAGCTACATAGAAACTCCCTACTTTTGGTTTTTGAGGAAGACACATTTGAGAGATCTTGTTCTCCCATCCTCTTGATTTGGCCAAAATGAATAAACCTTTCTCTCTCCCCACCCCAATAAAAAAAGAAGATTTCAGGAAAATGCATATTTTTTCTACTGAACATAACATTAAGTTGGAAATGAGTACAACACAATTAAAATATTATTTGAATCCCTTACAATATCTTCTTTTTCTTCCTTCCCCTAATGTACATGCACAGCTAGTAGTTATATATTTGATACTACAGCAGTGCTAGTACACAACTTTTAAGCAGGGACAACTCTAAAGATAAAGTAGATAAACAGCTGTTTGTGCAGTGTAACTTGAAAGGCACAATGAAGAACTGATTCTCCCAAGCCACTCAATGTTGTAACTAAAATTCCATTATCAGAGCTTCACATGCCAAATTTCTAGGAATAATAAAAATGAATATAATAATACTAAAAAGGAGGAAATGTCCTGGAAATGTCCTCTCTTTCTCCCTCCCTTCCCCTCTCTCTAAAAGTAAATAAAATCCTTTCATTCCCAGGAAATGTCATGTGGCCCCAGCTTGAGACCTGGCCTGTAACCCAGGCATGTACCCTGACTGGGAATCAAACCTGCGACACTTTGGTTCGCAGCCCACGCACAATCCACTGAGCTACGCCAGCCAGGGCTGTAAATAAAATCTTTCAAAAAGAAATGAAAAAAAATAGCTGTGGTGCTCTCACCAATCCTAAAATCCCTAACAGGGCACCAGCTCAAGTCCTGGGTTTGGTTTGGGTACAGGGCTGGATGGTGTGCTGTTTGGTAGAACAGCATACTGAGCAGATTTCAGTGGGATGGATATCTAGATTGCTGTGTGTTGAGGGTGAGGGAGAGAGGTAGGCGCCTGCTGCCCCTTAAAACCACACTCTATAATATCTGCACTGCAGCTTTTTTTATGTATCTGTGCCTGAACTGTCTGCAATAAACAGGTGTTTGTAAAAAAAAAAAAAAGAAATATAAAAATAAAATGCATACTATGAAATCCATGAACCTAGAAACACTAGGGATCATTTCTCTTAAAAAGGCTTCTGTTTTAATAATTGATAACCCTGGAGGACAGTCATTATTCAGAATGGTACTCTACATCATCTTGAGTTTTAACACAAACTGTGATTAATGTAACTCTGATCAAATACTGTGTAATACTGAGATTTCAATTTGACTTTTTAAATTAGTTTACTTTCTCAGCATGCCTTAAATAAAAAACTAACTGATTAAAATGGAGATAAAATATAAGGCAAAGGGTAAATTTTGAATCAGAATTATATTTATATCAATTTACTTTTGACTTATTAAAATATAATTGTGAGATTGGAGCTGCCGAGGAACCACGAGAACACAGTGAGCTAATAGCAAAGCAAGGAGTTGATTGAAAGCAGGGTCCCTCAGGAGTGAGGGAAGGGAAACAGTAGAGCTGAGGCCAGTTCTCTGCTCAGACCAGTTCCTATCCAGGTGGTTCTGTGCAGGGTTTTTGAAGGAAAAAACAAAAAACCATGCACCAAGGGGAAATTGTCTTATAATTGGTTATTTTGAACTGCTCTACTTTTCTCTTATTGTGTGTTTCTGTCCCTCTGCTCTCTAGTTCCTGGGAGTCATTCCCGCAGCTTTCTAGCTCTGGTTCCTGGAACTATCTTGTCCCTGACCGATTACTTGGGTGCTGTCCCACCCTGGTCTGTTTGTTCTGATATCCTGTCTTGCTGGCAGGGATGCCTCTATACAAGGTCAGACCAGACTGTCAATAATATTTTTCTCTTTGCCTTGCAAAAAGGCAAGTGAGAAGGAACCAAAATATTCAGCAGAAAAATTTTAAAGGAAATAATAGCAAATCATCGCTTAATAATGTTATTAAGAAAACTCAAACACAAGATGTTCCTTTGCTTCTATTGTAAGAACAAATACAAATTAAAGATAGAGATTTATTTATCCCTGTTAAAAATAAGAAAAATGTTTCTCTCCCCTCCTTTTTCTTTGAGCATACACTTTAGGACTTGTAAGTCCTTTTGCCACTGTTTGAATTGTATATACTATATTTTACCATGTATAATGCACACTTTTTTGTCCAAATTTTAAGGGAAAAATAAGGATGTGCAGGATGTGCATTATACATGGGTAGCACTAATTTTACATCTCTATAAATGTTTTAATTTTTATTTCTGCTTATGCATTAAAAGTATAACTCTAGAAAGCAATAAGGATATCTGTATGCAAAATAATACCCTGGAATATAATAATAGGTTTTATTTCTAAATATAAATAAATTAAAAATTGAATTAAAAATTAAAATGAAAGATTTCTTTTCTGAACATTTGGGCCAAGAACATGGGTGCACATTATGCACAGGAGTGCTTTATACACAGCAGAATAGGGTAGTTGTTTGAAGGCTAAGTTGGCCTTTTGTCAGTTTTATGAACCAGGAATGTCTTTCTGAGGGACCTAGGTACATCTCTTTAAAATGCAAATTTAGAAAGAGCTAGGACCTCTATCTCCCAGTTTCTGTGGCAGGGTCAGGGCCTAACTCCAGTGGTTCTCCTTGTTCCAAGTTGTGAAACTACTTCCTATCATAAAGACACAAGAAATTTCTTTTCCTTGTAGACACAGCCATTTAACACAAATGGTCACCCCAACTATCAGGTAGTTAGGATGAACTACTGGTGACAAAGAGTGCCGTCAAGTCTTCTTATTTGAGGATTGCTTATTGTTTATTTTGAGAACATACCTATAACAGATTGCATCTGATTGGCTATATAATGGGGTGAACTCTTTTTTCTCTTTGCATTCTCAGCAGATTGCCTGTAATGAGTATTGTACTCTGGTTTCATGCTTATTCAGTAAAGGAGTTCCCTTTCTCTACTACCTTAGTAGATCAGATTTTTGGAATGGAAATTTTGTTTTTAATTGTAATTCTTTAATATTATCTTACACTAACGTCAATTCTTCAGTAACACTGCAGGCTGCTTGATGAATACAGGTGAGAAGAAAGGGGACAAGGTATAAAGAGGTGGAAAAATGATAGTCTCAGATAAACTATGCTTGAGATACTTGGGAGGGAAATTCTCTATAGAGGAGATGCCAGAAAAATGCAAATAGAAATGCCCAACACATTGAGTACTCAGGTAAAAAGGTTAAGTTATAATACATATGTTAAAATATTTTATGTTTAACATAGTATGCTACTACATGTTTGCTACACATAATCTTAAACTTTGGGGAGAAAACAACTCCAAAAAGGTGTATTTAACAATAGCATTCACTAAAATACCATAATTTGTCAAGTTAAAAATCTGTTGAGTTTTTATTTCCCTTCTCTCTCTGAATTTATTTACATTCCCATCCTCTAAACATAAACCTCAATTGATGAATATATGATAAGGATATTATAGAAATTATAAAACAAAATAAGCCTTTATCCTATGTTTAAATTCATTTAAAATATTAAAGATGATTGTAGTTTATTAAAAATACAGTGCATGTGTCTCCATGTATGAGCCTGAGTGCTAATTCCAGACTGATTATGAATGTGAATCAAGGGAACATAAAGTTCAGGTAGCTTCAGTCTAGGAGAATAATTCTTAGTGATAACTAATTGTCTCCCTTCAAATAAGAGATCCTTCTACACCTAGATGACTAACACATCTGCATTTTTTCTTGAATTCACTATGTTTTTACCACCAATAATTTTTTGAGCTATGTCTATGTTATCATTGCCATATAAAGACACTGGCCTTATCCATAGCTCTTATGGAAGTACATGATGTTCTCATAAATTTCACAATTTCCAGATTTCTATTTTAAATGGTCCTAGTTTATAATGTTAATTAGTAACTTATTCTGTTTTTGCAATATATGCAAAAATATCCTCAAACTATATATAGGCTCTTTCCTTTCTGTGTTTGAGGATGCTAACTACTGCCTAAGATAAAACATTTTTTAAGGGATTAAAACTCTTCCTTTTATTGTAATTAGATTTCAGTTAGCAACACATTTAATATTGACTTCTGCTTTGGGCTATTGCAGATCAAGGAGATATAAGGATTATTGGCTTATGTCCATCAGAAAGACAAAAGGTCATATTAAACAAGTCAATAAAAACTCATTTTTCAAGAAAAGGTTTCAGCAATCATGATGGTCATTATAATCCAAAACAAACAAACTACAGGTAACAAAAAGGACTTGAAGCACTGTGGGAACAAAATGTAGAAGGAAGAAATTAGTAGAATGCTGTGATTTTTTGTGATTATATGTAAGTTTTATTACTACCCCCACCTCTGTACCTTCAGTCAAATGCATAATATTTATAAAGAATGTCCCAGTCATTGTACCTGTCCTCACTTCAAGACCACATATGAGTTTTTGAAAAACTTTATTCTGAGTTAGAAATCACAGTAACACTGCACAGGTGATTTTTTTTGTGAATACAGTTATTCAAAGAAAACAGTATAGTGCCAAATCTCACGCTATAAACTCTTAAACATCAAAAGAAAGCATTTTTAATGTTCTGTGCCCATTAAATTAAGTGGTCTACTTTTTTAAGGAAGTTATTCTTAATAATTATCACATAATAAAAGTTATAACAAGGGTAGCACTGACTATTTGTGGCAGAATAAATTAATACTTAAGCATTCTGGAACTACAATATATTAAACATCTATATTTACATATAATTTATGTGTTAGCATAATAGAATTGATTCTTTTAACACCAGATATTAACATCAAAAACTACTTTTAAAAGCTTGGACTAAACATTATCTACAAACTCCAACCTTCTCCCCACTTTTTCAGATACATACTTTAAGCAGGAGCTCCAACTGTGGAGGATAAATCAGGAACAAGAAATATGGTGTCATCTAGGTCTTTAAGAGTAGGACTGGCCTCCCTAGATTTGAACTCTTAAAAGCTCATATCTAAGTCTTAAGCCAATAGTACAGATAGAGATATGAATAGAGGTAGTAAGATGTATAGAGACAGAGGTAGATTAGATATATGGTAGATAGATGGTAAATAGATATAAATAGATTTAAAAGGAAGGAGTGAATCAAATGATTTCATAGTCAGGATATGTGGTTCATTTTTCTGACTTTTTTTAACCTATTAATAAGGAATAACTGTAGCTAAAAACAAAACATACCCATTTGTCTGACACTTTCAACACTACAATCACAAGTTCATGCAGCTGCTTATTTTCCTGATTTCTTACATATATATGTATAAAATTGGAATTTAAACTTTCAGCAAATGTTTTTAGAAGAATAAAATAGAGTTGAAGTATTGAAGTTTGCGTTCATCAAAATAGAATCAGAATAACAAGATTTTTTTAACTTAACAAAGGAAATAACGTTATAAAACTTAGGATATTGATATACTGAAATAGCGAGAATGTAAGAGAATAAAATAATCAGTTTTTCTAACCCCATCTTGCTTGAACACTCCCAGTTTCTGTATTGTGTCAGTTAACAACTTCTGCTTAGTCTTGCACATAGATATGCTAGTCATTAAGGGAAACTAACATGTAGCCTAGGACTGACTGAAACAACCTCCCTGCTTGAAACTGTATCCTCAAGAAAATAAGACAGAAATAATGATTAATTATCACAAGATTTATAGAAACAATATAACAGAGAACATGGCAACAAGAGTTTGTTGACTAAAAGCAAAGAAGTTTCACCATCCCACTCTCTTACAACAACACTATTAGTTTGTATATTCACTAAAATTTAGTTTGTCTGACCCAGGAAAATCCACTGATTAAGCTGCAGAAAGCTGTATCTTAAAATATTTGTTAGAGAAACATAATACAAAAAAATCCTCTAAAATATTTTCATTTAGTCAGCTGAAGAACTCATATGTCAGTGGTAGTGGTCTGTGGAAGATTTCATTTTGAAATTGACCACACATTTGGTAACATTAAATGTGTGTGTGTGTATTCAATATATTGTAAGCTGTGTTTCCTTTATTATGTACATTATATCAGTTGTTTCTCAAATAAACTCTCAAAGTAATCAATATCATATTAATATTTTCTTATTGAAACATGTAGGGTTGGGAAACAAAGGATAAACTATAAATCATATTACATTTCCACTGAAATGAGATATGTAAACCAATTGTCTTGGCAAATCAGTTCAACACCAACAAGGATACGCAATTTGGGGAGCAGTGAAGAAGGAAAATTTATTCTATGCAAAATAGCTCAATTATTATATGAGCAGACAACTCTGTTCTATGCTAGTCTGCTTCACGTCTCACTGGTCTGCTCTGCGCCAGCCAGCCCTGAGCCAGTCAGCTCCGACCTGCGCTGGTCTGCCCTGCTTGGCTACAGTGAGACATCTGTGATTCAGCCCAGCTAGGAAAATACAGCCTGCAGCCTTCAGGGAAAGGAAAAGTGCACTTTCAGAGCCAGAGAGGCCTTGGCTTATATTGACAGATGTCCTGCCTCTGGTCCCTGATTGGTTCATCCTCATGCAAATGAGGATTCTCAATTTTCACAGTTTGACTGGTTTAAAAGGCACTGCCCTTATTGGTCAGAATAGAGATATTCTGGTTGATCAAAGCTGTACAGCTCTGATTGGTTAAGAAAGCCTCAATCCTATAGGTTGAAACGGAATTCCAGGAACTCTTAAGGAAAAAAATGAATACTTAGAAAAAAAACTTTAATAATAAACTTCCTATAATTATACCAGCATATTTAGTCATTTCTGAATACAATATCATAATATTTGTCCATTTGTATATATTAAAGCCAATAATTACATAAAAAGTTTCAATTTGTTTAAAATCTAAGTTGATTAATTCATGTTACAAAGAGAAAATCTCGTCTCCTTAGAGCAATAAATTATCTGGCAAATACATAAAATGAGAAGACCTTTAAATCAAATTGTTTTCCAGGTAATATCTGAAAACTCTCTGCTTGATTCATTTTTTTCATAAATAGATGCCTCAGTATAGAAATGTTCACAACAGAAAATGTCAGTGTAGAGTTTGACAAATTTTGTAAAAATGGAGCTCCATTGCCTGCCTCTTTCAGTACAAAGTATCAGAAGTAAACTTTAACAGGTCTTGCTTTTTATTTTATTTAATTGCCCCGTGTCTTTAGGCTATACATTATACTTTTGCTATCAGGTGTCCGTAGGAAGAGCCTGAAGTGATTGGGAAATCAGGTTCTCTCCTTAGCTTATATATTTTTTCCTTTCATTTTATTTACTAATTTATTGTTTTCCTTTTCCTGTGATCTATTTGTGTTCAGAGCAGAACTGAATACCTCTCATCTTGCTAGGAGAGAGACTTTCCATCACATTCTCTCTGTATTTAGAGAATTCCACTAGGTCCCAATAAAGCAGAGAACTGATTTTTAAGATCTTGATGTTAACTATCCAGATTTATGCACCACCAATAAATTCCTTTTTTGCTTTCTTTTTCTTTTTTCTTTTCTTGTCAGAATAATTTCACAATTTATCTCTGAAAAATGTTTGCCTACATCGTGCTATATAGCAAATGCTTGTCTACATTATGCTATATTGCCTGTGGCATTAAAAGGCCCCAGGTCACAGGCACTAATGTTAATTGTTCTTCAATTGCATTTTTAAAATAATGCCAAACAATCCATATTTTGTTTATCTGTTTTGGACATATCCTATCCCCTTTAGAAGCAGTAAGGATCAAAGACAGCTATTAGGAAAGCAAACTACCGTAATTGCTCGGTATATGAGCAAGTTCACAGACATCACTACAAGCAGAATAGCCTTAATTTCATCTCATTCCTCTGAATCATTGCCCATGACATGAAGGATAAACCACATAATTTATTTACAATAGATGATCAGTCTTGTAGGAGATACCACAAATACTTAGGAATTAAAACTCAGTATTCTAATTTTCATTTGTAATTCCAAAAAAAACACTCCGACTAAAAACAAGCAATTTCATTCTTAGTTTTTCCACCGTTCTTCAAGCACTCTCAAGTACTTCCCCAGGAGCTTTCTGCAGATAAAATTAGCTATAAATCTTATTTAATATTTATTTCTTTTTTAGTTATTATTTAATTAAAAATAAAATTTGTAACAGTAATAGAAGATATATGATTTTATCTTTTATTGTTTCATCCCTCAAGTGTTTTGAGTTTATCCCATTTTTATGGTGACAAAAGAGTAAATATCACCAAGCATTTGCCCCTTTCTTTATGATAAGGGAAATTTCAACATGGACCATAGGAGTATTTATTTTCCTAAGATATGCCCCCACTTTTCTCACCCAAAATAGTTGTTATTTATTATTCAACATTAATTTTGCTACTCAGCACTCAAAACAACACAAATAATTGAATGGTCAAATCAGACTCCTACAATTTAAATGTCTTGCCTAGCATGGCACTTTACTACTAACTTGCTCTATAGAGACAATCAATAGGTTCAGATGAAGTAGAGAGAAAAGTGAGACATGGAGGATGACTCCCAGGTCCTGTTTTCTTACAGAAATGTGTCCTTTACCTCAGAATAATAGGTGAGGTCCCCGAATGAGGATAGAGCAGGGGGACAGTATGAATTTGGAATACCTCCAGTTTGTACTCCTGAGAGTTATACAGTTTCTATTAGCTTCTTCAGGGAGCCTTGCAACATACACCCATAGCTCCTAGGGTCTACTACAGGTCCTTAACTGGAGATAATCTGATAATGGCATTTCAGAGATAAAGTCTCCTGCTCCTAGCAAATATCCTGTGTCTTTAACCTAGATGTCTGGTGACAAAGTGAATAGACCCAGTAAAGGGAACCGAAGTATTGCGACTCCAAAGTTGCTTTGGGGGATATTGGTGTTAAGTTATTTATTGAGAAACAAGACTGAGAATGAGATTTTGACCCTATCCCCTTTCATGTCCAAGAGATTCCATCCAAGAAACCTGCTTCAATAAGGAATATTAAGATGTCACATTAACCAAATTTGACTTAAGTATGGTAAACAGAGGATTTCAGGCAGGGACCCATTAGCTACATATTCCCTGTGTGTCATTGTTTCTAAGGTGCCTAGCAAGACTTTGCCTGCCTTGGATGTTCAGCTGTTCTCAGCTACCCGCAAATCACCCATTCTCATCCCTCAATATAATGCCTCCTTTACCCCTTTTTCCATTGTCCAAAATCTCTTATATACCCAATGTTGCCTCACGGCTTTTGGAATTCTCATATAACTGTTACGTCTGTGTAAATTTCTTAAGTGCACATATTAAACTTCAATTTACTCTTGTTAATCTGTCTCTGTGAATCTAGCAATTAGTCCAACCAGAAGAACTCAGAAGGTAGAAGGAAGAGCATTAATGTATTTTTAGCCACCACACTAGTCATCTACCTTTCTTTCTTCCTTCCCAAGGAGCACCAGGTAAAGAAAATGGATGTGCATCAGTCTAGCTGCTATAGGTACTTTTTTCACTAGAACTATAATTCTAATTCACATATTGTAGATGTCCCAGGACCATTTGTGTGACTATATGATATACACAGAGAATATCCCCCACTCAGGTGTATAATCTGTCTTACTTCCACCTCTCTCTCTGGTTGTATCCCTGTCACATTCCCCCTCACACCCCATCCTTCATAGTTCATACTAAACGGACTTGCCTCTGCCTGCCTGTGGTTCTTCCACAGCAACAACGTTGCCTTCTCCTTGCCATTCTCCTTGCTCCTTTCTCTGCCAGAAGCACTTTCAACCAGTTTTTCCCAAAGTTTCAACACAAGCATCACCTACCTCAGAAAGTCTTCCATCTGACCCCAGTATGAGAAACGCTGACCTTCCCCGTGATTCCTCACCCCCATGTCTGTCTTTATTGATACATTTATGCAACCCTATTAACATTTTTCTCATGATGTACTTTCTTGGCTTTTTTTATGGCTGCATTCCTAAGATTTAATTCATATTGCCAAAATAATCATTATGATTTTGTAAACAATAGGAAGTTTCTAAATTACTTAATAACCATGTGCTTAATCAACAAAGCTGCTAAGACAATCATTTTTCTTCCTTTAAAAAGCAAACAACAAAGAAAAAGCCCTGAAAGGTACTGGAGGAAGTGACAGCAAACAAGATAGCAAGAACCCTATTTTCACCTGACAATACATGGTAGTTAGTGCTTCTCAGGAAGTTCCTACTACCCCCTTATATCCAGATCCCATGGGTGAGCAAAAAACTAATTAAAATGCACATTTCTAGGGCAACACAAAACCAAACATTTATAGAATGTCTGAAGATAAATCCTAGGTATCTGTACTTTTCTAAAAATTTCCTATACTGATTATCATACACACAAGAAGTTTGAGAATCTCTGGTTTCTTAGGGATCAGATTCCAAAATAATTTATTCAACTAGAGACAAACTTTAGAAAATTTCATTCTGCCAAAGCAACTAGACTTTCTAACATGTGTATTCACCATTTCAGCAATTACAAGTTCCATCAGAGTCACAATAAAAATAATCTGTGCTATAAAAATAAATATATGCACACACAGCTTTCTGCAAGAAGCACAAATATTCAAAATTACAAATATTTCTCAGCATTTGGTAAACCCCAACTACTTATAAAACAAACAATGAAAAAACCCTGAATACTTCTGAATATTTTATTTTCTTTTTTGTTTTACATTTATTAAGAGTATCACTCATTATAATAATCATTACAATATACACCAAATAACTGATATTAATTATTTCATGTATATGTTTTTCTCCTCAAATTTGCCTATTCCTTAAAATTAGAGATTGATCACCTTTTATAATTCCCATTGCCCATAGTGAAATGAATGAATTAGAGAACACCACAGCCAGTACAAAAATAATTCAAGAACAAAGTTATTTCTACTATTAAATAACAAAATATAATTTGCAGATGTTAAAACATCCAGTTAGTATTTATTCATTTAATTGACTTAGAGTATTTACAAATAAACCATTTTATATACGATGTTGTTTCATATTCTTATATTTTCTTACACTATTATTTGAAAATTGGAAAAGCAAATTTTCAGTTGTATGAAGACAGTGTGGTTATATTTAGACAGAACTGAACATGGACTCTGAGGTAATAGAAAAGAAGAACCCTAGCTGTCAGAAGGAGCAACAGAGTGTTAATCTGAACTTTTCCCTGAGGTGTAGCTTTATTTTTGAGTAGGACATAAGAAATATAGATCACCCAATTCAGTGCTGTTCATTTTTCCAAAAGACCTAAGATTCCTTCGTAGAATTTTATAAAAAAACAATAACATAATCACAGGGTTGTGCACTAAGCTCATCTCAAGTTTCTTCAGAGTCCAGTTTTAACCGACCTTCCAGCAAGGTGCATGGACCCTGGCTGCATCGAGGTTTCCTTCAGTCTGATATAATAGTGTTTGTTTTTTCTAGCTGAGAAAAAAATTCAGAAAACTGAACATAATGTATATGTATTTACATTATGTATATGAAATATTTTAGCATGTCTTTAACAAAGATTTTAAAAACTCATATTTATTAAGCTATTTTATGTTCCTTATAGTCAACATATTTTTTAAACACTTACTGAATTTCAGGTTGTAAACAAAGCATAATAATGGTAGAAATATGAATAAGGAATATTTTTTATATTCCAGGGAGCTCAGAGCTCATGAAGTGAATTAAAACATATAATCAAGGTGTTCTATGAGCCAGAATAGAAATCAATATAAATTATGGTGTATTAATTTGGGCAAGGTTTTCTTACTTTAAACCTTAATTTTCTTAACTGAAAAGTGGAAATAATGACACTAAAACGGGAGAATTATTTGAGAGATTACAGATAGTATATCACAATACTGTTTACATTCTATTAAGAGGTCCTCAAAAGTTTGGATATTACTGTTATTTGTGGAGCTTTCATCGAAGAGGAACATGTTTATTGGAATCAAGAGGGAGGATGGGAGGGAGGGGAGAGAGAGATGAGAATCAAAGTTCCCAGTAGGAGCTGAGAGGCAATTCCAGGTTCCTGAATGCTGAGAAAGCATTCCAGGTAGTTAGGGGTAATGTACAGAGAAAGACTTTAAAATAGTTTTCTATTTCAATGAAAGACTGAGGGTAATTCTTAGTAGACAATATCTCTGTTGTGATTTATAAAGGAATAAGATTTTTTGCTACATTTCACAAATTATTTAGAAAGATAGCCTCCCTAAATCCTTCCATTTTCCCTTGTGTATTGTTCCTTCAAACAGAATACAAGTGTCCCAGGTTCGATTCCCAGCCAGGGTACATTCCTGGGTTGCAGGCATAACCCCCAGCAACCGCACATTGATGCCTCTCTCTCTCTCTCCCTCTCTCTCTCTCTCCCCTTTCTTCCCTAAAATAAATAAATAAAATCTTTAAAAAAAAACAAAAAACAGAATACAGAATAAACTAGTGACTTATATAAATTGATCAGTAATGCAGGAACTATATAAGCAAACAGAATACAACATTAAAATCCTTAGTAGCAACCCACACATGGTACCACTGTCTATGACTGATGAGATGGATTGATGATATGATGTACACTTTACAAAATGTGATTGCCATTATAGTGTAACCATATCTTTATAAGAAATGATATGCGTGTTGGTTTGAGGGTAGATGTGAGCATCAGGATAGAGAACACAGCCCTGTCTGGGCAAGCAGGGAGTAGTATACATTTGGTTTTGCTCCAAATTGCATGTAGACCAGATTTTTATTACACTAGAATACTGGGGCACTACAAATATTTTCTTATACTAAACTCTTCCAAAAAAGAAGAAAAATAGTTTTTTGTTTAGCATCATAAAATATATTTCCTATCGGTTTTTTAAACCAAAACAAAAAGTATATGAGACTGACTTTTTGGTGGAATTCTGCTGTTTATAGACTCTGTGAAGGTTTTGTTGGCAGGCCGCTTGACTACAATATTAACCATGCCAAGAGAAACAGCAGGTACTTTTCTCTTGACTGTCTTTTGGGCTGAGACTAACTTCCCTAGTCATTTTATGTTTTATCAAAGCTGCTGATACTAATGTAAAAAAAATAAAAATCAGATTTCCATTACTGGTTTACACAGTCTTAAGGAATAATATTTAAATTTTTATGGATGAAACTCAAATGTATTGGCTTTCAAGCTACAGACTTTGCCCCCTAAGAATTAGTTTGTTACTAGACATTGGTTTTTTGTTTTGTTTTGCTTATTTTTTAAGTCAACAAGACAATTTTTGCAACCAATTCTTCAAAGAATTTCAGACTCTAACCATTCAGTTAATTTAGGTAGGATATGCAATGTTGCTGAATAACAAAAGCATTATTCCATTAGATTGTGGTTAAGATCGTGCCTGATTTTATTCTAAAAATATGCAAAAAAGTTCAAAATTTCAATGACCTTGAAACTAGACATGACAGGCTGCAGAACCAATGTTTTTACTAATTTAAGTGGAGAAGAGATCTTCTGGAATGTTAGTTGGGGCTGAAGACTGTATACAAAGTGACTATAGCCTTTGTCACACCTGTAGGTTTCCTTTAGAGGCATGCATTCTCAACTGATTACAGAGAAACAACTTGTCACTTACTGAAGAACATCACTTTCTAAAATCATATTTCTACTGCCGGCATTCTCATTAGACTTCTGCTTTCATATCTATTTTGGGGACTATATTTCCCAATAATGTTATACAAATGGTATTAAACATTAAGAATGGTGTTACTACCTACATTTAATAAGTACAAATACAGAAAATTAGACAATCACAGAACAATGAGCTGTGGGTGCAGTATTGTTTTACAACATTTATGCTGTCTGTGGACAACTTCCAGTTGTCCAAAAGTAATTATCTTCCATCTAGCCTGAGCTAAACATACCCTAAAATAACTCTTTTAGTAAAGCAGAGACAGTTTAAATAAATAACTGCCAAACAACAGAGTTTACTAAGAACTGTGAATGACACTGGTTGCAAAAAACAAAACTATAAACATTTACCTTGGGGAGTAAGAGAGAGGTGCCAGGATGATTCTGGATGTAAGACTGCATAAAATGTAAAACATATGAAATAAAATATTTAAATTAAACAAACAGACATGGAAATATGAAAAATTCAAAAGCATAGGTTAAGGAAACTATTGCTTTTGAAAGACCAAGGTAGGTCTTGTCTAACATTAAATTTTAAAAACAATAAATAAAGAACATTTTACAAGTTATTTGCTTGTGTGAATAAGTAATAAAAGCAATATCTTTAAAATTTTTAGAGAAAAAAATATAACCTCCCAGATCCAATCTATTCAAAGTCAAGTACACAAACATGAAAAAAAAATCATACTCAGATTGCTTAAAACCCAATGATAAAGAAAAGTCTTAAAGGTAGCCCGGGGAGAGGCGGGAAAGACATATGATGTGCAGATAAAGATGACAGCAACTTGCTCATCACCCACACAATCAAGTGAGAAGATAGTTAAGCAAATTCTTTAAAGCACTGAGAAAAAATAGGGAACTATCAATTACAAAAGCAAAGTTTATTTTAGACATGCAAAAGCTAAAACAATTCATATGAATTTAGACATGTAAAGCTGAAGCAATCCAGCTGACTCACATTACAAAAAATGTTAGAACCCTTCAGGAAGGAGAAAATGCATCCCTGATGGGAAAAGGATCCCCACAAAGAAATAAAATGTGGCAGAAGTAACTGCAGAAGCAAATGCATGACTTTTTTCATAATACTTAAATCATTTCCAAATACTGTTTAAACAAATGTTAAAAGACTTTAAATTAAAATAATACTAATGTCATATGGGATTATAACATGTGTACCTGTGAAATACATGATGGCAATCAAAGAAAGATCATAGGGGAGAATTTGAGATTTATCAATATCTCAGTAAAATGGTCCACTCTCTAATATCTTTTCTTTTTTAGCCAGTAACTTTCTCTAAAATATTCACTTTAATAAATTTTATCCCAAATGGTATGATTCCATTTATAGTATATAAAGTCTATGTGATCATTAAAACTTTCAAATTTCAAAACTGAAAAGGTTGTTTACATATGAGTATCCTCTCTTTGGGGCTAATGTTTACCGAATCAACAGAAATTAAACATGTGGCAATGCCATTTTTTGAGGTTTTTGTTTCTGTTGTTTTTATTCATTTGATTTTTCTGAATACTGTCATGTACCTTAGTGAAGTTTATTTTTTAAGTGTCTTTATTTTACGTAATAATATTTTTTGTATATTAAAAGGTATAAATATTATTCACCTTTCCTAAGAACAATGATTACTGACATTTATCTGAAATATATGGTTCAGTGGTCTTTTTTTTTACTTTTAATAGAGACATAACATAAAAATTACCTTTTTAGTTTATAGTTAAGTAACCCAAACTGTGTCACAAAAGGTAGCTGACATCCCACATTTGGAAGACAATAAGAGAAGTAAGAAATGTGGCAGAAGAGAATTCACTTTCAGTCTAAAAACTTCTGAATGTCAGCAATTTATTTTCATATGACAAAATTTTCATATATTGTTTCTTCCAAGAAAATAGGAAAATAAAGATTTTAAAATGTAAGTGCCCATGAGTTTTATAGGTTGACAATTAATGTTAAAATGAATATGCTATTGGCTAAAACACTATAGGCCGATCATATCTGTGTATATGTGTATATAATGTGTCTGATATGTGCACAAATAATAAAACACACATATGTGTGCACAGATACTTATACACACCTACATGCACAGGGATACACAAAACAGATGTATATTGGAACCATGCGTCTCCAGATGAAAACAAAAGAAAAATTATTGCTTTTGTCAAAGGAGAACATCAGGCTTTCAAGCTTTGGAATAGAAATATTTGGAAATACACATTTGTAAAAACATTTTGGACAGGTTACTACAAAAGGAAGTCAATATGAGTAAGCAGGTTATTTAATAAAGCTGATTTAGCACAGGAAGTTTTTTCACTTAGCCATATTTGTTATTTTTTTACAGATATAACCCTTGATTTGACCTGGACTTTCAGGGTTGTTGTTATTTTTTTTTAATCTACTCTTTTGAAAAGACCTTTGAGATTCAGTTTCTCTTTATTGCCTATCAGAAGCCCTGTATTGCAGACTTACAATGGAACTTTCTGCCTCACTGAGCCACTTTCACAGACCCTGTATTGAAAGGGAATGGGCTTTCTTCCCTTCTCTCCTTCCTTAAAACTTTCCTTGTGAGGACAAAACTCTGAAGGAAGCCTACAGATCTCAATACCTCATGAAAGAGAATTGCTTGTGCTTTTTTTAATCTCCACGAACCCTATAAAGCATGAAGTTGTTGTTACCAATATCATCATTTTGGATCATTTGGGTCCCAGTTTGAAACTCAGGTTGGTCAGAGAGTGACTCCAGACATAAAAACTACCTGCATTGCTTCTGCTTCAAAGAAAGGTGAGAACTTAAATTTCAAGTTCTCAATAATACATTTCAATTGTTTTTAATAGAGTTCAATAGAAATCTTCTATTCAATAGATTTCCTCTACCTGTTTTAAATTGTCTTTAATACATTTCAATTGTTTTTAATAGATTTCAATAGAAATCTTGTATTCAATAGATTTCTTCTACCTGTTTTAAATTGTCTTTAGGTAAGCAAAACATACATAATAAGTTCGACAAAATATCAATAAATGTGGTGATTTGAAATGATGTTTATCATACTTAGAGTTGATAATAAGAAGTATATGATACAAAAACACATACAGTTGCATCTTATATAACTATAATGTACAATATCAGGTAAGGGTACACCTAAATCAACTAAGAGAATAAAAGTTAATAATGGTTTCATATTTATCATGAAGTAGTGGCTTTTTTGAGGATACTGAAAACAGCTATCTTGCTTAAATTTTCCTTTTATTAAATATTTAAATTGCTAAACCAGATACTAGAGTATTCCTCTAAATAAAGATAGAGATAGGTCTATCTATGTATATCTTGTGGTAGAGATAGAGACACATCTTTAGCACTCTTGAGATCATTTTAAATTTATTTATAGAAGAAAACATTCTGAAGGCAGATGGAATAAATAAATTACTTGAGAAATTCAGTGGCAACTTAGAAGCAGGTATATACATATTCAGTGGGAGAAAGCGAATGGTGCCTCTGCAGGAGAAAAAAGTTGAGCACCCAAATCTCAATTTACACCCTACCTAAAATCTATTGTACCATGATAGTATATGATTTCATAAACTGTCAATAGAAAATTAAATTCTGAAAGGAGATTTCAACTGCATGGTAGAGCAGTTTATGAAGACTGACACTCTCACCAAGAACAATAATAAAAATTAGAAAAATACCAGAGCAGACAACATTTAAAAATTTTTTGAAACTTGGGGAGTCATACCAAGCTGAACCCCACAGTCACTTCAGCTTTTCCCCTTGATGTCTTTCCAAATCCCTAACAGGAAAAGCAGAGACTTAGGGAAACTTACATCCCAGGTCTTGCTGCAATTTTACTGCATTAACAACAATGAAGTTCTACTTTGAAACTGTCAAGTAGACTGAGACAAAGTGGAAAGAGAAAACCATGTAATATGAGACTAAGATTATGTTTCAGATATGGTTTTAAAGCAAGTATTATTTTGCCAGAGCTGCCATAACAAAAATAACACACTGGGTGGTTAAAATAGCAGAAATTAAATTTTTGCATGAATCTGGAAGGTTGAGTTCAAGAATAAGGTGCCAGCAAGGTTGGATTCTTCTGAGCCCTCTCACTTAAAGTTTAGAAGGCTGTTTTTTGGTTGTCTCTTCACATGATCATCCCTCCGTGCACGCACCTCCCTGGTACCTCTCTCTCCTTGTAAGTGCACCATGCACATTCTCTTACAGCTCTACCCCAAGGGCCTCCCCTTTAACAGAACCAACCTCTTTAAAGAGGTAATTTTTAAAGACCTTATCTGCAAATTAGGTTACATTCTGATGTACTGAGAATTGAGACTTTGGCATATGAATTGGGAAGACAAACTCAGACCATAAGATATTTGTTGATTAAATTGCATATTCAGAGAATGAGACACATCAAGCTGAAAGCAGTGGCCATGGTAAGTAAGGTGCTCCACAAAAATGTTAACAGTCTGAAATTCAGAGGAGGCAAAGTTTCAGTTCAGGTGTCACTAAGAAGAAGGTTAGTTAGTTAACAGAAAAAGAAAGAAGATGCAAGAGAGAGCGAGAGAGAAAAACTTTAAGTTGAAATCAAAGAATGGTCTAAACCAAG
This sequence comes from Phyllostomus discolor, assembly GCF_004126475.2. Lineage (NCBI taxonomy): Eukaryota > Metazoa > Chordata > Mammalia > Chiroptera > Phyllostomidae > Phyllostomus > Phyllostomus discolor. The sequence goes on along the minus strand of NC_040904.2, from coordinate 76,838,635 downwards.
AAGAAATTATTCTTTAAGAGGAAGGGCAATGAATGTAATTGTTACTAACACCAATTTAACAAAAAATCCTTACCTGGTTGTGCTTTAAAAGTTTCTCTACAGCTTTCCAAAAAAAAAAAATAAGTCCTCTTACGAGTCAGATAACGTAAGGTAGAACCTTGTTAATTTTCTTTAGAATACATAACTGCCGTTACAACGAAGACCACAAAAGGCAAACCAACCAAACCCTAAAACAACAGAACAATGTAAAGAGACCAACATACTGTTCCTACAGAAGATCTTGAAGCAATTTGGCTTCATTTCAAAAATAAAAATAGCTAGGATTAACTTACTTCCATATATAATGAGTAAACTCTTAACTGACTACTCATCATTTTCTTTGACCTATTAGAGAAATTGAGATTTCACACAAAGTGCTGTCCCCAAATATGAGAAGACAGGTGAATCTAGAATCATAGTTAGATTTGCTTACCTGGAGCAGATGCCACTGAAGTCATAAACATTAGTAGGAATGATTAAATGGTCACTTTCATCAATGCTGAAGGTTAGTATAAATTAGCTTGAGAATGGAGAAATTCCTGGGGCTTCAGTCTTTGGGGCCACTCACACATTAATAGATTTTACCTCAAGGAAACATTTCAGGTTCTCAAGGTCAAGATCCAGGAAAGAGCCCCTTCAAGACTAGCAGCCGTAGGACTAGATTTAGACCTTGTGGAATACACATCAAAGAATACTCTATAACAAAAGCCTACTCTGAAGGGGAAAAGACTTTATTAGTCTTATACTACCTAGAGGTAGGGCATTCCTCCCATTCAAGCCCCTTTTAGTCTCACTGTTTCTCCCTTTCGATCTAAGGGGGAAAATAGTATACCACTGGAAAATAATTGTAAAGGTAGATCTATATCTGATGAATAATTTTATGCATAAGATTATATAGTGCGTCTCCTCTCCTACATCTTATCACCATACCAACAGTTAGAGTATAATCACAGTGTAAAGTAAAAAGAACATTAGGGAAAAACTAAGGAAATATGAATAAAGCATAGTCTTTAGTTAATAACAATGTATTAATATTGATTCATTGAGTTTAATAAATTAAGCATATTTGTGTAAGATGTTAATTATAAAACCTGGGTACAAGATATATAAGAATTCCCTGTACTAGCTCTAAATTTTTTTTCTGTAAATTTAAAAAGGTTTTAAAACACATTTCTATATAAAACTTAAAATTACAAATATTTTTAAGAAGCCCCATGGGTGATCTAAGTACTGGAGGTATTAGAAGGAATTTATGTAATCATGATTAATTCAAGAATAAAAAAATAATTTCACAGAGAACTGCAATCTATAAGAGAGTTAAATAGAAATTCTAGAATTGAGAAAAATACCAGAAATACAATTAAGATGATTTAATAATACAGAAGACATCACAATAAAGAAGGAGAAATAATCTGGCAGTTAGTTTAGGAAAAAAATCCCAATAGAAGCGCAGAGAGTAAAAAGGCTGAAAATTCAAAAAGATTGTAAAAGACACATGAATCTAATATTCTGAAAATTAAAATATCATAAACAGAGATGAGGGATAAATAGATAAAATTCACCAACTCAAAAACTCACAAAGCTCTGTGTAATCCAGGAAATATAACTTCTAAATATTTCCAAGCTATACATAAATACATTATAGAAAAAATTTTAAACAAATGAAAATGAGGACATCCTATAGAAGTCAGAAAGACAAGGTGCATAATTCTAAAGAACAATGATGATGAAACAAAAGTTTCAATAGAAATTTTGTAAGAAATAATATTGATAACTTTCTGTAATGGGAAAAAACTGTGACCTAGAAAACTGTCCACCTAGAATACTATAATTAATTAAAATATACTTCAAGATTTCAGGCAAAAATAACATTTTGGAAATGAACAAAAACCAAATTTTTCACTAGCAGACATGCATTATTTTATGCACACATGCGCACACAACGAGATATGCATAACTGGGGAATGAAGGAAAAGCATCAGGAATGAGAAATAACAGGAAAAAAACCCAGAAATATTTTTCCTTATTTGTCACTTAAAATATTTGTGATTTTAAATCAAATTTTAAAATATTATTTGATGGGTTTTAAAAGTTTGTAGTTACAAAACATATGATAAATTACCATAATGGTAGGAAGGCAAGAGTCTATGATATCAAGGTTTTTAGCTATAACTTGAAATGGTAAATATTAACTCTAAGATGACTTAAAAATTAAGAATGCACTTTAATAATACAAATAGCATAGCTTAAATGCCAATAGATATATGAAAGTGGAATTTTGAAAAACAACAAATTATATAAGAGTGCATGAGAGAATAGAAAATCAAACATAGAAGGAACTGGGAAAAGTGATATAATTATAGATATAAATTCAACAATATCAACAGTAACATAGCACACTAATGTTCTACTAATATCTCAATAAAAGGTAAAGATTATCAAAATAAATAGATACGCAGTGCTTCTATAAATGTACCTTTAAATACAGATAGGTTGACAAATCAATGAATAGGTAAAGATAGATCTTGCAAGTTGTTTACTGAAAGCTGAAGTTGCCAAGTTAGTGTCAAATAAAGTAGACTTCAATATAAACAGTACTGCCAGGGTAAAAAGGGGGCATTTTAAATAACAATTTAAAAAAATTAATCAGGAAAATTATAAAACTATGAATATACAAAACTTTAATGGTAATGCAGAGCTTCAAAAGGCATGAAATAAACTTTGACAAATTAAAGTAACAGCATAATCAAAACCACAGTGAGATATTACTGAAGATGTGTTAAAAGGACTATTATCAAAAGGACAGAAAATAAAAGTGTTAGATAAGACGTGGAACAAAGGAAATCCTCATACAGTTTTTAGATCATAAATTGGTGCAACACTAAAGAAACAGTATGGAGTTTTCCTCAAGAAATTAAAAAATAAGCCCCAGCCATGTAACTCAGTTAGAATGTCATCCCATGTGCCAAGGTTTTTGGTTTGCTTTCCAGTCAGATAACATACTTGAAGCAACCAATGAAAACATAATTGGTGGAGCAATGGGTTGATATCTCTCTCTCTCTCTCTCTCTCTCTCTCTCTCTCTAAAAAAAAAAGACCTATATATAATCCAGCAATTCCTCTTCTGAATATTTATCCAAAGAATATAAAAATATAAAAAACATGCCTGATGACCCTGACTAGTGGTGGCTCAATGAGTTGGGCATCATCCCACAAACCAGAAGGTCACTGGTTCAATTCTCAGTCAGTGTGCATGCTGGTTTGCAACCTAGGTCCGCTGTGGGACTGCAAGAGGTAACCAATCACTGTTTCTCTTGAACACTGATGTCTCTTCTCCCTCCATTCTCCTCTCTCTAAAAAAAAATACAGTCTTTTTTAAAAATCTTAAAAAAACCCCAAAGAATATAAAAACAGTAATTCAAATAGATAGATGTACACACTATGGTAAAAGATCTAAGTATGAATTCAACAGGTTAATAAAAGAAAATGAGATATAGATGTATATATGTGTATATATATTCACACACATATGCATACATATATACACACACACATATCTGAGTAGTATTTGATATCTCTATGAAAACTACTTGACCATAAAAAAGATGGATGTTTACCACATTTGCAGCAACATGGATTTTGAGGAATCATACTAAGTGAAATAAGTCAGATGGAAAGGAAATAAACCATACAAATTCACTCTCATGGAATATATAATCAAAAAGTAACAAACAGCCCTGGCTGGTGTGCCTCAGTGGATTGAGCACCAGCCTGAGAACCAAAGGGTCACCACTTTGATTCTCAGTCAGGGCTTATGCCTGACTTGCAGGCCAAGTCCCCAGTAGGGGATGTATTAGAGACAACCACACATTAATGTTTCTCTTTGTCTCCTTCTCCCTCCCTTCCCCTCTCTCTAAAAATAAAAAATAAATAAAATATTTTTAAAAAGTAACAAACAAATAAAAACAAACATATAGAGAGACAACAGAGTGGAAGTTACCAGAAGGGAAGTGGGTGAAATAGGGAAAATTGGTTATGGAGGGTGACAGATATGGTGACAGATGGAAACTAGACTTCTGTTGGTGAGCCTACATTAAAGAGACAGGTATCAAATCTTAATGTTGTATGCTTAAATTTATATAATGTTATTAACCAAAGTTATCTCAACTTAAAGATATAAAGAGAAAAGAAATAATAATTGAGATGACAGAGATGCTAGCTAATCTTATGGTTGGCAATCATATTACAACATATAAATTTATTGAACAATATGTTTACACCATAAACTTACATCAATGTTACATGTGAATTATATGTCAAAAAGTAAAGTTATTAAAATGAAGTCTGTATATTAAAGAGTTGCATGCTTCTCTTCTCCATCATTGTTCCAACCATGTAACTTCATTTCTTATTATCAAACAGTAATCAATCAATCAATCTAGAATGTTCTTTAAAAAATTGCAATGAACTGTGGGAAGTGAACTAGAACTATTATGTTGATGTTGACATCATAGTGTAATAATTTACTCTGTCATTTAGGTGTTCCTGGTTAGATTGTATCAATGTTTTATATTATTTCATTCTTAAAGCAATCTTTCCAGTCCACAAGTCATGTCTCCATACACAATAATTGATCCCAGCTTTAAGTTGATTTATTAATTAAAGGAAAGGGGCTTAAGAGCCCCCATTATTTTATTAGACTGCAAGAGATTAAGGAGAAAAAGTAAAATCACTAACACAAATTAATAAATTGAAATGAGGATAACGAAGAGGAAAGAACTTTAACAAACAGATAAAGTCTGAATTCTGAAAGAGCATTTTCAAAGATATTTGAGAAACACTGCACCTAAATACTAAAAGGATCAAGAAGTAAAATATTTAATACAAGACCTGAAAGAAATAGACCAAAAAATGATATATATGGTAAAAAAAGAGACATGTATTTGTTCTGCAACAGAAAAAAACAAAAATGGCCAAGTTATTCTAAAAATATGTAAAGATTTTTTCAATAAACTGAATAGAGTGTTACTTATTCATTTAAAATTATTAACTTAAAATTGTATAGGAAAATATTTTTCTCAGTTGCACTAGCCATGTTTGAGGTACCCCATAACAATAAAAATGTCTAGTGTCTATTGTATGAGTGGGCACTGTGCTATATTACTGAATAAAATTAGATTCTAAAACTTTTTCGTGTGAATATTTAAACAAGGATGAGTAGAAGGTGAGTGTTCAAATTTCTTATAAAAGAACAACAACCTGTCTAGCATCATAATTTATTTTTAAAAGGTTCTAAGTTTTTAGGAAAATAATTTTCAATGTAGACTTTTAATTGAACTAAAATATTATTCAAGTGGAAGTGACGCATAAAAACATTTTAGGAACAACAAGTTTCCACTATCAGAAATATTATTTCTGGTACATACTTTTTAGAAATTATTTGAATATTTACTTTGTCAAAATAATTGAAGAAAAATATATAATATCAAATAAAGTAATAAATCTCACAAAGAATAGCAATGTTGATAAAATCAGGATCAAAGATCAGGAGGTCTATAAAACAATCAAACAAAATTAGAGCAAGATGAGAGAAGCTGTCAGAAAAACGTTGAACAGAAATCTTGAGAAAAAAATTAAAACACTTGTTATAATATGGTAGTATCTATGAAAAAATAAAAAATACTGCAATGGTAAGTAGTCCTGAGCGAATAAAAGAACCCACTAGAACCTAAGTCTTGGGTTATTGTTTAATGGTGAAAATAAATACAGTTATAGAACAAACAAAAACTTCATCCACCCTGACAATATGCAAAATCACTGTAAACAAAAGAGATGATATATTAAAAGTGTAAAGAAAGGAGAGGAGAGGATGAAAATGTTATAATTAATTTTCTAAAAAATTAAATAATAGTACTTATATTGATAAAATAAGTATATAGTTATATTTCATGTGCAGCCTGGTGTGACCTTTATAAGATCTAAGTATACTTATATAAACATATCAACCTATTTAAATGTTCATCTCATCTAAAACTACTCATAGACTCATCCAAAATATATGATCAAATACCTGGGCACTCATGGTTTAGTCAAGTTGAAAACATAAATTAATGACTCCTACTTGTTCCATTTGTCTACAGAATTCTAAAGTAAACATTCTGACACCTTCACTAGTCTTTGGAAATGAGAAGATATAATCAGTACTACAACGAAGGAGATTTGTGCATTTAACAATCTATGTTAATCTATACTAGAAGAATGTGCAGTTGACACATGGAGCCGGGGACTTTTTGTTGTGGGTGCTGGACAAAGCCTTCACTGAATGTACATGTGATCAGAGCATTGTTCTACTCAATCACTGAAACAGATTCCAAATATGTTAATGAATTAAAGGGTGATTAATTCAAATAATAATAAAGGAACAAGTGCTCACAAAAGAATAATTACTTAAGTGTTTCACATATTGTTATTTAATATTGACATATTTTAAAGTAGCAGTGGAAGTGGAAAACAAAAGATAACAAAAATAACTTGGCATTAACACATTGTACAGCATAGATCCAAAATCTAGTCCTATAAACTCAATCAGAAGTTCATCACAAGGTTTATGTATGTGAATGATGCTTTTCCAGCTGATACTGGTTTATCTAATAAAAAATATCTTTGAGACAGTATTTCCATAACTATTATAGAGATAACTGATGATTTTGGAAAGATCCTGTGTCATTTTGCTATCATAACAAAACTAGTGCATAAGAAATAAGAATAAAACCTGAGCGGCATAGTATAAAGGGTGTTTACATCTTATGAGTCTGGTTATGAGCTGAAAGTTGGCTGATCTTGGCCAGGCTTATTCCCATGTCAGTAGATTAGCTGACTCGCTTCTTCTGGAACATTCTACTTTACCTGACTCTCATACTTCTTCTGAGACTAGCAGGTAACTCCAGCACATCCTTCTCATTATGATGATACAAGAACGTGAGAGAGAAAACCCAATCCCACAAACCTTTTCAACACTCTTTTTGCATCAGATGAGCTACCATCCTACCTTCCAAATCATAGCTGAGCCAAGAAACAAGGAATTATGTATATCCACAAAAGAAGAGAAAGGCAAATTAACAAAGCCAAAGTCAAAAATAGACAACTTAGTGGAGATTTTTGTCCATTGATTACATCTACTACATATTTAATGGAAGGTTTCATTTTGGAAAAATAAAATTATATCAACATGAAGAGATTTACAGTTTAAATATCATAATGCTCATGAACAACTACAAACTTTTCTAAACAAGTTATGGTAGCTGGGTAGTATTACTGTCATTGTGATTGTAATTCTGGTTATTAGTAATAGATGCACCTCCTGTTTATGGTGAATAAAAGCATGCTGATGTATTAAAAGCAAACAAAGTGAATAAAATGGCTTAAGCAACACAGCTAAAGTGAGACAGTGAAAGTAAAAACTAATTATTGAAAATATGTTTATATTACAGAAGAAAATAAATGAATTATTTGAAAAATGCACGTTAGAAGTATATATATATATATATATATATATTATATATATAATAGATTCAGGACAGTGGAATTCAATTAAAGTTGAGATAAAATTAACCTGAATTTGGCGAAGTTTATATTTAAACATAGAACTAAAACACATTCCTTAAATTTTCATGTTTAAGGTATGATAAACATTGATTACCATGAAAAAACTTTTAAGAAATTACTGTAGCCACCATTTAATTGAAGTCATTATGTGAGTTCTACTTGGATGCTTATAGAGTTACTGAGTGATTTCTAATTTTTTCTGAATTATTAATTTAATGAATTCAAAATATATTGCCAGTTATCCATGATTACTTAGAAAACAAAGGAGTAAATATTCTCTTCTTATCAATTTAAAAGCCTTTATGAAATCAATCAATACATTTAATTTAGAATTAAGTATTCTTGATTAAAAAACCATGAAATATTACCTTACATAGCAAATTACAAGATTTTCACAAATTTCCAAGAAAATTTTATTTTATTTATAGTAAGTATACCATGAGTATGTCACGGGGGAAAAAACTCTACATAAATCTTTCAGCACATTTTAACTAAATTAGCTGTAGTGTTCTTAATTATTTAAAATTATCTCGAATGATTAGGAATGTGAGAAGCATAGAGAAATACATTTCCTAAATTTTCCTAGTCTTGATTAATAAAGAAAAAAAGAATCACTATTAAGAAAATGCAGTGTTAACCCGTGAGACAGAAGTTGCTGAAACATGAGTCATGAAGCTTCATAAATTAAGGCTCCCACAGGTTTTTCTCAAGGGGCTGTGCATATGCGCAACCAAAATGCAGGTTTGGCTGCTTGCCACAACAAAAGCCAAACTCATGAGACAGCTGCTGGTACAAAAGGAAAAAGATTTATTCAGGAGCTGCAGACTAGGAGAACAGTGGACTACCATCTCAAAGACCTTCCGCCTTCCTGCTCAAGCCTATGGCCTTATATGGATAAGAAGAGAGGCCCTTTTTCTATCCAATTATCTTGCTAGCTTTGGTGCACTCAGTGTAAGAACCTACCCTGGTGCCATTAGGGAGACTTCCCAGGCATTCTCTGACTATCTACTCTAACAATTCTCTTCTTCAAAATTCTGGATCCTTGTAATCTTACAAGGGAAAAGAGATGGAAGACTTGTCTTCTGTACTTTCATTCTGTTGTCAAAAGGATGTAGTCTTACCTATCCCTGGGTCCAGAATTCTTGCTGTGTTCTAAGGAAGAATAGGGCCAAGGACAGAGGGAAGCCCCAACTCAAGGAAGAAGGGTTGTTGGCTCCAAAAGGCAGCATACACAGTGTCTACAGGATGGCACTGCTGAACAGTTGAAGCTGGTAGCTACACATTTCAAGAAGCAGTGCTGCAGATGGGCTCCAAAGTGAGACCTTTGGAGATGTTGTCCCTTTCATAAAGGGAAATTTTAAATCTCTTTCAGGAGTTCCAGTCCAGCTTTTTCTTGCAGTATCAAACAGCAGCACAAAATCCAAGTCCTCTCAGGCTGACCTTCCCAGTTTATTTTGCCTATAGTGTATTGCCTCAGAGACAATTGTTCTGCTACAGACAGGGAAGCTCCCTGGCCAAAATGGGTGCCCTGCCAGGTCTTTAGAGGGAACAATTATTTATCATAAAAAGGTGCAGTTGTATCTTTCTGAGCTTGATTTCAAAGCAACAGTAATGGTGGCAGAGAAAGGTTGCTGCTAATCCTAATCCCCCTGGATTCAGGATATTAAAGATACTCATCTCCTCATTTCTTTTCTGCCTGTGCCTTCTATCAGGGAGAGGTTTTGAAGCTAATTTCTATATCTGTATGATGTGTTTGTTCCCTTTATTAGCCAAATCTTTATTGTGTAAAGACATAAATGCTCGACATAAGGCATTTGGTTCCATTTTCCTTATCATCGGCCAAAACAATCCCAACTGTATGATGTTGTAGTATTTAGGGAGCCATTTAGGGACCATTTCCCTGTAGTCTAAAGTATACATATGCCCAGCAGTATTACAATAGACAACTAATTCCTTCTTAGTCATTGGATTATAGCTGTACATGAACAAACCTGCTAAAATTTGGTCCAGTGGGCTCTCTTCAGGAGTCAAAACAAAACAACCCCTGATGGCACAAAAGTGCAAACCCAAATCATAACCATAGAAAGATCCCAAACATAGTGGGAACATATGAACAAAACTTGGATTCTTAATTTCACTAACCCAAACAAGCATTCACAAGCAAGTGCTAGGGTCTCATCTCCTTCCAGCTAATACTGCAAATGGTCTTGACTGGACCAAAATGGCACTAACCCCAAACAGCACAAAGCCCAAGTTTCACAAAACCCAAGTGGCAGGAATAGCCTATCAACTGGTACCACAAATGGGTCTAACTGGACCCGAGTGACACAAAGCCCAGACAACAGGGATAGCCTTCCAACTGGTACCACAAATAGTTCTAACCAGACTCAAGTGGCACAAAGCCCAAGTGACATAAAGCCCAAGTGGCACAAAAAGACCAAGCAGCAGGGATAGAAGGCCCCTAGTGTGAATGCTGGTTCAAATAAGTAGTCTTGGGGACCAATTGCTCCCAAGAAATCCATTTCCTTTCACCAGCCAAGCATTCCAGGTTGCTGAAATCTTGAGAAGGAATGCAGGGAAATTCCCCAAGAAAAGTTCTTGGTAGCTGCTGGGAAGTCCTCACAGTCTTGCTTGCTCCTGGGATGCCCTGTCATAGGTAGCTGGGACCCCAACCCAGGTCCTTTGGGACTAACTGAGGCCCACACTTTCCCAACAGAGCAGAAAAAATATTGTAAACAAAAATAAAAATGCACATTTAACTGCCTGCTGCAATGAAAGTCAGACTTGTCAGACAGGTGCTAGTGTAAAAGGAATGAGGTTTATTTAGGTGCCATGACCTGAGAGAATGGTGGACTCCCATTTCAAAAGCTATTCTCCCTTTCTCCTCAAGCTTATAGTTCTTATAGGGATAAGGAAGGAAGGTATTTTTTTCTATCCAATAATCTTAATAATTCTTGTCATGTTCAGGTCTGTCCATTCATCTTTCTAGCTTATGGCATGCTCAGCATAGAACCTCACCTTGTGCCATCCTAGCCAATGCAAGAGACACCCCCATGCTCCCTGAGTATTTATGGTAATTTGTGTGTGTTGGTAGACAGGTATTATAAGTATAAGATATTATATTGTTCCTGATCTTAAGGGGAAAACTTTTAGCTTTTGCCCACTGTGTATATGTTGGCTGTAGATTTCTCATACACAGCTTTTATTATGTTGAGGTATGATACTTCTATTCCACTTTGCTGAATGTTTTTTACCATAAATGCATGCTGGATTTTATCAAATGCTTTTTCAGCATCTGTTGATATAGTCAAGTGATTTTTGTCCTTCATTTTTTTATGTAATATATTACATTCACTTTCACCACTCTTATTCAACATAGTATTGGAAATTGTAGCCACTGTGATCAGAAACAAAGAAATAAAAAGCATCCAAATTGGAAAGGAAGAAGTAAAATGTCATTATTCATAGCAACCTGATAGTGTACATACAAAACCCTATAGTCTCCACAAAAAAACTACTTGACATAATACATGAATTGACAAAATACTGGGATATAAAGTCAATATTCAGAAATTGATGGCATTTTGTACACCAACAATGAAATATCAGAAAGAGAAACTAGGGAAAAAATCCCATTTACTGTAGCAACAACAAAAATAAAGTACCTAGTAATAAATTTAACCAAGGAGGCAAAGACTGTACTCGAAAAACTATAGAACACTGAAGAAAGAAATTGAGGAAGATACAAATAAATGGAAGCATATACTTTGTTAATGGATTGGAAGAATTAACATCATTAAATTCCATACTACCCAAAGCAATTCTATAGATTCAACACAATTCCTGTTAAAAATACAATAGCATAGCTCACCAGATCTAGACAAATATTTCAAAAATTTATATTGGACTAAAAAATAGCCTCAGCAATATTTGGAAAGAAGAACAAAGTAGGAGGGATCACAATACCCAATATCAAACTAAACTACAAGGCCACTGTAATCAAAACAGGTTGGTCCTGGCATTACAGCAGACATACAGATTAATGGAAAAGAAGAGGGAACCCAAAAATAAACTCAAGTCTCTATGATTAATTAGAATTTGACAAAGGGGGTAAGATTATACAATGGATCAATAAAAGGTGTTGGGAGAACTGCACTGGTATATGAAAAAGAAATAAAGAGAAAGAGAAAGAGAAAGAAAGAAAGAAAGAAAGAAAGAAAGAAAGAAAGAAAGAAAGAAAGAAAGAAAGAAAGAAAGAAACTTACACTATACACCAGAATAAGCTCAAAATGGATTAAAGACTTAAATGTAAATCATGACCATAAAAGTCCTAGAGGAAAACAGTCAAGAAAATTTCAGATATCCCATGCAACAATATTTTTGCCGATATAGGTTCTAGGGCAAGGGAAATAAGTTAAATATAAACAAGTGGGGCTACATTGAACAAAAAAGTTTCCACACAGCTAAAGAAATCATCATCAAAGTGAAAAAGGAACTGACTGTATGGGAGAACATACATTGGACAACAGTTTGATCTCCAAAATATATAAAGAACTCTCAGGACTCCACACCAGGAAGACAAACAATCCAAGTAAAAAATGGGCTAGACACTTTTCCAAGAAAGACATACGGATGGCTATTAGAGGTATGAAAAGATGCTTAACAACACTAGCCATCAGAAAGATGCAAATTAAAAACAATGTGATATCACCTTACCCTGTCAGAATGGCCATCATTAATGATTCTACAAACAAGTGCTGGCAAGGATGAAGGAAAAAGGGAACCCCAATGCAGTGTTGGTGGGAATTCAGACTCCTGCAGCCACTGTGGAATACAGTATGGAATCTCCTTAAAAAGCTAAAAGTGGCAGTGATTCTGCTGCTGGGAATATACCCTAAGAATCCCGAGTCACCATTTTTAAACGAATTATGCACTATATTATAGCAGCACTATTTACAATAGCCATGTGTTGGAAACAGACTAAGTGCCCATCAGTAAATGAATGCATTGAAAAATTGTGGTGCATTTGTACAACAGAATACTATGCAGCAGAGAGAAAGAAGGAGCTCCTACCCTTTGCAACAGCATAGATGGAACTGGAGAATATTGTATTAAATGAAAAAAGCCAGTCAGTGTAATACAAACACCATATGAATTCATCTATAAGAGGAATCAAATGAACAAAATAAACTAATGAAAGAAATAGAACCATGGGCATGGAACAGACTGAAAGTGAGCAGAAGGGAGGGAATAATGGTGCAAAGAAGGAGAAGGGACTAGCCAACGAACATGTATGAATGACCCACAGACATGGACAGCAATGTGTGAATTGACTGTGGGAGTGGGGGGCAGGATGTGCAGAGGAGGTCAAAGGGGGAACGTTGGAACAACTGTGATACAATAATAATAAAAAGGATTTAATAAAAATATAATAAAATAAAAAAGATATTTGGTAGTAATAAATAAATGAATAAAAAGTATTATAAACATATGGTACCTATATAAACCTATGTAGCCAAACCTATTAATTACGGGAGAATGTTTATAAACTAACACTTATTAATATGTTCAAAGTCTCTTGTGGGAAAAATGTTTTTCCTGATGATAGTTAAAAACTTGCGAGTTAAGAAAGAAAAATGTCTTCAAAACTAACCTTGTAAATGGTCAAAGTTGCCATTTAAGAGAAATGAAAATGTCTTGAAGACTTGGTAAACTAATTTCCTTTTAAATTCACAAATAAGTTTTTAGAAAAATCACAGAAATTTAGACTCAAATGGAGAAAATTTAGTTAAATTACCTGATGAGAAAGTTAATTTTATGCAAAGTTACATTAACAGGATAACATGTAATAACCAATGCCAGAACCGGGGCCCCTTTTTTCCCAGCTTTATGCCTTTTCTGGAGCTTCATACTAACTTTGAGAGATCTTAGTAATAACTAATGCAATATTCTGTTGCTAACTCATTGTGCTTAGTTATGGAGAGATAGAGGTACAGGAATGAATGTCACAGTTGATTAAATAGATCTGACAAAATATATGCAACATTTTCTTCTGTGATTCATTTCTAGAGTAATTATTTTTACAGAGAATTTTTTATGTTCATGTGTACTTTGAATGTCAGAATGCTGTAGGCACCCGGGGCAGTCACTCCCCCAAAATAGCAAGTGTCAACACATCTTGATTTCCTGTGTAATTAGAGATATTTAATCTATTAACCACTTGAATGCCCAATGGACATGTGATTATTCATGAGGTTTTTCATAAGGCAGCACCTGTAGTAATAAAGGAACTCTGAAAATTTACCTTTTAAAATAAAGCAAACTATGCTCAATATACAGAATTTCTTCCAAAAGCACTTCTCGGAGAGTGCATACTGATACCATAAAATTGCTGATCAATTTAAGTGAACCAAGCATCAGTAAGTAATGGGGAAAATGAAGGACCTAGCTAAACTAACTGTATGTTTTTTGACTGGGAATTATTAATGGGTACATTCTGTTACTCAATCAATATGAGTCTTTCCATAATTTATAATAAACTTTGCTGCATTTTTCTTACTACAAAAGTGATGTACATATATTTCAAGACATACCAAAAATACAGATAACAAAAATAAAAATCACCAGCCCTTCCCAGGTGGTTCACTTGGTTGGAGCACGGTCCTGCACACTAAAATGTTGTGGGTTTGATCACCAGTTGGGTGTGTATGTGAGGCAACTGATTGTTGTTTCTCTACACCCCTCTCTCTCTTTTTCTCTCCCTTCTTCTCTCTCTAAATTAAATGTGATGATTTCTGGGGCGAGGGAGGTATAAGGAGACTAAATGGTAATAGAAAGAAATCCAATAAAAATTCAATTAAAAAATCAATAAACATATCCTCCAGTGATGATTTAAATAAATATATTTTAAAAATGTAAAAACATCTTATAGTCACTGTTCATATTTTAATATGCTGCTTCCAAAACCACTTCTCACATGTCCTTCCAAAACTTCTTCTCACATATACATGTTATAGTCTACATACTGTTTTTGTAATCTAAAAATATTAGTGTAATCTAAATTGTCTGTCATTAATTTTTCAAAAACAAATTTGATGTCTTTATATTATGAATGAATAAAATGGTTTAATTAATCCCTACCTTTATATGTATTTAAATATTTTTGAGATTAAAAAATAACTAATTTCCAATTAAAAATATATATATTTTGTATATACAACATATATATCATATTCCTATGGGATATCCCTCCCAATATGGAAAAACTAGTGTCCAGAATTATTTAAAGGAAAAAAGGTATGGATGGTAACATTTAACTCAGTTGATTTTAGTAGTAATATTTTAATAGCAAACCTTGAAAAATTAATTTAAAATAAATAAGACAATTGGGAAAATTTCCTGAGGTGTACTGGAACCAACCTCCAAAAAATGATGGCCAAGAGACTGAAGAAAAAGGCTAACAATTTCAAACTTAAATGGAGTTTCTTAAAGGGGTCTAACAGACAGAAGAAGAATCTTGGGCTGTCGCTCAACAGTGGATCGCTGGAGCAGAAAGCAGATGGGGGCTCCACAAACATAGCCTCCAGGAACACAGGTGGCTTGTAGCTGTGTCATGTGCTTGTCAGTGCTGTATATTCCAAGACAGTACATGACTTAATTCTGTGTAAAATATAAATTCTTTGATTTAATATTATGTGTTTATCAAACTACATATTAATATCAGAGAGAACATAAAAATAAATTAGTAGTATTTCCATCTAGAAAATGTGACTAAATTAGAAGAATGGGAAAAATTATCACATTTTATTTAATACTCTTATTTGGTAATTTTTAATTATATAAGTAATCCTATTTTGTTATTATCAATTTTAATAATAGAAGAAGAATATTTTGTTCACATTTTTAAAAAGGTATTTATTGCTAAGACTGACATGCATTCACTAATAACAAGAAATATCAAACTAACCATACTGTTGTCTACAAAGAATATCTAAATAGGTATATCAGGAATATGTGGTGAACACAACACATTAGTACTTCAGTAAAATTTCTGAAAAATGATTGAGGATAATCTTTTAAATGAGATATCAATAAATATTGACTGATATATTTTGGAATCATAACCAGTTTACCTCAAGAAGGGTGATTATTAGATTAATATAAACTAAATGGAAATTTCTAGGAACATGATAAAAAATGTGATATTCTATATATTTTATTGATTTATTCCTTTAGAACATTTCAATTATTTAAAGTTTTCTTCTGAGATCAGAAATATAACAAGGGTATCTGCTATTGGTAACTAATGTTCAACATTAGACTGGTGGTCCTACCAAATTATTTAAGCCAAACTAATGAGAAAGAAAAATAAATGTCATTGTCTGTAATTGACATTATTATGTATGCATCAAGTAAAAAATCCAAGGTAGTTTAAAAACTGGCAGAATTAATCATGGAATTTAACAATACTCCTGGAATCAAAGATAAGATAAAAATTTACAATATATATTTCTTTGTAGCACATAATTAGTATTGGCAATTTATGTAGGGCCCAGATGGGAAAATCTGGTCCTAGCTGGGCTTTCTCATGCATTGACTGCCATCTGTAAGTTTATTATGGGGCTTTTCTTATTTGGGTTGGACTCTCACATCTCTGGTGCTCTACACTTGGAGAACTCAACTGGGTTGACTCCACCCTGTTTCCTATGGTCTCTTACCCTCCAGCAGATTAATTATGGTTTATTCATAGAGGATAGGACTTCTGAGAGACTCAGTGGAAGGTCACATGGCCTCAAGAGACCTATGTTCAGATTTGACATAGTTATTTCTGTTACATTTTATTGGTAAATCAAGTCACAAGAAAGACCCAGATTCAAGGAAAGGGAATACAGATTCACATTTTGAGGAGAGAAGCTGCCATCACATTACCAAGACACTGGATACAACATGAATAAAATACTTGGCAACATACAGAGTTGCCAGAGGGCATTGATTGAACAAAATAATGGACTCATAAATGTATACAACCTTTGCTTTAATCAACCAGATCATTTCCATGTGTAACATCACCATAGCATCTTTTGTAGCAGAAAGTAGTTATAAAACAACCTAAAGAATTGGAATATAAGGGCCATTTGAGAGCCACTTGAGGGCCTTTGAAGATGAGAAATTTATTGCTTCCAGTTTTCTTTAACCATGAGCTATAACAAATGTTCAGCAAGTATGAGTAGAAATATAGACAGGTTTTAGAAAGGGCAAGAATATAAAGCCCTAAGGAGGGTAGTAAGTTCAGTTAGAAGGGAAAGGGAATATTTCTTCCTTCTCACACTGGTAAAACAACAATAGGCTGTGAGAACAACTTTCCTAAAAAATAAAAGTTAAATTACTAACAGAACCCATCTATAAGACAGAAAAATTTAAAATTAGAAATGTGCATTTGGTTGAGTAAATATAAAATTTTTCCAGAGAGGCAATAACTGCCAAATACTTCAAGGAGAGTTATTAATGAATCAGTGCAATTTAGATGGGAATTTCCAGGAACATGAGGAAAAATCAGGAAGTGTTTTCTCTCTGTGTGGTTTGAAGTATTCAGCCAGAATTTAATAGGGTATGAGTTAGTATAGAATGCCCAACAAAAGAAGCAATGTTCACTCTACATGTTGCTATCTCTGCCATAAAGAGGGGATGTGTTTGGAACTTTAGGAGATATATCATGCAATATCTGGACATAGCCCCAGAGAAATATTTCTAAAAACAAAGGAAAGGAAGCCTCTACCTCACAGCAGCTGACCACTGAATATAAGAAGTTGGGAAAACCCTGCCTTCTAATTTAAAGTGAGTTTTAATGGACAACTGAATATTGGTATAATTCATCAATTTACATGAATATTCCTAATGCAACTTCTTTCTCAAGATAACATCAGACAGAATGTATTTTAATCAAGGACTCAAAATTCCAAAGCTCTAAAAATGGTTTATTAGAGGATGAAGATGTTTTTACAGATGTTTGTGGCTAGGGATTTTGCTGTAAGCCTGAATTAAATGTAATAGGAGAGTAACCCTTGATGCATTTCTTACTATCCATTGCTGACAGTAGCCAATCATGCCCATGAAGGGAAGCATTCATGAAATTGTACTTAATCTGGTGACTTTGAGGATAATCCTCACTCAGGAAGAAGACAGACATTTCTTTCCTAAAGATCAATGTTGTCCTAAGGAAAGCATTCAGGGTAAACATAACTTTAAAAGACTGTGGTCTGTGTGGGATAAAATTTTTTAATGCAAATGTTGATGAGGAAGTTAGCATAAGGTCACTGATATACTAAATAAAATATGAAATATCCAGGAAACTATTTTCTCAATTCTCAAAACATTCTGTGAATTACCTTAGAGAATTCTCATCTAAGATGCTGATTAAATAGATAATAGATAGCTATATAGATAGATACAAAGATATAGACATAGATATATAGATATTTTTATATTCATATATACATTTATATTTATTTCAACAAAAATGTACCACAAAGATTCATTGCCTTATATAGAAAATAAGGTAATATAACATGCTACTACTTAGTGGACATGGATTTCATAAAAATATACAAGTCAGTAGTTTCAATGAGAAAAAATGAATTTATACCATGATTACTGAGTATATACTTCATACAATGCATTTTTTAATGATATGTATGATTTTTCATGATACCATTTGGGAATGCTGTTAAGAAAATTTGAGCCCTGGCTGGTGTGACTCAGTTGGTTAGATCATTGTCCCATAACAAAAGGGCTGCAGGTTTGATTCCTGGTCAGGAAATACACCTAGGTTGCATATTTGATCCTCAGTCCAGGCGAGTGTGATCTCCTGCCCGGGTGTTTAGGGGAGGCAACCAGCCAATGCTTCTCTCTTGCACAAACTCTTTTCCTTCTCTAAAAGGCCAAGAAAAAATGTCCTTAGATGAAGATAAAAAAAAAAAAAACTTAAGGATTATTTCAGTAAAATTTAACATTACCTTAACAGGATCAGTATTTTAGATAAATATAAATGTATTAGATTTGAGAACAAAAGTGGACAACAGGAGAAAATCTCTTATATTATGGTTATTTGGGAGAGTAGATTCTGAGACAGTTGATCAGTTAAGTCAGAATCATCCAGCATTACTATTAAGGAGAAAGCCATAAGTAGATTCTGTTTACCTTAAAATACATTACATATTTAAACTTTAAAAAAATAATTCTACTAATAAATAGAAGAGAAGTAATTCTGTATAATTGCATCAATATGTGATGCAGTCACTTATCCCTGAAAAAAGAAACTATGAGTACCAGATGTGGTAAAACTTTCACAGGCTTTTGGAAAACCAGTCTCTCTAGCTCTTGTAATAGTGAGCCATTGGCCTTAGGTATCATGTAAGATGCTAAATACATAAACACCAATCTGGCCTAGTGCTAATAATGGAACACAAATATTTAAAAAAAATACTTCAAAATGTCCTAAAGAGGAAGTCATTGGATAAGCATTTTGGACATTCCAATTAAGGGCTGGATTGTAGAGAGAATTTTGAATATATGATTGATTTTTTTTTTCAATGTGGACCTTTCTTCCCAGAGAATCCACATCATTCCACAAAAGACTTTTTAAAAAATCATACCCATTTAACATTCTGTACTTCTGCCTTTATAAATTCCCTGTTCACTTCCTGAAATTTAAAAGCTGTTAATTTATAAAACAATAAGTTTACTGTCAATAAATTACCTTTTCATAGCAACTGTGCAAATACTGATTAGCTACCATAACAAATTCAGTTCAAGGTTGGATCTGCCAAAAAATACAAGTTGATCATATACATATTTTTTTAATTTTAGCAAGTAACACAGAGCAAAAGCAGCCAACACTACCTGTAGAGTAATTTCAGAGGCATTTTCTGTGTCTAATTATTTATGCAAAATTGCTTTCCATTTATTCAACTATTTTTATCCTTTATTTTGTTTGCAGATGTAGTTAGGTGTCACTTGTATTAGTTCAGTAAACTCTGTTAATATTCTTCATAGTATATTCTTTTTTGATGATTTTTTTCTTATTGCTCAAGTATAGTTGTCTCTATTTTCCTGCCACCACTTCCTCTCATCCCACCCACACCCACATCCTACCCAGAATCTTACCCCACATTGGCTTTGTCCATGGATCCTTTATACATGCTCATTGATGGCCTTTCCCCTATTTTCCCCATTACTCCCCTATTCCCTCCCCTCTGGTTACTGTCAGTTTGTTCTTTATTTCAATGTCTTTGGTTATATTTTGCTTGCTTGTTTTGTTGATTAGGTTCCACTTATAGGTAAGACCATACAGTACTTCTCTTTTACCACCTGGCTTATTTCACTTAGCATAATGCTCTCCAGTTCCATCCATGCTGTCATGAAGGGTGGGAGTTCCTTCTTTCTTTCTACTGCACAGTATTCCATTGTGTAAATGTACCACAATTTTCTGATCTACTCATTTACTGACAGGCACTTAGGCTGTTTCCAGAACTTGGCTATTGTAAATTGTGCTGCTATGAATGTTGGGGTGCATAGGCTCATAGTATATTCTTTATGGAGCATCTCATAAGCGGTCTTTAGACTTGTTAAGACTCAGTTTTATCACCAGGGTTTTTAGTAGGCCGCTTTCCCTCTTTTTGGTGATGTTTACTAATTACAAGGATCTTTCTTAAAGACATAGGTGGGTTGATATCTTCCACCTAAGATAACAAAATGTTAAATAACTCAATTAAAAATGTGAATATCTTCTGAGTCTTTTCAGAAAGCAGTGGATCTTTTGTTGAATTCCTGATATCACAGCTGTCTACACAATATATGTTATGTGTTAAGGCAATGCCATCCTTGCCCAGGCAACAGACTTTTCTTGAAGGTATTTTCATGATTTTACTGCTCAGGGGTTTCTAGTAATAATTTGGCTTTAAATCATAAATGGCAATAAAGTTAGATGATATAAACTGAAAGTGGCAATAAAGAGTGGCAGATATACTCCACATGAGAAGCAGTCAATCCATGCATGCAGAGGTGCTTACACTTAAAGAACAAGACAATGAAGCACCCACACTTTGGCTTATACATTGGTGTCATTGTTTTCAGGTGAAGAAATTGAATATAAAATTATCCATTAATAAATAAATGTATAGAGAGAATCAGAATGATATAGTTAATAAGATTTAAATAAATGTTACATTTTACTAATATAGAATAAACACAACTTTCACGTATCTGTAAATGTCTCAGTTTATGTTTGTCACTAGACTAATCAACTATAGTTATAGGACGAAGCCTCTTAGAAAAAAATTACTGCCTAGATCCCACAAATGAGAGAAGAAGAAACTCCAAGCAAAGAAACAATGGAATTCCTGTATGTGTTTAACAACTAGCTCTCCAAATTAAAACAAACAAAAAAAAAGCCAAACAAAGAAACAACAAAATAAAATACTTATTTGTAGTGTTCAGTGATTTCTATGGTGTAAATATTCATTTTATGGCCAATTTCAAGCTATCAATTGGATATAACTAAACTCTCTAAGTTAGAAGCAAATATGCACAATCAGGTTGTATGAGGTGCATACATCACTGGAAGACTCTTGGTGAGCACAGAACTCCAAAAGTGTCTCCTACAGATAGGAGGCTACGTAGTAGCTGCGTTACGGAGTATCTTAACCAGTGAAAACTACTTCTCATATATTTGTGCTTAATAATTAGTTGTTTAACAGATATCTCAAATGAGCTACAATAATTTCTGAGCTAGTTAAATCACATTTAAAGTAGTGTATTCACTTCTAGATTTTACATTTGTTAAGAAAACAAAGTTTTTATTTTTTATTATATTTATTGGGTAACACTAGTTAACAAAATTATACAGGTTTCAGGTGCACAATTCTACAACACATGATATGTACACTGTATTGTGTGCTCATCACCCCAAGCCAAATCTTTGTCCATCACTATTTATCCCCCCTATACCTTCTTCTACCCCTGCACACTCTTCTCCCTTGGCTATCACTATATGGCTATTTGCGTCCATGATTTTTTCTCTTTTTCTTTTATGCTCAATCCCTCTACTCTCATTAAGCCCCCCAAATACACTGACAGCTTACATTTTAATAGCGATATGCATAAAATGGAAAACACATAAGGGAATATTGATACAAATATTGATATATAGCAATAGTATATAATAACTGGAATATCTGAAGAAAATTAGATTTTGCTTATAGAAATGGAAATTAGAGGTTACATGATAATCATTTTAAAATATTTAAAGTATCATTTTGAAAAAGATATTTGCTTTTCCTATATATGTCTTTAGGAAGTAGAATGAGAAAGAAATAATATAAGCAGATGGGCTTACTACTGTAATGAGATTTTTTTCAATAATTTGAATCTTTCAAAGACATAATAAAACTCTGTAACAATTAAGAAATTTATGAGCTTCAGTTCAGGAAAAGGAAGAAAAGCCAGCCAATGTATCTGCTTATCTGAATGTGTTTCTGCAGAAGTTCAGAGAAAGCTGGCAGTATAGTAAAGCCACATTACAGAGGTTTACAGACATTGAACTCATTAAGCACCCTGAAAATGTCTGTAAGAAAAAAACAGGAGAGAAAAGAAACTTTTTTTGAAAATCTTACTCTGGAAATTTAAATGTCTAGTAGAAGGTTAGAATAAATAAATCCAAAGTCTTCTGCCATCTTTAGATTTTATGATTTTATGTGAATAAATTCCCATAGCAGAGAGATGTAGACATTCCCTGGGTGCTAAAAGAATTGCTATCTGTCATTATAGATTTTCCCACAGGTGAAACTGTACTACACTTATGCAAACAGATGGCAAATCATCTCTCTATTCATGATTCAAAGTGTTTCTGAGAAGCCACTTTCCAACTCATACACACTGAATTTAGAGAAAATGAATAATTTATTTACACAGGATATAAAATGAATATGAACCATGCCTTCTGTAGCATTATTATATGAAGTATTTTTGTGTATAAATAAAAACATTCTCTACTCATATGAAATGTGAAACATTTTCAAGACACAATGTTTTAATATATACCAAGCATATGTGAGATCAAAACCTCTAAAAGGTGCATATCTACCACACTCTAAAAGTATTCCTTCTGGACTTCTGGTCAAGATGGTGGCATAGATAAACACAGTTCTCTTCCTTGTACGACCACATCAAAATTACAACTAAACTACAGAACAACCATCACTCAGGACTATTAGAAATTGAGTTGAATAGAAGTCTGGCAACTACAGAATTACAGAAACCACATCCATCCGGTTAGGAAGGGCAGAGACACAAAACAGGCTACTCCCACATCCACATGTGGTAAATAAAAATTCAAGAGGGATATCTTGGAAGCAAAGAGTCCCAGCCCCACATCAGACTCCCCAGCCCAGGTTTCCAGTGCCAGGGAAATAAGTCCCCATAATTTCTGGCTGCAAAATGCAGCAGGGATTGAGTCAGTGGAAGAAACTCCTTGAGTCCTTAGCAGTTCCTCTTAAAGAATCCACATGTGGACTTACCCAGACTCATTCCCTCTGAGCTCCAGCATTAAGGTAGCAGCTTGAAAGGCACCAGTGACATACAGGGAAGAAATGAAGTATCTGGCATTAAGGCAAGAGCTGAAGAACAGTTTTCTCCTAGATAGAAAGGTGGGCAGAGGCCATTGTCCTTTCTGAACCTTTCCCCACAAAGCCACAGAGCCAGTTGATGGGTACTTTTTCTGAGATTCCATCAAGCCAACTAACACTGTTTGCCCCACCCTGGAGATACGGGGTTCTCCAACTCAGACAACTTATGGGCCTCCCTAAGCCATTAACAGTGACTTTTCCATGTGAATGCCTGGTCTTGGTTCATAGTTCAGAACTTCTTAAATCTTCTCAAACAAGCAGCTGGTCTCATTGAGCTCCCAGGTCCTATACCTTTGGCTAAATAGCCCCAGGCTCAGCACTAGCAGCAGCTAGTTTAGATTCACAGCTTGGCTTCACCTACAAATCTCTAAGCCCAGCACAAATAGCAGCCATCTCAGATTGCTTCATAGCTCAGGCAGGGTGACACCAGGCAGAACACAGGTGCAGGCTGACCTTGGCGTGAACTACCCAGGAAACACCAGAGCCTGTGTACCCAATGGACAGCTATAGACTACACTGAAGCACCACTGCTCTGTTCCTGCATAGCTGATCTTCCACAAAGGGCAGAGGCTGGTGATGAGTGGTCAAAGCCAATCCTTGCAACTGACTGGCCTGGGTAAATCCCTCCCATTGAACTACCAGCAGAAACCAATTCTCAACTATAAGAGGATGTATAGTCAGCCCACACAGAGGGCACACCTTGAATACTCAGCTTGGGTGATAGGAAAGGCTGTGCCACTGGCCACTATAGGACACCTAATACATTAGGTATATGGCCATGCTGCCAAGACAGGGAGTCATAGCAGCTGTACCTAATACATAGAAAGAAACACAGGGAGGCTGCCAAATTGAGAAGATAAAGAAACATGGCCCTAATGAAAGAACAGATCAAAACTCCAGAAAAAGAACTAAATGAAATTGAGATAATCAATCTATCAGATGCAGAGTTTGAAACACTGTTTATAAAGATACTCAAGGAACTCAGTAAGGACCTCAACAGCTAAAAAAATATCCAGTCAGAGGCAAAGGATACACTAATTTAAATAAAGAACTATTTATAAGGAAACAACAGTGAAATGGATGAAACTAAGAATTCAATCAATGATTTGTAACATAAGGAAGTAAGAAACAACCAATTGAACAACAAGAAGAAAAAAATTTAAAAATGAGGATAGTGTAAGCAGCATCTGGGACTACTTCAAGAGTTCCAATAATCACATTATAATGGTGCCAGAGCGAGAAGATCAAGAGCGAGAAATTGGAAATCTATCTGAAAAAATAATGAAAAAACCTTCCCTAATTTGGTGAAGAAAATAAACACACAAGTAAAGGAAGCACAGTCTCAAACAAGATGGATGCAAAGAAGCCTATTCCAAGACACATCATAATTAAAATATCAAAGATTAAGATAAAGAGAGAATCTTAAAATCAGCAAAAGAAAAGAAGTTAGTTACCTGCAGGAGAATTCCCATAAGACTGTCAGCTGATTTCTCAAAAGGAACTTACAGGCTAAAAGATATTGGCAAGAAATATTCAAAGTCATAAAAAGCAGGGACCTACAGCCAAGATTGTTCTATCCAGCAAAGATATCATTTATATTTGAAAGGCAGATAAAGAGCTTCCTAGAAAAGAAGAAAACTAAAGTTCATTATCACTAAGCCATTATTATGTGAAATGTTAAAGGGATTAATTTAAGAAAAAGAAAAAGATCAAAACTATGAACAATAAAATGGCAATAAATACATATATATCAACAATTGAATCTAAAAAGCAAACTAAGCAAACAAGAACAGAGACAGATTCATGAACACAGAGAGTGTTTTGATGGTCGCTAGTAAAAAGGGGGTGTCTATCAGACAAAGATGAGAAGGCCAGGGGATTAAGAAGTACAAAGAGATGGTTAGAGAATACCCATGGGGCTATAAGGTACATAATAGGAAATGGAGTAGCCAAAGAACTTAGAAGCATGACCCATGGACATGAATAGTGGTGTGGGAATTGCCTGAGGAAGTGGGGGATGCGGAGTGGAGGGGGGACCAAGAGTGAAAAGTTGAGACAACTGTAATAGTCACGATTAAATATTATTAATAATAATAAATATAATTTAGAAGTAAAAGTGTTCTTCCTGATTGCAAATATATGTTTTTCCTTATTCTGACATTCTTTCTTACCCTGTCACTTGACAATGCTGTCGGCCAATTTTTGCTTTCTTAAATCAAATATAGCAATTTTACTGGTGTTCATATTTTTTGTAAAAGTATTTCCAGTTAAAATGTGATGATAAAAGCAATTTTTTAACAAGAACTAATTTTCTGAACAAGGCATTTAATGGCTTAGACTATCAGTATTGTCAACTGGATAATGAAGGGATTAAACTAAAAGTATCTAAACTCACTTCTATTTCTACAATCTATATTATCCAAAAAAAATATTTCAGGGGGTTATAATCATTCCTTGAATTTCTACTATGTATCAAGCTGTATACTAGGCACTGGTGACACAGAGGAATAAAACCTGAGGCATAGAACCTAGTAATAGGCACCATCATTTAAATGTTGTTACAATGTATACTCACTGTGCCCAAGTTACAGTGTGGGTACAGAGAAAGAGTGATTTATTCCATCAAGAGGATGGCAAGAGAGAATATTATACAGAAAAGATAATGTTGAAGCAGTTTAAGGAAAAAACTAACATTCAGAACAGATTCATGTATCTCACCATTTGTTACTTTAAAAAAAAGAGGGTATGGGTGGATAAACGGTGATGGAAGGAGACTTGACTTGGTGTGGTAAATACACAATACAATATATAAAAGATGCATTATAGAATTGTACAGCTAAAACCTGCATCATTTTATTGACCAAAGTCCCCCAATAAATTCAATTAAAAACAAATAACAAACCTATATATGTAATACATATATTAAAAATGTAGTTATACTAATAATTTTTGTGGTTCTACTTTACATTTAAAAAAACTTTTATAAATATCCTTTTTATTTATTTTATTTTATTTTTTATTGTTGTTCAAGTATAGTTGTCTTCATATTCATCCCACCATGTCCCCCCTTCACACCCATCCCCACCTCCCACCCTCAAACCTACCCCCTTTGGCTTTGTCCATGTGTCTTTTATACATGTTCCTTGATGGACCTTCTCCTAATTTCCCCCATTATCCCTTTCCCCTCCCCTCTGGTTACTGCCAGTTTGTTCTTTATTTCCATGTCTCTGGTTATATGTCACTCACTTGTTTGTTTTGTCGATTAGATTCCACTTATAGGTGAGATCATATGGTGTTTGTCTTTCACCACCTGGCTTATTTCATTTAGCATAATGTTCTCCAGATCCATCCATGCTGTCTTATATACAGTATCCTTAAATGCCATTTATTTCAAAAATAACAAATATATATTTAAGATACTTGTAAATCATATACTAGTTTATATGAATATTCTTATGGTAGTTTTTCCAAATCTAGAATCTCATTAAATTGTTGAACTAATTATTTTAACTCCCATTAAGAATAATTTCTATGAGACCATCAGGTAACAAGTAT
Source organism: Phyllostomus discolor (assembly GCF_004126475.2). Taxonomy (NCBI): domain Eukaryota; kingdom Metazoa; phylum Chordata; class Mammalia; order Chiroptera; family Phyllostomidae; genus Phyllostomus; species Phyllostomus discolor. Next base: position 76,811,757 of record NC_040904.2, on the reverse strand, counting down.
ATCTCTGAAAATCATGTAAGTCTCCAAAGGTTTCCAAATTCATTGTCTTTTGTGGTGACTGGACAAATATGAATGATTAAAATACACTAGAATTTTTAAAAAATATTTTCCTAAAAACCCCAGCTGAACCCAAAAACCACCTTCTCTCCTTAGTTATGTTTTTTTATTTATTTTTTATTATTGTATTTTTTCTATTACCATCTACCCCCCTATTCTCTCTTCTATCTCTATCCACCCTCTCCCCACTGCAATCACCACACTGTTGTCTGTGTCCATACATTCTTTCTCATTTTATTTATTTTTTTGCTTGATCCCTTTGTCCCCTGCCTTTTTGCTTTAGTAAAGTTTGTGGATCATTCTCTTCTAGAAATGCACTCTCTTCCATATTTAATCCGTGTTTCTTCCCCCTTGCCACCAATCTCTCTATCAGTTCCTTTGGGTTCACCTTGTCAAGAAGACTGCTGTACAGTGGTGTGTCTCAAACTCCCTTTTAGGACTTGTACTCTAGCTTCTACACTAGCTGCTTCCTTTGGCAATCTCCTCTAGTCTCATGACTTCAGTGATCAGGCATTATATGGAATTCTTCAGTCTAGACTCTCTTTTTTATATATTCATTTGAATATTTCACATAGCCAAAATTTTCACTTGCCATATTCTTCTTTACTAAGTATTTGTCTTTATTTGTATTCTGTACAAGAAATAGTGGACCCATGTAAGATGTGTCTAGTTATTGGAAAATTTTCTTGTCCTTCTAAAAATTCTCCATTCTTCCCTGGCTGGTGTGGTTCAGTAGATTGAGTGCTGGCCTGTGATCCAAAGGATCACCAGTTCAATTCTCAGTCAGGGCACATGCCTTGGTTGCAGGCCAGGTCACCAGTAAGGGGCCCATGAGAGGCAACTACACATTGGTGTTTCTCTCTCTCTCTTTCTCTCTCCCTATCTCTCTCTCTCTAAAAATAAATAAATGAAATCTTAAAAAAATAAAAGCTAAGTATTTAAATTTGTTTTAAATTCTCAATTCCTATATGTTCAATCCACTTCCAAAATATCCTTAATTTTCAGTGTCAAACACTGCTTATTCATATCAAAATACATATGTTCATGTGGTGCATTTGTCCCTTGAACAATACAAAAAATGCAGTTAAAAACAAGTATATTAACACAAAATGCTAGTTCAACTTTAAGTGGTTTGTTGATTCAGTAGCACTAAAAAGAACTATAGGAATTGTCTATCACTGTATTTTATATACATCACCTAACTGAATCCTCACATGAAGCTGATTTTAACATCTCTATATTATTTTACCTTTTCAGGATCTTGCTACTTCCCTCATTCTATTTAGTAACATCAAAATATTTGCAATTATATATGTAACCCATTATGCCAAGTGGCCTTTTTGCAGTGCTAGATTTCAGCAAGCCTTAGGTCTCTGAATTAAGCATCCCCACCCTTTGCTTGGAGCTCATCCATTTGTATGGCTGGTTATGTCAAACTCATGTTTTTATTTAAAGAACACCTCAGGCTTGCCATGAATTATCCATGTAGGACTTATTATCCTGTTTTAACTGAGGTTCATTTTCATAAAATTATACTTGACCATGTATGTATTACAGGTTACTGTGGTAATACAGTAACCTGTAGTATGCTACAGGTACTACCATACTGTGGTAATACAGTAACCTGTAGTATGCTACAGGTTACTGTGGAATCTCTCTATCTTTAGTTTTTTAAGATCTAGATATTCAAAATATTATCTCTCTGTGCTTTATCTCTATGTGATGACATTAAAAATATTTTTTATTTTTGCAAAAAACTTTTACAGAGGCCCAGACATTTTATTTTACATTTTCTTAATAATTGGTCAAATTCATATTGTGCCTAGCCACTAAACTACATGCTTGTGAGTTTATGAATCTTTCCTAAGCAGCATCTTAGGTTTTATGGGTCCAGAATTGAGTTATCTTTTCTAAAGTAGAAAAACAAACCTTTTAGGAAAAAGATGTATAGGATTCATTATGACACATTGACAAATATATTTAGTATTTTGACGATGACATTTGAATATAGGCTTGAGAACATTTAATTTACTCATAAAGCTATTTCAGATAAATGATCATGCATGAGACCCAACAATATAGATTAAATTAGGCGCTATTACTGTTTGTGTTAAATTCATTCTCTACAATATGTGACTAGTTTTATCTCACATTGATTAATCAGATATCTCTTTAATTAACCCTGGTTAATTAAATTTCTTTTCAGTTATTCTGTCATGCTATGCTCTCTTCATTTTCAGTATACTATTGCCTATTTTTCAGTTTGAGTATCCTTATTTTCAAAATTACATTACGTTAAGACTAAATATTCCATGCTTTGACTAGTAATCAGACTTCATTTTGATGGCTATCATCTTTCCCTCTAGTAATTCCTGACCATTCACTTTGTTATTACATTTGTGAATACAATAACACTTAGTACTCTGCAAAAAGTCAATGTATGCCACAATTCTCATTCTTGAGATCTATTTCCAAACAAAGTCACCTCATCTCTTTATAAAAACCTTACTAAGGGTTTTTCTACAGGTCAATGTAAACTGGCACTCATTTTTAATTACAGTTACGCATTTTAAATTCAAACAGGTGACCAAAGGTGAAACCCTCATACTCAGAACAACTTGACTACAGGCTAACTGTAAACAAAGATTTTCCCATTTCAAAACAACAACTTTGTTTTATCTGTATCCCCTATGTTCATTGCAGCATAATCGACAATTGCAAAGATGTGGAAGCAACCCAGTGTCCATCAGTAGATGATGGATAAGCTATGGGACATTTACACAGTGGAATACTAAACTGGCCTCTTTCAATGGCAGGTATCAACGCTTCATTAACAATGAAGCTGCTAATCAATAATGTCTGTAACTTCATTTGTGTTCATCCACTCAGAGGATGCTGGTAAAATTGCCAGGTTTTGACCAGCAATTTTCCAACAATTGTTCTCCCAGTTCTCTTCTAATTTCTCTTTGCATCTATTCTCCCAGGTGTTTTTCAGATTTTCTTTTTCATGTTAACATTTCAACATATCAGCTCCAATATACCATAGAAAGCCAGTGCCATTGCTCCTACAACATAAGAAACAATTCCCAAGTCCCTAATAAAAGCAAATATCTTTTTTTATGCCTTGTGTTCTCCATCTCTACAGCAATTTCATGAGTCCAAGGCACAGGGCTCTCTTAATGCCACAGAATTCTACAGATGTCTATCATAATCAGATCAATCAAAATGTCTTGTGCAATAACTGGCAAAATGTTATTTCCACCTCCTCATTTTATTTCCCCACCCATTTTTGATTCTGTGATGATTCATAGTGTATCTAAGGTCATGTCAACCACCAGCTAAAATCCTTTGAAGGTTTTTAACAGCCCTTAAAATAAAGATCACTTCTCTTCCTTGGACTTTAAAACGCTTATTTGATACTGCCTCCCTCTCTTCAACTTTATTTGACATCACTCCTATGAAAGCTCTCTACACTCCAGCTATCATAAATTCCTTTCAATTATTCTATTATACCATTTCTTCATCCCCAAGGCTATCATATATACTGTTCTGTCTGCAAGAAATGTGTTTTCTTGACTTCTACCTCACTTCTACTAACTAGCTAGTATTTGTGCTTCAGGTCTTAGCTTTCTCTATCCACCTCTCTCCACAAACTATAATTCCTTTGACTTTAATATGCATATCTATTTTTTTCCACACCTGATGTCTTGCTTATTGACCTTAGAGAGAGGGGAAGGAAGGAATAGAAAGATAGAGAGAGAAATGTCCATGTAAGAGAGAAACATTGATTAGCTGCCTCTCCCATGCACCCCAACTATGGACCAAACCTGAAAGCCAGACATGTGCCCTGACCAGGAATCGAACCTTCAAACTTCCTGTCTATGGAATGATGTTCCAACCAACTGAGCTGCACTGGCCAGGGCTAACATTCTTCACTTTTACTCTGTAGCATTTAGTGCACTATAATTTTTTGTTTAATAAATGTCTTTCCTCTAAGGTCAACCTTAACTTAAAACATTCTATGAAAAATATTCTCTTTTAATTAGTCTAGATAAAAATAATTAATTTTTATATTTATATATACATAATAAAATTTAGCATGTTAATTTTTTATCAAATAATATAAGAATATTCTACTAAGGCATGTACAAAAATATTTAGATCTGTGCTATACACTCTAATAGAAAAACTGATTGGGGAGGAAAAGGAAGGAGGGAAGGGAGAGAAAAAGGAGAGAGTTTGCAATTTTTAACTTTCAGGAGAATAGGAACAGTAAAAATAAAAATTTTGTATGCCAGAGAAATTTTGTGTGCATGCTGAAGTGTGAGGTTTACTTGTTAGAATTGTTTAAATTAGGCTCACAGCAGTGATACTTTAACATAGTTGCCTACAACTGTCTCCTGGCTGAAATTCACATGTAGAATAATACATTCTTTTTCCTTAGCAAATTGTCTTCAAGTCAACAAAACCTGGTTTTAATGTATGTATGTATGATATTTGATATGTACTCATCCAAAATACAGATCTCTTCAGAAAAGAATAAAGTAAGGAAATAAAACAATAACAGATGACTAAATACCAAAGAATGCTTTTCACATGATGTATTGAAAAATAAATAAGGTATTTCTATTTGCTAAAATTAACCAGACATTATTAACTATAAAATTCTCTTTGAAATAGAATATACAGGATAATCATACCCACAGAAAAATGCTTGTGGATTTTGCATTTGTATTAACTGTTTGCACAGCAAAAGAAACTGCCAATAAAACAAGAAGGCAACCAGCGAAATGGGAAAATGAAAGAAGATATTTGCAAACAACAGCTCCAATAAGGGGTTACTATCCATAATATATAAAGACCTCATAAAAGTCAATACCAAACAAACACAAAATCCAATTTAAAAATGGGGAGAGGACCTGGACAGTCATCTCCCAAGAAGACGTATCAATGGTAAGGCTGTGGAGAAACAGAACCCCACACTCAATGCTGGTGGGAATATAAACTGTTACAGCCACTGTGAAAAATGTGTAAAGCCTCCTAAAAAAATAATAAACTAAGACTAGAGTTACCACATAACCCAGTAACCTGCCTTCTGAGTATTTATTAAAAAAATATGAAAATATTTATTCATAAAAATATATGCATTCCTATGTTCTTTGCAGCATTATTCACAGTGGCCAAGACATGGAAACAACCAGTGTCCTTTGATAGGTGATTGGATAAAGAAGATGTGATACATATATATAATGGGGTGCTATTAAGACATAAGAAAAAATAAAATACTACCATTCGTGATAACATATTTGGACCTCAAGAATATCATGCTAAGCAAAATAAGACAAACAGAAAAAGTTAAGAAGTGTATGATTCACTCATATGTAGGGTATATAACTAAGACCAACAAATTAACAAAAAAGAAAAGCAAATAAAACCTCATAGATACAGACAATTAACTCTTTGGTGGTTACCAGAGGGAAGAGGGTATGCAGGGTAGTAGGGGATAAAGGGTGTCCAATATATGGTGATGAAAGAAGTTTTGACTTTGGGTGGTAGGCATATAATGCAATATACAGATAATGTATTATAGAACTGTACACTTGAAACGTATATAATTTGATTAACCAATGTCATCCAAAAAATTTAATTTGAAGGCATGCATATGTTTAAATGGATAAAATTGAATATTTAGCAATAACTGTAATATAATTGGTCCTTACCTGTGACCATATTCACTTCCCCTAATTTTCTTTCCTAATCTTTCTTTTTTATTTTATCTCCCTCTTTAAGTTGTAATGGTTTAAATATCTGTTCTAAAATATAGGCCTGATAGAGATCAAAGATGGTGGAGGAGTTAAGTGGAAGTCACACTAATTTCATCCTAGGACCAATCTGGAGTTACAAATAAATTGTAGATAAATCACCCTGAATTACCAACTGAATGCTAGTTATAGAGAAGCCAAATAACCCAGGACAGATAGAAGAAACCATTTCACCATAAGACTGGTAGGAAGAGCCAAGGAGGCACAAGAGGGCTGGCTGCGCTCACACAAGTGGCAGCTGAAGTTCTGGAGGGATATTTCAATGGCCAGAAGGCTCCTCCTGAGAAGCGTAGGGTCTGAACCCCAAGCTGGGCTCCCCAGCTGATAGCACCATAGCTGGAAAGGAACCCAGATAACATACATCTGTGAAAAGAGGTAGGGTTTCCATCTGCTAGGGAGAGATGCAGAGAGGCCAATACACAAAATTTTATTTGTAGCCACTTAACCTAGGCTCTGGCAGAGGGAGAGCAGAGTAGACTAGAGATACTTGAAGAGAGTCTGGGGGTTGGTGACTCTGGGGAGAGAACTGAAGGAACAGCTGCCAGGATTCCTGTGCTTGAGTTATTCCCCATATTGTAGAAGCCATTTTCTCAGGTAGAGCACTCCTCTCCAAGTGGCATCAGCCTGAAAGGAAACAATAGCCCCACCTACAGTAATTATTCTTCCTCACCCTGTAGATCTTAAGCCAGGCTGCTGATTTCAGCATGATTAGTTCAACAACTGGTTAGTTTAAAAACTAAGGAGGAAAATACAAAGAAGCAGCCAAACTGGGAAGACAAAGAAACAGACCCCAAGTGAAAGAACAAGAGAAGAGAACGAGAAGAGACCAAGAAACTATTTGAAGAAATAATGACCAAAAACTTCCTTAAGCTGGCAAAGGAAAAAGACATACAAGTCCAGGAAACTCAGAGAATCCCAAACAGGTTGGACCCAAAGATACCTACACCAAGACACAGCAAAATTAAAATGACAAGGCTTAAAGACAAGGAGAAATCCTAAAAGCCTCAAGAGAAAAGCAGGTAGGTACTTACAAGGGAGCACTAATTAGACTGTTATCTGATTACACAACAGAAACATTTCCAGTCAGAAGGGAATGGTATGAAATATTCAAAATGATGAAAAGCAAGGACTTACAACCAAGACTACTTTACCCATCGAGCCTATCATTTGAAATTGAAGAAATAAGGAACTTCCCAGACAAGAAAAAGCTAAAGGAGTCTGTTAACACCAATCCAGTACAGCAACAGATGTTAATGGATTTGCTTTAATAAGAAGAAGGAGGAGGAGGAAGAGAAGAGAAGAAGAAAAAATAAAACATAGGAAGACAGTCTAACAATAGAATGGCACTAAATACATATTTATCAATAATCACTTTAAATGTAAATGGCTCAAATGCTCCAACCAAAAAGCATAGAGTAGCTGAATGAATAAGAAAACAAGACCCATATATATGCTATCACCAAGAAACCCATCTCAGATTGAAATATACACAGAGACAAAAAGTAAAGAGATGGACAAATATATTTCATGCAAATGAAAAGAGAAAAAAAAAGCTGGGATAGCAGTACTTATATCTGACATAATAGACTTTCAAATGAATACTATAATAAGAGACAAAGGACAATATGTAGTGATAAAGGGAACAATCCAACAAGAGGATATAACTGTAGTAAACAGTTATTAGATGCTCCTCACACAGGAGCATCTAAACATGTAAAGCAAATCTTGATGAACATAAAGGGAAAGATAAACAGAAATGCCGTCATAGTTGAGGATTTTAACTGCTCCCCATTGTCTTCAGTGGATAGACTTTCTAGGCAGAAAATCAACAAAGAGACAATGGCCTTAAATGTCACACTCAATCAAATAGATTTAATAGCTATCTTCAGAGCATTTCACCCCAATGCAGCAGGATATACATAATTTTTTAGTGCATGTAGAGAGTTTTCTAGGATAGAACACGTGCTAGGACACAAAACAAGTCTCAATAAATTTAAGAAGACTGGTATCATATCAAGCATCTTCTCTGACCACAGTGCTCTGAAACTAGAAATCAAACACAAGAAGAACACAGAAAAACATGCAAAGACATGGAAGCTAAATAACATATTATTAAACAATGAATGGGTTAACAATAAGATCAAGGAAGAAATCAAAGATGCCTTGAAACAAATGAAAATGAGGACACAACAATCCAAAATCTGTGGCATGCTGGGAGAGCAATCCTAAAAGGAAAATTCATAGTATTACAGCCCTATATCAAAAAAAATAAAAACAAGGAAAAGCTTAAATAAAAAAATCTAATGTTACACTTAAAGGAACTTGAAAAAAGAACAACAAACAAAACCCAAAGAGAGTGGGAGGAAGGAAATAATAAAGATCAGAGCACAAACAAATGAAATAGACTCTAAAAATGATTTAAAAATGCAATGTATACAAAAGCTAGCTCTTTGAAAGGATAAACAAGATTGGCAAAACTTTAACCAAGCTCATCAAGAAAAAAAAGACCAAAATTAATAAAACCAGAAATGAAAGAAGATAAATAATAACTGGCATCAAAGAAATATGAAGGATTCCAAGAAAATATTATCAACAATCATATGCCAATAAACTGAACAACCTGGGCAAAATAGATAAACCCTAGAAACATACAGTCTTCCAAAACTAAATCAGGAAGACTCAGAAAATCTGAGTAGACAGATTACACCTAGTAAAATTGAAACAGTAATCAAAAACTCTCAACAAATAAAAGCCCTGAACCAGATGGCTTCACAGGGGAATTTTACAAAACATTCCAAGAACTAATGCCTCTCCTTCTCAAACTAGTTCATAATATTCAAGTGGAGGAAAGGTTCCCAAACTCATTTTACAAGACCAGCATTGTCCTAATTCTAAAACCAGATAAAGACACTATAAAGAAAGAAAATTATAGACCAATATTCCTGATGAACATAGATGCTAAAATCCTCAACAATATATTGGTAAACAAAATATAGCAATGCATCAAAAAGATCATACACCATGATCAAGTGGGATTTATTATGGGAATGCAGGTTAATAAAATATCTACAAATCAATGAATATGATTCACTACATAAACAAAATGAAGGGTAAAAAACACATTTTTACATCAATAGATGTAGAAAAAGCATTTGAAAAAATCCAGCACCCAGTTATGATAAAATCTCTCATCAAAGTGGGAATAGAGAAAACATACCTAAACATAATAAAGGCTGTATATGATAAATCCACTGCCAGTATCATCCTCAATGGGAAAAACTACAAGCATTCCCCTTAAGATCAGGAAAAAGTCAGGGATGTCTGCTTTCACCTCTTATTCAACATAGCACTGGAAGTCCTAGCCACAGCAATCAGACAAGAAGAAATATAAAAGGCATCCAAAGTGGAAAGAAAATAATAAAACTGTATTTATTTGCAGCTGACATGATACTGTACATAGAGAACCCCAAAGTTTCCAAGAAACCATAAAACTGGTAAATGAATTCTGTGAAGTAGAAAGATACAAAACTAATATCCAGAAATCAGTTGTATTTTTATATGCCATTAACAAACTAACAGAAAGGGAAATTAAGAATATAATACCATTCACAGTTGCTTCAAAAAGACTGAAATACTTAGGAATAAACCTAACCAAGGATGTAAAAGACCTGTACTCAGAAAATTGTAAGACACTGAAGAGAGAAATTGAAAAAGATATAAATGTAAGTGGAAGCACATGCCATGTTCATTTATAGGAAAAATTAATTTAGTTGAAATATCTATAACTACCCAAAGCAATCTATAAATTCAATGCAATTCCTATCAAGATTCCAATGATATATTTCACAGAACCAGGGCAAATAATTCAAAAAATTATATGAAACCACAAAAGCTCCACAGAGCAACAATGATCCTGAAAAAGAAGAACAAAGTTGGAGGAAGCATGCTACTTAATATCAAACTATACTATAAAGCTATAGTAATCAAAACAGCATGGTACTGGCAAACCAACACATAGATCAATGGAACAGAATAAAGAGTCCAGAAATAAACCCACACTTTCAGAGTCAATTAATATTTGACAGAGGAAGCATGCACATACAATGGGCTAAAGATAGTTTATTTGATAAGTGGTGCTGAGGAAATTGGACAGATGCATGCAGAAAAATGAAACTACACCACCAAACATTGTTCATAGCAATTTTTTATCAGATATATCTCCCCAGGCAGGGGAAACAAAAGAAAAAAAAATAAACAAATAAGATTATGTCAAACTAAAAAGGTTTTGCACAGCAAAAGAAATCATCAACAAAATATAAAGACAACCCACAGAACGGGAGAACATATTTGCCGGTATATCTGATAAGGGTTTAATATCCAAAATTTATAAAGTACTTGCAAATCTCAGTACCCCCCAAAATCAAACAACCCGATTAAAAAATGAGCAAAAGACATGAATAGATACTTCTCCAAAGAAGACATATATATGGCCAACAGACATATGAAAAGGTATTCAATGTCACTAATCATCAGATAAATGCAAATTAAAACCACAGTGAGCCATCATCTCACACCTGTCAGAATGGCTGTGATCAATATATCAACAAAAAACAAGAGCTGGCAAGGATGTGGAGAAATGGGAACCCTTTTGCACTGTTGGTGGGAATGAAGACTGGAGCAGCCACTATGGAAAGCAGTATGGAGATACCTCAAAAAATTAAAAATTGATCTATCTTTTGATCCACGAATCCCACCTCTGGGAATATATCCAAAGGAATCCAAAACACTAATTCAAAAGAACATAAGCACCCTTATGTTCATTTCAGCATTATTTATAACTGCTAGTATATGGAAGCAGTCCAAGTGTCCATCAATAGATGAGTGGATAAAACAACTATGGGACTTTACATAATGGAATACTACTAGGATGTAAAAAAAAAAAGAACTTTACCCATTGTAACAGCATGAATGACCCTGGAGAACATTATGCTAAGTGAAATAAGCCAGTCAGAGAAAGACAAATGCCATAGGATTTTACTCATACATTGAATCTAACAAACAAACTCAATAACAAGGAAAATGGTGACAGAATCATAGGTAGAGAGCAGATGACAGCTAATGGGTGGGAGGTGAGGGGGTGGAGGGATTGAGCAAAAAGGAAAAAGGACTCATGGACGTGGACAACAGTATAGGGATTGCTGAAGGGAGGGGGCATAAGGGGACCAAATGATAACGGAAATTTTAAAATAGAGATTTTTTAAAATCTTTTTAAAAAGATTTTATGTATTTATTTTTAGCGAGAGGGAGGAGAGGGAGAGAAACATCAGTGTGTAGTTGCCTCTCATTCACACCCTACTGGGGACCTGGCCCACAACCTAGGCATGTGCCCTGACTGGGAATGGAAACAAGGACCCTTTGGTTCACAGGCTGGCACTCAATCCACTTGCACACCAGCCAGGGCAAAGAAAGATTTAAAAATAAAAATAAAATAATATGTAACCCTTTTGTTACATTACTTTTAAAAAATGTTTTGAGTTGTAAGACTAATTTGTTCAATAATATTGATTAAATTTTATATTTCCACCTTTTTAGATTATTACAATCCAAAACAACAGTGAAGGCTGTAACACTGACAGAGGGCACCAGACTATTATAGGGAAGGGCGAATTGAGGTTGAGTGACAAGGATCTTCACAAATAACGAGATGCTATGGAAAAGCAGGATCATGATTCTTTATGCTGACCAACCCTCAGCATGTCCCAGCACTAAAGGTGCTCCTTAAATTTCACCAATCACTGTGTTAGAATTAGCAGCACAGCTTTACTCAAAATGCTCAGCTATGCGGGCTCTGGAAGCAGCTTGCAGCAGGGTGCTTTCAAACGTGTTGTTACTGCCAAATCATTCTGAATGTACTTCACATACACTGTAGATTTTCTTGCAAGGAGAGCATGGATTAGAGTAAAATCAACCTCTACTGCTTGCTCAGAATTAATTCTGAGGTGAATTCAACTTTCGGGGAAAGTAAAAAAAAAAAAAGCAAACAAATGTGACAGGCCACGAGGAAAGATGAGATTCATATTTTGAGGGTAATTTACAATTTAGGAGAAAATGAAGTCTTATAGTTAAATAGGATCTTAGACATTACTTGATTTTGCTTTATCATTTTATAGAATATGAATCTAAGTCTGAGGAAGGTTAAATGACTTGTCGAATGCCACAAAGGCACCAAGAATTGTTTTTATTTTTGATAATTCCAAATATTTTACCCAACAAAAGTGGGTCTTCTGTTCAAAATTTATCTTGTAGTTTTATCTGAACTATTTGAAAATTAATACCATAAAAGAGGTTTTGTAAAATATATTTTTATTATGAAAAAGTGTGCCCATAATAAAGCTAAATGAATACTACAAAGTTTCTAATTTTTTAAGTATCTATATTTCCATATATTCCATACAGTTTTAGTGGAACTGTATCAAATACTAAATCATGGTAACTTTTTAGTTGTTGTTGCTGTTTTAACAATATATTGTATACCTAACCAACATTTTCTCACTCAGAAATCACATCATGTTTTATTGATTACCAAAAAAAATCCTTATAAAATATTGTTGCCTTGTACTAATGTTGATGAGATTCTAGTTTTAATTGATTTTCATTCCAATTTGTTACTCTGAGGATTTTTTTTCCTTTCATGGTATTGACAATTACATCCAAAGTAATGTATTATGCAAGGGTGGTAACTACCTTGTTACTATTGGTAACTTCTTATTTGTCACCACTCAAATGAATGCTCTTATCTGAAACTGTGCAAATAATCATTTTTCTTGGGTACAGCCACACAGTCAGTGTGGTATATGACCAATGTCTAAGTTATAAACGATACAGAGTGCGGAGTTTTAAAAAATAAGAAAATATTAACAAAAATACTGCACATAACTGAACCAATTAAAGGAAAAAAGTAAAGATAGCCCAAAATGTCAAAAGTAGTCAGATAAAAGCTAAAATAATATGGAGAAAATACAGTTGTGAATTTCCAGACAAAAAAGAAGTGGGAGGGATGTAGTCATAGGTGGGAAAACAACTAATGGATAAATCACCTCAGCTGAGGCTATAGAGAGGTCCTCAGACTGGGTTTAGAGAAGATGATTTCTTTTTTTTTTTAATGGAATTGCCTTTTTTTTAAGATTTTATTTATTTATTTTTAGAGAGGGAAGGGAGGGAGATAGAGAGAGAGAGAGAGAGAGAGAGAGAGAGACCAATGTGCGGTTGCTGGGGGTTCTGGCCTGCAACCCAGGAATGTACCCTGGCTGGGAATCGAACCTGGGACACTTTGGTTCCCAGCCCGTGCTCAATCCACTGAGCTATGCCAGCCAGGGCAGAAGATGATTTCTTATACCAGTGAGAATAATTTGAGAAGCAAAGGGTGAAAATTTTATTTTAAATAATGCAGAAAAGAGTTAAAGAAAGAGTTATGTGCAAGTGAGTTCATGTACATGTAAATATTTTTAAATCTCTCTAATTATTTCATCCTTTTAAACAATAGCAGGCCATCTGCTCCCTCAAACTTTATGAAGACCTACAGTTTCTTAGTGAAAATGCTTAGGTAATTGATGACTGCAGTGACTTCACTCTTAGAGTAATTGTATTCAATGCTTCACCAAAGCTGAAAGTTGGAACTTAGTTTCACATTTTTTCGCAAGGTGATCTGGTTGCTCCTCTCTTAATGCTCTGTTCTCCCTCTCATTTCCCACATGCTACTGGTATTGCTGTGAGAGAGGGAAAATGTGTGCCATCATCATAGCCTCAGAGTCCCTGCACCACAACAAGGATCTGCCTTCTATTATCAGGCAGGTCTGCAGCAACTGCTACTAAAAATGTCCTTTACTTCTACTGCATCATAGCTCCACACACATGTCCATGCACCACCAATCACAACAAATGTCCCATTTGAGTTAGTCATCTCAGAAAGATATCTGAAAAAAATAAATCAGATTAACAAATTCATGTATGGAAAGGATTAATAATTTTCATCTTTTTTTTTTAACTTTGTGGGAAAGGATGGCAAAGAAAGTTTTAGGTCTTTCTAGTCCACATCAAACAGTTCTTCTAGTACCCTTAAGTCAGGTTCTAAAAGGCTCTTAAATGATAGATATTGGGAAACAATGCACTCCATCACAATTTTAATAATTTAGCTAGAGTCCAAGGTTACCTTAGTTCAAGACTTATATACATGCTAATTTAGAGCTGCAGATTTTCCTAACGTGTGTAGCTGGAAAGAAAAATACGATCTGAGTGTTAGTTGAGTGTTACTATGAAAAACTGTCAGCAAACACATTTTTTGAGACACTAAGTCTCCAAAAGATTACATGAAAAGGGATTGTTAAAAAAAGTGAAATGATGTTGTCAATGCAGTCTCCCCAGATTCCCTTACAAAATTCATTTTGCTTCAGAGAGCACAGAAGAAACAAAAGCATATTTCTACTCTCTCTGAGTCAAGACTATGTGTTAGTTGGATCATATGTTACCTGTCAAAATATAAACCTTTCCAATTGTGATCCAAAGCTTCACGTAGAGTTTCTATCAAGGAGTCCTCTAATAACACTGTCTTTATTTGAAACAGGCTTTCAGGGCCTGCCCTCCAACTTGGTTCCAGAAGGCTGTACAGAAACCTGCTCCTGCTGTGAGAATCTAGGGCACTGATAATATTCAGCAAAACCCTCCACTGGCACTTTCACCACCATTTTTTAATATAGAATCAATTTGCCTTCCTTCTGATGAATTAATGAATTCAGGTTTGGAACAAAGTAAACAGTCCACAAACAGAGCCAGCTACTTATATTTCAATCACAGTTTCAAGTACTTGTGTGAAAGCATTTGAAATTATTTTGTGAAGGGGTCTAGAAGATATTTTATGTCTTGTTTTTAAAGGATCTTAGCATATTCATTTTAACTATACAAAGGCAAAGACATCTTGATTTCACGGGCCTTTTTTAATGCCTGCAGTTCTCTAGTTTTTCACAAATACATACATGTCTAGCATTGTGCCCAGAGCTATTACAAATGTTTACAACTACAAATCAGTGACAATTCTGTTACAGCATGTCTCATTTGAACCAATTCTTTTGTGTAGATATGGGAAATGCAAATCCTCTCACTAAGAAGAACGCCTGACACCATCTGAATCCTTGCAGAACTAAATCAGGGTCAGTGATCAATGCAGGTCATTAGAGAGCTAACAATGATGGATCAATTGATGGTAGCATTTCTAAGAAAACACAAACCATGGCCAGAGATTATGTTATGTGCAGTTGCTTTTTCACTCACCAAGGAAATATACTCACACAGTCTTTTGTGAAAGGACAGGATATAACTTATGGGCAATAAAAGCCAATGCTACCCAGGTCTACATAGAACGTCTAGATTAGAAAATCTCCTCTTAGCAAATACCATCTGACTTGTTGTATGTGAAATAATAACCATTATATTGAAACAAAGAAAGAAAGAAGCTAATCATTAAGAATTATTTTATTTAATCCTTTAAATAAACCATAAACTAGGAATTTTTATTATTATTTTATAAGTAAGAAATAAAAGACTAAAAAGATGTGATAAAAATTACATGGAGTCACATAATGAGTTGGGCTAAGGTTGAGAGATTGGAATCACATTTGCCTGGTTTCAAAATGAATTCTTTCCCTTCTCTGTCAATGCCATAGCTTCAAATAATTAAATAGAATACTTGGATAACAAACAGTTCCTCAGTACATAATTGCAAATCAATACCTGGAGAGACTTCAAACATTAGTAAAAAATGTTTGAATCTATAATGAACAGGTCCTGGTAAATAGATGAAAATAATATAAATAGCATGCACATTCATTGTTTAAATCCTTACAAAATAAACTTATATGAAAAACTCATTAATCAATCAATTCAGTTTCTGAACTCCTATATGCTCAATACTTTCCTTGAACTTTGGATGAAGCACAGGAATATAACTCTGATCAATCTTCTCTAGTAGATAACAATCTACATCCATGAGGCACCTAGATATAAGAAAACAAAGATCAAGATGACATTAGTGATAAGTTCATACAAAGATTAATATTTATTTGAAGAAGACTTTATACTGTATTACTAATATTTTGAAAATGATAAGTTTAATAATCATAATACATGAAATAATACTATTAATAGACAAATAATGATAATGCAAGGATTCAATCTTACTCAAAATATATTTTGTAAAAACTATCTTTGCAATATTTTACAATTTGTAAAACTATCACTTTGGTCAGTATATCTAGTAACACATTTCCATGTAAACTACTTTGGTCCTAATTCTAATACCATTCTTTCACTTTTCAGACTGTTACCTAATTTTGACAGGAAGTAAATAGGCAAGCTTTTAAAATGAAAAATAAAAAGATGTCTGACAGTTCTTTCTAAAAAGAATCCTTTGAGAGTGTTAATAAAATATATTTAACATAGCTTTGGTGTTTTGTCATAGCAGAGAGACAACACAAAGGAAAGCACATAGGTCAGTAAATGCCATGAATACCATTCAAAAAATCATAATAAATTGCTTCTGCTAAAATGGAAAAGACACTCTTTTTAATGAATATAAATGTTCAGTAGTAAATACTGAGAACATCTACACCCTGCCTTCCATTCCAAATTGCCAGTCATACATGAGCTTCTCCCTTTATCTCCATAGTCCCTGGACTACAGACTTTAACTCCTTCTTGGGTGCAGATTCTTTAAAACGGTTTTCCACATGCAGGGGAGAGAATATGAGAAGCTGTGAAAATTATGGAAGTATAGAGAAAAGCTAAAAGATACAAGGTAGAAGTTGAAAGTTATAAGCAACAAGACCTTGAGGATTTTGGCAAAGGAATAGACAACTTGACCTCGTATATACACTGAAACATTCAAAAAGAAACACACAACACTCATTCCCGTTATAATGTCCCATTATGATGTAAAACTGACCTATGTCCACATTAATGTAATGTGGATGCAGCCTAAATGATTAGTGCTAACACAATGAAGTGTTCTTGTATAATTGATACAAAACCTGACACTGATAAATGCCTAAGGAATGGACAAAGACAGAGAAAATGAGTTAAGCTTTAGAGGCATTCTTACATTTCTACCATTGTGATCTTAAGACTTGTTACTTTTAATTCCCTTAGAAAAGTTTGAATATTAAAGTAAGAAAACTTTTCTTGGCATTGTCAATAAATAACAGGGAGTCACTTAAAATCCTCTTTGGAATAAGAAAAATACAGACATATAAATAGACACGCAAATAGATAGCTGTTATCTATTTAAAGAAAAAATTTACATAGGCTAATTTAATAATGGCAGATGCATTGTAAAAATCCATCACTTGTTTCAAGGCTCATCTTCAAAGGGAACTTGTCATTTATTCAGTAGCTAGAAGAAGGTGTTAGGGAAAATATCTAAATAAACTTAGAGACAAATGTTCCCATGGAGATTTTTATGTGGATGTATTTAACCCACTGTCATAATCAAGCATTAAAATTGGAAAGAAGAATGAAGAGGGAAGGAAGAAAGGTAAGAAAGAAGGGAGGAAGGGACTTCCTCATAGTTGTTTTATTCTTTCTAGAATATTTGTAATAACATTTTATTATGGTCTATAATAGGAATTACTGTAATATAAAATATGCATTGTTCATAAATATTTTAAATCAAAAGTAAACTGACTCTAATTACATGTGGACTCTATAACACTTCTCTCCCTGTTGTATTCTACAGCTAATCCTATAATTCATAAATATCATGTTTCCAATTTTAGAGTACAAACAGAAAATGCAAAATTTTCTTCCTTTTAAAATTTAATGTTACCCTCATTTTTAATCATGAATAACATGATTTCATAAAATTTTGCATTGCCAGCACTTAATAGAAAATCAGTATCTAAGCCTGAACTGAAAGGCACTGAACATGTCTTGCTCCTTCGTTTAGCAATCTGCTTCCTGGAAAGGCATCATAAGAAGCTACTCATCTATGTAAAAAGACCAATTTTAATAATGTAAATAATTAAAAAATGTAAATATTGTAAAAATATCTATTATTTATTTAATGTTATAAATGATTAATATTTTAAATAATGTAGATATTTAATATAGAATTATGCATAAGTGCAAAAATTGTGGATTAACTAAATATGTAATCAGTAGTAAATGGTTCAGTAAATTAGGAAATAGTCACCAGAGAAAAATTTAGGAATGTGGAGTCCTTTTTGGAAACAGTATGCATTATGTTTGATATTACTAAACAACTGAGACAGTACATGTATGGGAGAAAATGCTAACAAATTATGAAAAGAGTAATTTTATAGCAGTGGTAAAATAGTACTAATCTTTTGCACACAAACATATATGTGCTATTATATGGTTTTCACAAGGAAAACTGATGAAACTGTACCACTATTGTAAGGGGCAAAAATAATTGTAATTATGTTTCATATTATATAAATAACTCATAATCTATATTCCAAATAGCAAATATGCATTTAATGATTCACTTTGGAGTTAAGTAAGTTCTTGTGAGGCCAAAATGCAATTACTTTAATCCTTTATTTTTCTTATTAGGAGATAAATCATCATTTTCATAAAAGCTATATGTTCAGTAAACTTTCACCTTGCATTTTGGATTTTGCAACTCCAGTTTCATAAATCCCTATTTTTTGTCTCATAAATAATGCTAGAAAGGAGCATGTGCTGCGTGTCTTAGAAATGCTCAACTGTTTCAGTTTCTGCAGCTTTTCTACATATGAAACATAGCAGGTTATGTAATTACAAAAGTGGCATTTATGACCACAGGCTTTCAGTATTGTGTAATCCTGTCATGCAGTGTGATATATCAAAAGTAAGGTTAGGGAAAGCAGACAGGCTATACTTACAGTCAACAAGAGGCCATCAACCCAAAAGAAAAAACAATGGCTCAGGCATGAATTATGATACATCAGATTGTGTAAGGAAGGCTTTAGCAACCACAACCATTAACAGCTTGTAAAAATACCATTAAAGGAATTATTTCAAAATGGTGATATTTATTAAGTGCAGAAAGATTTACAATGTTCATCAGATTTGGAACAGTACTGCTGAAGTTTTCTTGACGGTTGTGAAACAGTGTAAAACACAAAGGCTTTTGCTGATTCTATCTTCATGTCTTTTATTATTTTATACTTTGATATTTTGTCAAGATGAGTTCTGAATATAACAAAGGTCATTGAGTTTTAAGTCTGATTTGGCTCCTACTTTACCATGTGAACTTGGCAATGACATTTAATATATCAAGATTTCAATTCCCTTATCTAGGAAACAATACAATTAAAGAAAGATATTTATAGCACCCTTTAATAAATAATGTTCTACCTGGGAAATCTCTTGTTTTTCATATCTTGTAGCATTTCCATGACCTTTTTGTTCCTCTTGTTATTGTTGTTTGTTTCCACTCTGTTTAGTAAGTACCCCAAAGTACACATGGAGAGCAGGAGAAATATCAGAAATATGCATGTAGGCAATATAACATGGAATCTTTAATGTGAGCTAAGAAGAAATAGAGGAGGAATAAAATTAAATGATAAGATATCAGAATACTGTATTTTGTTGTGTATAATGTGCACTCACATTTTTGGCCTAACCTTTCAGGAAAAAATAATCTTTTGTTTTAATTTTTTGATTTATTCATTTGTTTATTTACATTTAGATACTTGTTTTTTGCATGATAAATGAATTTTGCCATTTATTTTTGAACATACTGTGATACAGGAAATTTTATGTAACAAATAATTACAAAGAACAAGAAAAGATACAAAGTTTTTCCAGTACTACCAACATATAATGCACATCCTTATTTTTCCCTCAAAAAATTGGGCACAAAAGTGTGCATTATACATGGCCAAATGCGGATATATGAATTTTTACACTATCAGAAATGAAGCTCCTAGGGAACTCAAAGTAGAACAGTCTCAAAAAGAAAGCCTAATATCTTGGAAAGTGAACGATACTTACCCATTACACACCACACCCTTTGCCATTGTCTAACCAGTGTAATGATTCCACACTATCTGCATTAGAGGTAGTCATTCACTACCTGCATGAAATGGAGTTAACTAAAGAAATTTTGGTTGAAAGAGGAAAAGTATTCTTAATTTAGACAACACAAAGAAAACCCCCCATCTCTGTTCCCAACAGTAACTGAAAAGGATTAGTTTCTTGAAGAAAATTGGAGTTGTAGATCTTACCAAATTCCTTAGAAAAAACAGGAAGTGTCCACCTGAGGAGACGGCTAGCTGAAAAGCTGTGACACAAAAGGAGAAAAATAATACCCCCCACCATCTGCAGAAGATGTCGTTATCCTAAAGTCCCAGAACCTGTGCAAGTTAGGAAGGTTACCTGAAAACAAAGAATGGGAATTAATTAGGTTTCAAGTGGTTGCTAATCAGATGTTGTTAAAATAGATTATCCTGGACTACCCAGGTGGGTTCAATGTAATCACAAAGCTTTATTTATTTTTTTAACTGAAAAAGAGTGTCTGAGTGTGGGGCGTGAGAAAGACTTGACTGACAACTGCTATCCAAAAAAGAATGTGGCGTTGCTGACAAGACACCTTCTGACATCCAGAATTTTAAAGTAATAAATATATGTTCTTTTCAACCCCTACATTTGTGCTAATTTGTTTGCAAAAACAATAGAAACCTAATACAAAAGCCTTAAAGCCCCTGGGGGGAAAAACCCTGTTTATGCTGTACAATTTTTATAGAAGCAACTCTTTTCCCTATGTGTTTCTTGAGCAAAAGCTAACCCTGATGAAGCTCAAGTTTTCCATGCCATTCAGGCAAGTTACTGACCTAAGATTCATGGAGACATAGACTAGACCTGCCTCTCCCTAGCTGGACACCTGACTCACATTACAGCCCTGATTACAACACTATCCTCCAAGACCTTTTCCTGTAGCAAAACTAGAGTTTACATATTTAACTCTATTTAGACTACTAGTTTTTTCTGTAAGTAACATTGGTTATATTCTAATAATAATTATAAATCATAAATTTGATTCCCACAAATCATATTTAGATTTATAAGAGAATTTTCATATTTAGAAGAGAGTTTTCATATTTTAGAATCAGAAAGACATAAAGCTACCAAGTTGTAACAATATTTTACCAAAGAAGTTTGCCCTGATGATAATTTACATTCTGTTACAGTACTGAGATTAGAATGTTCCCAGTTGGCAAAATAAAAGAACTTAAAGACAAGTTTCAAAATTAGATCATTGTTTATATATCTCCTTTCTCTCTCAGGTCTGGATTTTTTATTTAAAGTTAATTGTATTCTCTCAGAAATTTCATTTAAAGTGTCCCTGTGGTTTTATTGATTCAGTGTATAATTTTAGACAAATATAAAGAAAAAATGCAAAATCTCCTGAGAATTTCATATTTTATCTACCTTTTTAATAGTCCCACTTGAATTCTCTACTATTTAACATTATTTCTTGTAATGACCTTTACCCTTCTTTTTTTAAAAAAGATAATTTTACCCAGATCATGTTTAAAAACATATAGCTGTTACTGTAAATCCACACTTTGCATTTGATATTTATTTGAAAAAAATCTTCCTGCCTTTATATCTTGTTAAGTTAATCCTGAGGATTTATCTCTTTGTACCCAAAGAATATAAATAAAAAATTTAATTATTCCATTTTGCTTGGCTTTAAGAGATTTCAAATCAAAACAACAATTACATGCGTCTTCATCCTTTCTCCAAACTTCCTCTAAAGCTATGTCTGTATGAAAACAATAACTTAACCAGTAAGGCAACAGGCTCATCAGTTAAGCCAAAATAACATAGAATGTCTTTTTCTTTCTAGAAACTAATTAAACATGTATAAGACTTTTACAGAATAAATAAAATTTGCCTCTCAATTCCATTGAGGAGAAACTTTCAGCAATCTCTTGTTAGTGAACAATTTTCAAAATGCCGCTTAAAGCTCCTTTTGTTTAAAATAAAATATAAGGGTCACTATTTATACTGAACACATTTACAGTAGAATAGCAAAAGGGTGTAAATAATTTTTCGTTGATTTAAAAGCTCCTGGTTATCTTGTCTTCAGATGAAATTGAATTGGCCCACCAGATTTTATAAGTGAGCAGCTGTATTCTGACAATGAAGTGTCTCTGGTCTCTCTATTCTAAACTGCAAAGCCGAGAAAGACCCCAAGTAAAGCCACAAAGTTTCAGTTCAACACAAGAATATTTGGTCCAAATGGATCAGATATTGCCAGGATTGTGCTGCAATGACGGTAGTAAAGAACACCTTATGAAAAGCCTCATCATTACCTTTCTGATGTTCTCTCAAATACCTTATGCCCTATATGTAGTATAACAGTGTATTTACCAAATGGTGTAATGTTCCCCTAGCTCAACTAGACTTTAGACTTCTTAACTCTAAGTCCCTGACCTGTTATTTCTTTGAATATTTACTGAAAAACTTGAAATTGTAAATTTTTTCTCCATCCCTTTAAGATGTAAATATTTTAAAAAGCTTCTTGCCAGTGTCAGAACCAGAATGTCTTTCTTAAGGACCTAGAAGCTGTCTTCTAAAAATATAACTATGAAGGAAAATAGTGCTGTATTTCTCCATTTCTATGGGAAAACAGGAGCCTAAATTTAATTAGTGAACAAAGATTGTTTAATCATAAAGAAAGCCATTTCAAAATCAGGAATAATTCAAGGTGCTGGAAATATCCCTTTGACCAGCTTAACTTTCTCCCTGAAGTCCTCCAGTATTCTTCTCACCAGCACTTAAAAACTCTCCTGCCCACTGACTCGGCAGAACTGAGTTCAGACTCAGCATGGCCTTCCTTCCCATTATTATAGTCTTGAAAAGGTATTTCTCAACAGTGTGATTTTGTCTAAAACAGTTTTTGCTTTGACATTACCTAAAACTTCTGTGTAACGTGTCCAATATCCTGCTACCACAACGGTTTTTGTGAGCAGCATTTTATTTTGATGGGCCAAGATAAACAAAGCTCTTTTAATTCTCATTCTAACAAAGACACACATTAAGACAGGCATACATTTCAAGAAATTTCTAACATTTTAATAGTGCTTTGAACTCCTAACCTTGATTTTACTTATTTCCAGAATACTCCAAGATCACTAGAATATTGAGATACCCACAAAACTTCCGTATGCAGCTTCAGAACTCTGAATCTACAGATGTGTACCCAGGCTGAGTCTGAGAGTAAACTGTGTGTTAAAAGCAAGAGCCAATTTACATTTTCAGTGAAAGCTTGGAATTGACTTCCAAAGGGTGTGAGGTCACCTAGGCGCTAAAAGGTAGGCTACAAACTATTGCTACTAGGGAAAAAAGCATAAAGAAAGAAAGGTTCTGAGGGTTCCTTGAGGTTAATTTATTGGTTTCTTTGTTACTAAATCTATCATCAGATGAAATAAACTTTCTTTGTTGGTAAATAGAACAATTCAAAAAATTTGGGAATGTTTTTAATCAAAGAAAAGTGGCTCTTTGCCTCTGAGTGTTTCTAGTCAACCCTATTATATTCAACTAGCAAAAAGCTTGAGTAAGGAGGAAAATTCAAAACTTTTGATCACCTTGCAAAGAGCAAGGTGATCAAAACTAAGGGGCAGGGGTAAGGATAATTAAGGAAGTAACATCATTGTGACTAAGATGTTGATGGCTATTTTTGGCTCCTTTTAAAATCTGTAGATTTTATTTTTTCTCCAACTTTTTAAACCATTTTTTCTCCAACCATTTAGATTTTTCATGTTTTATTTTAAATATAATGACCTAAGGAGTTAGTCACCAAAACTTTTCCACTGAAAAATACCTTCCCTGAACTATTTGATCAATGAAAATATAGCTGTCTGTTTTCATGTGTTTTCATTACTAAGGAAGTAGACAAATAATTCCCACTGTGAAAAAAAGACATGTTTGGATAAATAAAAGGAAATGATAGTCATAATGAATCCTAGCCATGGACTCATTATAAAACATTTTCTTTACTCATAAAATTATATTAAAATTTAAGGAAACATTTGAATTGTATTTTTAAATTATAGTTGACATTAAATATTATTTTATATTAGTTTCAGATATACAGCATAGTAGTTAGACAATTATAGAATTTACATAGTGATCTTTTCTATAATTCAAGTACCTGCCTGGCACCCTACAGAGTTATTACAATATTACTTATTATATTCTCTATGCTGTACTTTATATCCCCATGACCATTTTGTAACTACTCATTTGTACTTCTTAATCCTCTCACCTTTTTTACCCAGCTCCCCAACTCTCCTCCCATCTGGCAACCAATAGTTTGTTTTCTGCATCTTTGAGTCTTTCTATTATGTTTATTTAGTTAGTTCTTTAGATTCCATGTAAGTAAAATCATGTAGTATTTGTCTTTCTCTAACTTATTTCACTAGCATACTACCTTCTAGGTCCATCTATATTGTTGCAAATGGAAAGATTTTATTCTTTTTATGACTAAGTCATATTCCATTATATATCTGTACCACCTTTTTTATCCACTTATTTATACATTTATACAATTATTGATGGGTCATGAGGTTGCTTCCCCATATTGGTTGTTGTACATAATACTGCTGTGAACACAAGGGTGGTGCATATATCATTACAGATTAGTTTTGGGGGTTTCTGTGGATATATACCCTGAAGTAGATTACTTGGTCATAAAGTGGTTTTATTTTTAATTTTTTGAAGAAACTCCAAATTATGGCAGCACCAATTTGCATTCTCATCAGCAGTGCAGGAGGATTGCTTTGTCTCCACATCCTCACCAACACTCGTTGCTTCTTTATCGATGGTAGCCATTCTGACAGATGTGAGTTGGTATCTTATTGTGGTTTGAATTTGTCAAATTAAAAAAAAATTTAATTGAAAAAAGTATAGTTTTTCACTATTCCCAAGCAGGCTGGATATTTTAAAATAATAAATATGCCTGTCCTCAATGTCCTTTCACAAACACAAAGGCTGAAAATGTTTTCCCTCTTCTTTAACTAACACACAGCACTACAATCACATAAGAATAAACTTTAGTCAGTGTGATCTTTATAGAACATATAACAAAGATTTATATCTAACATTCATAATTTTAAATTTAGATTATTATCTGATGGACAAGCCATGTTTGCCTTTACAGTATTAAAGAGGAGTCAGTTTGGGAAAATGAAATGACATGTACTGATTATATTTAATTTAAAAATGAGCAATTAGCCCTGGCTGTCATAGCTCAGTGGATTGAGTGCAGGCTGCAAACCAAAGTATCGCAGGTTCGATTCCCAGTCAGGGTACATGCCTGGGTTGCAGGCCATGACCCCCAGCAACCCCACATTGATGTTTCTCTCTCTCTTTCTCCCTCCCTTCTCTCTCTAAAAATAAATAAAATAATAAATACAAATTTTAAAAATAAAATAAAAATGAGCTCTTGTCCTGTCTGGTGTATCTCAGTGGATTGAGTGCCAGCCTGTGAATAAAAGGGTCACGGGTTCGATTCTCAGTCAGGGCACATGCCTGAGTTGCAGGCTAGGTCCCTAGTAAGGGGTGCATGAGAGTCAACTATACATTGATGTTTTTCTACTTCTTTCTCTCTCCCTTCCCTTCTGTCTAAAAATAAATAAATAAAATCTTTAAAAAATAAAAAATAAAAACAAGCTCTTATTTCCACTTATCTTTCTTTAATAAATATTCAGGCTTAGGGTGAATTGACTATCTCCCTCAGTACCAGTTCTTCACTCTCTTACAGTAGAGAGCAGTGGATGTAGTGGATGTTGAAGGCCCACAAGAATGCAGCCCCCTCAAAACTTATTAAACTACTTTAAAAACATAAATTCTGTTGAAATATGAATTGTTTTCTTAGGTCAATTCTTGTCATTGGAGTAGGTCCTTAGCCAGGCATAAATTTCCATCATGAGGCTTAGACAAAAATAGACATGTGGCCTAAGAATTCAAGCAATCAACAGTCTCACAAATAGTCTGTATCTAACATTGGTTGGTGTCCACACACCCTCCTAGCTGCAGCATTATCTGTTACCAATACAGATTTGAAGAAAGTAAATTAAGTATACATAAATATTTACCTCTTTAAACAAACACTGGTTTGTGTCTGCACTAAGGAGTCAACCACATCAATTCATTAGTCAATTGATAACATTTGACTTCATGGAATTATCTCTACTCATCTAAGAATTTTAAAAATTTAACCTTAGACCTCGCTCTGCATATAATTGATTATGCAACCTTAGAAGAGTTCCCTAATCTTTACAGGCTTCACTTTTCTTCTCTATAAAACAAGAGGCATAATTCATTGATCATTAGTACCTTTTCAGATTCAATATGCAGATGGAATTTAAGAATATTATCTTTACTAAAAGGCTGGAAAAAATCTAAGGAGATATTGATTACAACAGATTACATATGATGAAGACGTTAATTAATAAGTTCATTCATAACTTATACTTGTCATCAACCATAAGTTTACATTTTAATATAGGAATGAAAAAAGTCTGGATGAGCTTTTTAAAAATACTCATTTTCATAATAGCCATAATGCATTAAGGAAAAAAAACATAAAACTTCTAACTAGTGTTATAAATATTTATTCATTGGCACAGTCCAAATATATCAGACACTAAAATGACCGGTCTGGATTTTTACATTAATTACAATGGGCAACGAGTGAACTTTATTCCCCCTTGTTCTGACTGCTAGAGTCACCACATTGATCTACACAACAGACCACATTAACTTACACAGAACAAACTCACTGGTAAAGCACTTGAGATGTGAATCAAAGCACAAGTTGACCTGGAAAGAGTTAAATAAGCAAGAAAGACTTTATTCAAGGTGATGGCAATAGGCAATAGAGGTCAGAATGTAGTCTGAGTTCAATTCTACTGAAACAAACAAGCTAGAGAGCCTTTAAGAACTGGGACAAGATCATAACCCATTTGTATTTATTAATTAATAACATTACTAAACATCCAGCTATCTTTATGACAGGGGTACTTTTATAAGTCAGAGAAGGCACTGACTCCCCCACAGAGAGTGGGACTTAGAGGTGCTATGTGTTCATTTCAGAGATGACTCAAGTCCTTGAGAAAGACTTTTTTCATTATAAAACTAGCAAGATTATTTTTTTTAAGATTTACATCTCAAAGGAATAAAGAAGAAATTTACAAATTTCCTCAAGTAAACAGTCTTAAGAAAAAGAAGGTCAGGGGCCAAGAGTTACAGGCAAAAAACTATCTGCAATTTAGTCAAACTGAGGGAAACATTAAAACAGTTGGGTGAACCTGATATAGCAGGAAAAAAATAACACTTTAGAATCTATCAAGTTAGAGTGAGAAGTTTTTACTATATACAGATCTATTTCCTAAAAATAGGGT